>NC_091292.1:84712036-84714536 GCF_038502225.1 Cherax quadricarinatus | reverse complement strand
CCCTGGAAGTACTGACACTAGCTGTGTACACCGACCACTTCACCCTGGCAGTACTGACACTAGTTGCGCACACTGACCACTTCACCCTGGCAGTACTGACACTAGCTGTGTACACTGACCACTTCACCCTGGAAGTACTGACACTAGCAGGATACACTAACCACTTCACCCTGGCAGTGCTGACACTAGCTGTGTACACTGACCTCTTTACCCTGGCAGTACTGACACTAGCAGGGTACACTGACCACTTCACCCTGGCAGTACTGACACTAGCAGGGTACACTGACCACTTCACCCTGGCAGTACTGACACTAGCTGCGTACACTGACCACTTCACCCTGGCAGTACTGACACTAGCAGGGTACACTGACCACTTCACCCTGGCAGTACTGACACTAGCAGGGTACACTGACCACTTCACCCTGGCAGTACTAACACTAGCAGGGTACACTGACCACCTCACCCTGCCAGTACTGACACTAGCAGGGTACACTGACCACTTCACCATGGCAATACTGACACTAGCAGGGAACACTGACCACTTCACCCTGACAGTACTGACACTAGCAGGGTACACTGACCAATTCGCATTGGCAACACTGACACTAGCAGGGTACACTGACCACTTCACCCTGGCAGTACTGACACTTGCAGGGTACACTGACCACTTCATCCTGGCAGTACTGACACTAGCTGTGTACACTGGCCACTTCACCCTGGCAGCACTGACACTAGCAGTGTACAAGGACCACTTCACCCTGGCAGTACTGACACTAGCAGGGTACACTGACCACTTCCCCCTGGCAGTACTGACACTAGCTGTGTACACTGACCACTTCACCCTGGCAGTACTGACACTAGCAGGGTACACTGACCACTTCACCCTGGCAGTACTGACACTAGCAGGGTACACTGACCACTTCACCCTGGCAGTACTGACACTAGCAGGGTACACTGACCACTTCACCCTGGCAGTACTGACACTAGCAGGGTACACTGACCACTTCACCCTGGCAGTACTGACACTAGCAGGGTACACTGACCACTTCACCCTGGCAGTACTGACACTAGCAGGGTACACTGACCACTTCACCCTGCCAGTACTGACACTAGCAGGGTACACTGACCACTTCACCATGGCAGTACTGACACTAGCAGGGTACACTGACCACTTCACCCTGGCAGTACTGACACTAGCAGGGTACACTGACCACTTCACCCTGGCAGTACTGACACTAGCAGGGTACACTGACCACTTCACCCTGGCAGTACTGACACTAGCAGGGTACACTGACCACCTCACCCTGGCAGTACTGACACTAGCTGCGTACACTGACCGCTTCACCCTAGCAGCACTGACACTAGCAGGGTACACTGACCACTTCACCCTGGAAGTACTGACACTAGCTGTGTACACTGACCACTTCACCCTTACAGTACTGACTCTAGCTGTGTACACCGACCACTTCACCCTGGCAGTACCGACACTAGCAGTGTACACTAACCACTTCACCCTGGCAGTACTGACACTAGCTGTGTACACTGACCTCTTTACCCTGGCAGTACTGACACTAGCTGCGTACACTGACCACTTCACCCTGGCAGTACTGACACTAGCAGGGTACACTGACCACTTCACCCTGGCAATACTGACACTAGCAGGGTACACTGACCACTTCACCCTGGCAGTACTGACACTAGCAGGGTACACTGACCAATTCGCCCTGGCAATACTGACACTAGCAGGGTACACTGACCACTTCACCCTGGCAGTACTGACACTAGCAGGGTACACTGACCACTTCATCCTGGCAGTACTGACACTAGCTGTGTACACTGACCACTTCACCCTGGCAGTACTGACACTAGCAGGGTACACTGACCACTTCACCCTGCCAGTACTGACACTAGCAGGGTACACTGACCACTTCACCCTGGCAGTACTGACACTAGCAGGGTACACTGACCACTTCACCCTGCCAGTACTGACACTAGCAGGGTACACTGACCACTTCACCCTGGCAGTACTGACACTAGCAGGGTACACTGACCACGTCACCCTGGCAGTACTGACACTAGCTGTGTACACTGACCACTTCAAACTGCCAGTACTGTCACTAGCAGGGTACACTGACCACTTCACCATGGCAGTTCTGACACTAGCAGGGTACACTGACCACTTCACCCTGGCAGTACTGACACTAGCAGAGTACACTGACCACTTCATCCTGACAGTACTGACACTAGCTGTGTACACTGACCACTTAACCCTGGCAGTACTACACAAGCTGTGTACACTGACCACTTCACCCTGGCAGTACTGACACTAGCTTTGTAAACTGACCACTTCATCCTGGCAGTACTGACACTAGCTTTGTACACTGACCACTTCACCCTGGCAGTGCTACACTAGCTTTATACACTGACCACTTCATCCTGGCAGTAGTGACACTAGCTGTGTACATTGACCACTTCACCCTGGCAGTACTGACACTAGCTG
>NC_091292.1:84682036-84684536 GCF_038502225.1 Cherax quadricarinatus | reverse complement strand
TGTATCTCTCCCGCCTGCGTTCCAGGGAATACAGGTTCAGGAACCTCAAGCGCTCCCAGTAATTGAGGTGTTTTATCTCCTTTATGCGCGCCGTGAAGGTTCTCTGTACATTTTCTAGGTCAGCAATTTCACCTGCCTTGAAAGGTGCTGTTAGTGTGCAGCAATATTCCAGCCTAGATAGAGCAAGTGACCTGAAGAGTGTCATCATGGGCTTGGCCTCCCTAGTTTTGAAGGTTCTCATTATCCATCCTGTCATTTTTCTAGCAGATGCGATTGATACAATGTTATGGTCCTTGAAGGTGAGATCCTCAGACATGATCACTCCCAGGTCTTTGATGTTGGTGTTTCGCTCTATTTTGTGGCCAGAATTTGCTTTGTACTCTGATGAAGATTTAATTTCCTCGTGTTTACCATATATGAGTAATGGAAATTTCTCATCGTTGAACTTCATATTGTTTTCTGCAGCCCACTGAAAGATTTGGTTGATGTCCGCCTGGAGCCTTGCAGTGTCTGCAATGGAAGACACTGTCATGCAGATTCGGGTGTCATCTGCAAAGGAAGACACGGTGCTGTGGCTGACATCCTTGTCTATGTCGGATATGAGGATGAGGAACAAGATGGGAGCGAGTACTGTGCCTTGTGGAACAGAGCTTTTCACTGTAGCTGCCTCGGACTTTACTCTGTTGACGACTACTCTCTGTGTTCTGTTAGTGAGGAAATTATAGATCCATCGACCGACTTTTCCTGTTATTCCTTTAGCACGCATTTTGTGAGCTATTACGCCATGGTCACACTTGTCGAAGGCTTTTGCAAAGTCTGTATATATTACATCTGCATTCTTTTTGTCTTCTAGTGCATCTAGAACCTTGTCGTAGTGATCCAATAGTTGAGACAGACAGGAGCGACCTGTTCTAAACCCATGTTGCCCTGGGTTGTGTAACTGATGGGTTTCTAGATGGGTGGTGATCTTGCTTCTTAGGACCCTTTCAAAGATTTTTATGATATGGGATGTTAGTGCTATCGGTCTGTAGTTCTTTGCTGTTGCTTTACTGCCCCCTTTGTGGAGTGGGGCTATGTCTGTTGTTTTTAGTAACTGTGGGACGACCCCCGTGTCCATGCTCCCTCTCCATAGGATGGAAAAGGCTCGTGATAGGGGCTTCTTGCAGTTCTTGATGAACACGGAGTTCCATGAGTCTGGCCCTGGGGCAGAGTGCATGGGCATGTCATTTATCGCCTGTTCGAAGTCATTTGGCGTCAGGATAACATCGGATAGGCTTGTGTTAACCAAATTCTGTGGCTCTCTCATAAAAAATTCATTTTGATCTTCGACTCTCAGTCTGGAAAGCGGCTTGCTAAAAACTGAGTCATGTTGGGACTTGAGTAGCTCACTCATTTCCTTGCTGTCATCTGTGTAGGACCCATCTTGTTTAAGTCGGGGCCCAATACTGGACGTTGTTCTCGACTTTGATTTGGCATAGGAGAAGAAATACTTTGGGTTTCTTTCGATTTCATTTATGGCTTTTAGTTCTTCCCGCGATTCCTGACTCCTATAAGATTCCTTTAGCTTAAGTTCGATGCTTGCTATTTCTCTGACCAGTGTCTCCCTACGCATTTCAGATATATTTTCTGTTATTCTTTTCCGTCGCCTGTAAAGGGAGCGCCTGTCTCTTTCTATTTTACATCTACTCCTCCTTTTTCTTAGAGGAATAAGCCTTGTGCATACATCGAGTGCCACCAAGTTAATCTGTTCTAGGCATAAGTTGGGGTCTGTGTTGCTTAGTATATCTTCCCAGCTTATATCGGTTAGGACTTGGTTTACTTGGTTCCACTTTATGTTTTTGTTATTGAAGTTGAATTTGGTGAAGGCTCCCTCGTGACTAATCTCATTATGTCGGTCTGGGGCTCCACGCATACATGTCTGAACCTCAATTATGTTGTGATCTGAGTATATTGCTTTTGATATGAGAACATTTCTTATCAGATCATCATTGTTAGTGAAGATGAGGTCTAGTGTATTCTCCAGTCTAGTAGGCTCTATTATTTGCTGGTTTAAATTGAATTTTGTGCAGAGATTTAAAAGCTCGTGTGAGTATGAGTTTTCATCAGAGCTGCCTCGTGGTGTTATTACTGCAACAATATTATTTGCTATATTCCTCCATTTTAGGTGCCTTAAGTTGAAATCCCCCAGGAGCAAGATGTTGGGTGCAGGAGCTGGAAGATTTTCCAGACAGTGGTCAATTTTTAACAGCTGTTCCTGGAATTGCTGGGATGTTGCATCCGGAGGCTTGTAGACTACCACAATGACAAGGTTTTGGTTCTCGACCTTTACTGCTAAAACTTCCACTACATCATTTGAGGCATTAAGCAGTTCTGTGCAAACAAGTGACTCTGCAATGTACAGGCCAAACCCCCCCTCCCCCCTTTTGCCTGTTCACTCTGTCACATCTGTATAGGTTGTAACCTGGGATCCATATTTCGTTGTCCAAGTGATCCTTTATGT
>NC_091292.1:84669536-84677036 GCF_038502225.1 Cherax quadricarinatus | reverse complement strand
CTCTGCTCTTCTTTTTGTGAACAGGGACTACATTTGCCTCTTTCCATGGAGAGGGCCATTTGCACTGTACTAGGCAGTGCTGAAAGATGCGAGTTAGAGGTGCTGCTAGCTGGTCTGCACATCTTCTCAACAATCTTGGGCTCAACTTGTCTGGGCCCTACAGCCTTTCTTGGTCAAGTGATTTAAGAAGGAAATGCACCTCCTCCTGCCTTATTGTCACCCCTGACAGTTTTGATACAGTTCTTGCAGCTAGCCAAGGAGGGTCCCTTGCTGGATCAGGAACTTGCATTTTGGTAGCAAAGTGTTCAGCAAAGAGGTCCGCTTTCTCTTGACTACTAGTAGAGGTGGTCCCATCCTGTCGATTTAGAGGTGGAATAAGTTCATCAGGCAGATAACCTTGTCTGTCCTTGACCAGGGACCACCAGGTTTTGGAGCCTACCCTACCTGATGCTAACTTTCTTTTAGTGTCCAACTCCCATTTAGCAATGGCCCACTTTTGAACATCACCCATATGCCTACAGGCTTGCATGTGCAATTTCCATTATAGGTGGTAGGATGTCTCTTATACCTTCGCCATGCTTTGTACTTAGCAGTAGCAGCCTCTCTCTCTCTCTCTCTCTCTCTCTCTCTCTCTCTCTCTCTCTCTCTCTCTCTCTCTCTCTCTCTCTCTCTCTCTCTCTCTCTCTCTCTCTCTCTCTCTCTCTCTCTCTCTCTCTCTCTCTCTCTCTCTCTCTCTCTCTCTCTCTCTCCATCTCTCTCTCTCACTGTCCTCAGGGTTTGTTAAGGATCCCTAGCTTTATTGACAGCTATTTACAGGTTAAGGATTCCTAACTTTATTGGCAAGCTAAGGAGCTGTTACCTACATCAGCTCATTTGAAAGCATTTTTGTTATGAGACATACAAGTAGGGAACAGGATGAAGTTGGAGCCATCTGTGGGCCAGCATTTTCATTTGATCAACTGACGTTATCTCGTTGACATCATTATGCTGTACGAATGTGTTCCATACTCGAGTCATCCTGGGTATGTATGATCTCAGATGGAGTGATGTTCTGGAGAAGGGTACAGCCAGAGTGAAGTTGCTGCTTTCGCCCGTCTTGTGGCATAAAAGCTTGTTTCACGCTGTCCTCGAAGTGGATCCAAGTGTGGTATTTTGACAATATTGGCCTTGTACATAACAGTAAGGCCACCCACATCCCCTCCTATGTTGAAGGCTCTGCTGAAATGACAGATCTATCCAGGATGGGTCCAGGCGAGAGATGAGACGTCTTGCTCTGTTCTCTACTCTGTCAAGCAGTCGCAGATGAGAGGGGGGCAGGCAAACCAAGAAAGTGGAGCATACTCAAGGTGTGAGCGTACTTGTGCCTCGTACAGGATCTTGCAACCCCTACTGTCAAGCAGATGCGAGATACGGCGAAGTGCTGTAAGCTTCCTGGCTGCCTTGTTTGCAAGATTTACAACATGGTTCTTCATGGTTAGTTTGGAGTCAAATTTCACCCCAAGGATATCAACTTCTTCTCCAGGTGCCAACATCGTCCCATTCATCCTTACTACTGCGCCAGCATTACCATCATGGTGCCTAGAGACGAACATCATTTGCGTTTTTTCAGGTGCAAATGTTACTTGCCATCTATTTCCCCAAGCTGATATAGCTCTCAGCTGGTGATTGATGTAGCTTAGAGCAGCTGGCATTTCTTCTCTTGGATAAGTGAATGTCAGTGTACAGTCGTCTGCATATGCATGTGATTCTGGGATGAGATGAAGAAGGTCGTTGAAGTAGACATTCCATAACAGTGGACCCAGCACACTTCCTTGTGGAACGCTTGCCCCAATAGGATGCCTTGCTGATTCCGTTCCATTGAGGACTACACTTAGAGATCTACCATGAAGGTAATCACTGAGGAGACATAGCGAAGAGCCTGCAATTCCCAGTGCTTGAAGTTTTGCTTAGAGGCCCTGGTACCACACCTGGTCGAAAGCGCCAGCAATGTCCAGTGCTACCACACAGCTGACTTTGGATTCATCTCTCTCTTTCTCTCTCTCTCTCTCTCTCTCTCTCTCTCTCTCTCTCTCTCTCTCTCTCTCTCTCTCTCTCTCTCTCTCTCTCTCTCTCTCTCTCTCTCTCTCTCTCTCTCTCTCTCTCTCTCTCTCTCTCTCTCTCTCTCTCTCTCTCTCTCTCTCTCTCTCTCTCTCTCTCTCTCTCTCTCTGCTCTCTCTCTCTCTCTCTCTCTCTCTCTCTCTCTCTCTCTCTCTCTCTCTCTCTCTCTCTCTCTCTCTCTCTCTCTCTCTCTCTCTCTCTCTCTCTCTCTCTCTCTCTCTCTCTCTCTCTCTCTCTCTCTCTCTCTCTCTCTCTCTCTCTCTCTCTCTCTCTCTCTCTCTCTCTCTCTCTCTCTCTCTCTCTCTCTCTCTCTCTCTCTCTCTCTCTCTCTCTCTCTCTCTCTCTCTCTCTCTCTCTCTCTCTCTCTCTCTCTCTCTCTCTCTCTCTCTCTCTCTTTCTCTCTCTCTCTGTTTTATGAGGCGTGATGTGCCTGGCTATGTGACTCAACCCCATTATAACTGAGGAAGTGTGACAGTATGTATTACATGTATATCCGATAGTCAGTTACAAACACACACACACACACACACACACACACACACACACACACACACATGCACACACACACACACAAAGAAAAGGAATCGGCTTCTCAAAGTAATTTTCAAGGCAGAATCAACCCGAACCATGATCCTGCAGGAGAAAGCACGGCTGAGAGGCAAGCAGGAGTTCCGGAGTGTGTACCTCGACCGAGACAGAACACAGGACGAAAGGAAGACAATGAAAGAGAGAGTTCAAAAACGAAAGGAGAAATGGGAGGAAATGAAAAAGGAGAGCAGAATAACCCAGGATCAAATGGAAGGACAAGCGCACCCCCCAGAAACACCTGCAGAAGGACTCCAGCCACGACACCCCCAAGGCAACTGAACAATCCAAACCAACCATCACACACCGATCCCTCTGTTTCCACCCCCCGCACCACAGTTACAGTATTAGAACAGAAGTTGAAGGTTTGGTACACAAATGCAGATGGATTAACGAATAAACATGAGGAATGGCAAGAAAGAATCAATGAGAAGTCCCCAGACATCATAGCAGTTACAGAAACAAAACTCATGGAGACAATAACAGATGCAATCTTCCCACCAGGATACCAGATCATGAGGAAAGATAGAAGGGGCAGGGGGGGAGGTGGGGTTGCTCTGCTCGTAAAAAACAGATGGAAATTCGAGAAAATGGAAGGAATAGATGAGACGGGAGAAAGAGACTACATAGCAGGTACACTTCAGTCGGGGGAACACAAAGTGGTCATTGCAGTGATGTATAATCCACCACAGAACTGCAGGAGGCCAAGAGAGGAATATGAAGAGAGCAACAGAGCAATGGTGGACACACTTGCTGAGGTGGCAAGAAGAGCTCACTCCAGCAGAGCAAAGTTGCTGGTTATGGGGGATTTCAACCACAGGGAGATTGACTGGGAAAACCTGGAGCCACATGGGGGTCCCGAAACATGGAGAGCCAGGATGTTGGACGTGGTGCTGGAAAACCTCATGCACCAACATGTTAAGGACACTACCAGAGTGAGAGGGGAGGATGAACCAGCAAGATTGGACCTTGTGTTCACCCTGGGCAGCTCAGACATTGAGGACATCAAGTATGAGAGTCCCCTAGGAGCTAGCGACCACGTGGTTCTGTGCTTTGAATACATAGTAGAGCTGCAAGTGGAGAGAATAACAGGAGTAGAATGGGAAAAACCTGACTATAAAAGAGGGGACTACATAGGGTTGAAGAACTTCCTGCGGGAGGTCCAGTGGGACAGAGAACTGGCAGGAAAGCCAGTAAATGAAATGATGGAATATGTAGCAACAAAATGCAAGGAGGCAGTGGAAAGGTTCATTCCCAAGGGCAACAGTAACAACGGGAAGACCAGAACAAGCCCCTGGTTCACCCGACGGTGTAAGGAGGCAAAAACAAAGTGCAATAGAGAATGGAAAAAGTACAGAAGGCAGAGAACACACGAAAATAGGGAGATCAGTCGCAGAGCCAGGAATGAGTACGCACAGGTAAGGAGGGAGGCCCAGCGACAGTATGAAAATGACATAGCATCGAGAATCAAGACTGACCCGAAACTGTTGTATAGCCACATCAGGAGGAAGACAACAGTCAAAGACCAGGTGATCAGATTAAGGACAGAAGGTGGAGAACTCACAAGAAATGATCAGGAGGTATGTGAGGAGCTGAACAGGAGATTCAAGGAAGTTTTTACAGTAGAGACAGGAAGGGCTGTGGGAAGACAGAACAGAAGGGAACATCAAGAGGGAATATACCAACAAGTGTTGGATGACATACGAACAACTGAGGAGGAGGTGAAGAAGCTCTTAAGTGACCTTGACACCTCAAAGGCGATGGGACCGGACAACATCTCCCCATGGGTCCTTAGAGAAGGAGCAGAGATGCTGTGTGTGCCTCTAACCACAATCTTCAACACATCCCTTGAAACTGGGCAACTACCTGAGAAATGGAAGACAGCTAATGTAGTCCCCATATTTAAGAAAGGAAACAGAAACGAGGCACTAAACTACAGACCTGTGTCTCTGACATGTATCGTGTGCAAGGTCATGGAGAAGATTATCAGGAGGAGAGTGGTCGAACACCTGGAAAGGAACAAGATTATAAATGAAAACCAGCATGGGTTCATGGAAGGCAAATCTTGTATCACAAACCTCCTGGAGTTTTATGACAAGGTAACAGAAGTAAGACACGAGAGAGAGGGTTGGGTAGATTGCGTTTTCCTAGACTGCAGGAAGGCCTTTGACACAGTTCCCCACAAGAGATTAGTGCAGAAGCTGGAGGATCAGGCACACGTAAAAGGAAGGGCACTGCAATGGATAAGGGAATACCTGACAGGGAGGCAGCAACGAGTCATGGTACGTGAAGAGGTATCACAGTGGGCGCCTGTTACGAGCGGGGTCCCACAGGGGTCAGTTCTAGGACCAGTGCTATTTTTGATATATGTGAACGACATGATGGAAGGAATAGACTCTGAAGTGTCCCTGTTCGCAGATGACGTGAAGCTGATGAGAAGAATTAAATCGGACGAGGATGAGGCAGGACTGCAAAGAGACCTGGAGAGGCTGGACATGTGGTCCAGTAACTGGCTTCTCGAATTCAATCCAGCCAAATGCAAAGTCATGAAGATTGGGGAGGGGCAAAGAAGACCGCAGACAGAGTATAGGCTAGGTGGACAAAGACTACAGACCTCACTCAGGGAGAAAGACCTTGGGGTGACCATAACACCGAGCACATCACCGGAGGCACACATCAACCAAATAACCGCTGCAGCATACGGGCGCCTGGCAAACCTGAGAATAGCGTTCCGATACCTTAATAAGGAATCGTTCAAGACACTGTACACTGTGTATGTTAGGCCCATACTGGAGTATGCAGCACCAGTCTGGAACCCACACCTGGTCAAGCACGTCAAGAAGTTAGAGAAAGTACAAAGGTTTGCAACAAGGCTAGTCCCAGAGATCAAGGGAATGTCGTACGAGGAAAGGTTAAGGGAAATCGGACTGACGACACTGGAGGACAGAAGGGTCAGGGGAGACATGATAACGACATACAAGATACTGCGGGGAATAGACAAGGTGGACAGAGATAGGATGTTCCAGAGAGGGGACACAGGGACAAGGGGTCACAACTGGAAGCTGAAGACTCAGACGAGTCACAGGGACGTTAGGAAGTATTTCTTCAGTCATAGAGTTGTCAGCAAGTGGAATAGCCTAGCAAGTGAAGTAGTGGAGGCAGGAACCATACATAGTTTTAAGAAGAGGTATGACAAAGCTCAGGAAGCAGAGAGAGAGAGGATCCAGTAGCGATCAGTGAAGAGGCGGGGCCAGGAGCTGAGTCTCGACCCCTGCAACCACAATTAGGTGAGTACAATTAGGTGAGTACACACACACATACACAGGAGGAGGAGTTGCACTGCTCATTAAAGACCAGTGGGGGTTTGAGAAAATGGAAGGAATGGATGGCATGGGCGAAAGGGACTACTTAGTAGGAACAATCCAGTCTGGGGGACATAAGGTGATAATTGCAGTAATGTACAACCCACCACAGAACTGCAGGAGGCAAAGAGAAGAATACGATGAGAACTACAGAGCAATGGTCGACACACTAGCCGAGGTGGCCAGGAGAGCACACATGGGGGGAGCAAAGTTACTAGTTATGGGTGATTTTAATCACAAGGAGATTGACTGGGAAAACCTGGAGCCCCATGGGGGTCCCGAAAGATGGAGAGCCAAGATGATGGATGTGGTACTGGAAAACCTCATGCATCAACATGTTAGAGACACTACCAGAGAGCGAGGAGAGGATGAACCAGCAAGACTGGACCTTTTATTCACCTTGAGTAGTTCTGACATCGACGATATCATGTATGAAAGGCCCCTGGGAGCTAGTGATCATGTGGTTCTGTGCTTCGACTACATAGTTGAGCTCCAAGAGGAGAGAGCAGCAGGAATAGGGTGGGAAAAACCAAACTACAAAAGGGGGAACTACTCAGGCTTGAGGAACTTCTTTCAAGACATTCAGTGGGAGAGGGAACTGACAGGAAAACCAGTACAAGAAATGATGGACTATGTAGCAACAAAATGCAAGGAGGCAGAGGAGAGGTTTGTTCCCAAGGGAAACAGAAATAATGGGAAGAACAGAACGAGTCCTTGGTTCACCCAAAGGTGTAGGGAGGCAAAAACTAGGTGTACTAGAGAATGGAAAAGGTACAGAAGACAGAGAACTCAGGAAAATAAAGAGATTAGCCGAAGAGTCAGAAACGATTATGCACAGATAAGAAGGGAGGCTCAGCGGCAATACGAAAATGACATAGCCTCGAAAGTCAAAACTGACCCGAAGCTGTTGTACAGCCACATCAGGAGGAAAACAACAGTCAAGGACCAGGTAATCAGACTGAGGAAGGGTGATGGGGAATTCACAAGAAACGACGGGGAGGCATGTCAGGAGCTCAACTCAAGATTTAAAGAAGTATTTACAGTGGAAACCAGTAGGACTCCAGGAAATCAGAGCAGGGGGGTGCACCAGCAAGTGCTGGATGAGGTACATATAACCAAGGAGGAAGTGAAGAAGCTGCTATGCGAACTTGACACCTCAAAGGCGGTGGGACCAGACAACATCTCTCCGTGGGTCCTTAAAGAGGGAGCAGAGATATTGTGTGTGCCATTAACAAAGATCTTCAACACATCATTTGAAACTGGGCAACTCCCTGAGGTATGGAAGATGGCAAATGTAGTCCCAATTTTTAAAAAGGGAGACAGACATGAGGCACTAAACTACAGACCTGTATCACTAACGTGTATAGTATGCAAGGTCATGGAGAAGATCATCAGGAGGAGAGTGGTGGAGCACCTGGAAAGAAACAAGTGTATAATTGACAACCAGCATGGTTTC
>NC_091292.1:84589536-84657036 GCF_038502225.1 Cherax quadricarinatus | reverse complement strand
TATTATTATTATTATTATTATTATTATTATTATTATTATTATTATTGTTGTTATTATTGTTATTATTATTATTATTATTATTATTATTATTATTATTATTATTATTATTATTATTATTATTATTATTTATATTATTTTTTTTATATCATTATTATTTTTATTATTATAATTATTAAAATTATTATTATTATTTTTATAGTATTATATTTGTTTCATTATTTATTATTATTATTATTATTATTATTATTATTATTATTATTATTATTATTATTATTATTATTATTATTATTATTATTATTATTATTATTATTATTATTAACAGAGCTAGGATGACTGCGTAGGTGTTCCATATACAAAAATGTTACATACGTTACGTACTTACTGCTACATGTACGCGGGTAAATATTTCGTTTGATATAGTAGAGTGATGAGAAGCAGCGAGTGAGCCACCAGACTCTTACACGATAACCGAATAGTAATCAAAACTACTGCCACTACCACGACGACAAGAACCACCCACTACTGGCACGACCACCACCACGACCACCACCACGACCACCACCACCACTATCACTAACCGTCGTTGCTCCTTCATGAATAGCCAATGTGGTAGCAATATAAATTCAAAATAGCACTTATTTTCCTGGCGTCACGACAATCAGGTGTTGTGTTTTCTGAAGGAGGCACTGCTGGTGGCGTCACTGCTGAAGGAGGCACTGCTGGTGGCTTCACTGCTGAAGAGGACGCTGCCGGTAACTTCACTCCTGAAGGAGGCACTGCTGGTGGCTTCACTGCTGAAGAGGACGCTGCCGGTAACTTCACTCCTGAAGGAGGCACTGCTGGTGGCTTCACTGCTGAAGAGGACGCTGCCGGTAACTTCACTCCTGAAGGAGGCACTGCTGGTGGCGTCACTCCTGAAGGAAGCTCTGCTTACGGCCTCACTCCTGAAGAAGGTGTTGCTGGTGGTCACCTCTCTCCTGAAGGAGGCTCTCCTGGTGACCCCGCTCCTGAAGGAGGCGCTGCTAATGACCCAACTCCTGAAGAAGGCACTGTAGGGAACCTCACTCCTGAAAAAAGGCGCTGTCCGGGGTCTCAAACTTCTGAAGGCTCTGGTCTAAAACCTGTCTCTCTCTTTCTCTCTAGAACGATGAATTAACAAATCGAGTTAGTACTAGTAGTAGTGGTAGACGCAGATGGTTGTGATAGTCAAAACAGAGCTTGTGGTAACCAGAATTAGAACCGCTGGTACACAGTTCAGTGTCAGTGTAGCGATACCATCAGTTGAGACTGGAACACAACCCATCTCCGTTCGGTTCCATCTCTCTTGTGAATTCCCTGTCATGTTTAGAAGATGGTACTGCGTATTTTCAGCTGCTCCCTCCTAATTTTTTTTTCGGCCGGCTGTGGTAAGAGGGAGTGGTGGGTGAGGCGGGAGAGAGCCTTCTCTTGTCTTTCCTTGACACAAAGAAGCCTAGATAAATACGCGATAGTCCTCAGCGTAGGTAGAAGTAGATTATCATTCTCGGTAGATTGCCTTGGTGTGACCTTCCTTGGTGTGGCCTTCTCTGGTGCGACCTTCCTTGGTAAGACCTTCCTTGGTGTGACCTTCCTTGATGTAGCCTTCTCTAGTGTAACCTTCCTTGGTGTGACCTTCCTTGGTGTGACCTTCTTTGGTGTGACCTTCTTTGGTGTGACCCTCCTTGGTGTGACCTTCTCTGGTGTGATATTCCTTGGTGTGACCTTGGTGTAACCTTCCATGGTGTGGCCCTTCTTGGTGTGACCTTCCTTGATGTGACCTTCCTTGATGTGATCTTCCTTGGTGTGACCTTCCTCGGTGTGACCTTCCTTGGTGTGACCTTCCTTGGTATGACCCTCTTTGGTGTGACCTTCCTTGGTGTGACCTTCCGAGGTCACCGCTTTCTGTCTCCCTTGTATTCTTGTGTACTCTCACTATCTTTATGTCGTCAGTGTGTGAATCTAAGAACAGTAGTGTAAGAATATATTTTAATATTTTCGATAGACTTGGCAGAAATTTACCCCGTCAAGAATATTTTAAACCTTAAAATTGGGATTAAAGTGAAGTCTCAGTGTATATTCACAGTCAGACTTCACCTCTCAGTGTATATTCACAGTCAGACTTCACCTCTCAGTGTATATTCACAGTCAGACTTCACCTCTCAGTGTATATTCACAGTCAGACTTCACCTCTCAGTGTATATTCACTGTCAGACTTCACCTCTCAGTGTATATTCACTGTCAGACTTCACCTCTCAGTGTATATTCACAGTCAGACTTCACCTCTCAGTGTATATTCACAGTCAGACTTCACCTCTCAGTGTATATTCACAGTCAGACTTCACCTCTCAGTGTATATTCACAGTCAGACTTCACCTCTCAGTGTATATTCACTGTCAGACTTCACCTCTCAGTGTATATTCACAGTCAGACTTCACCTCTCAGTGTATATTCACTGTCAGACTTCACCTCTCAGTGTATATTCACAGTCAGACTTCACCTCTCAGTGTATATTCACTGTCAGACTTCACCTCTCAGTGTATATTCACTGACAGACTTCACCTCTCAGTGTATATTCACTGACAGACTTCACCTCTCAGTGTATATTCACAGTCAGACTTCACCTCTCAGTGTATATTCACTGTCAGACTTCACCTCTCAGTGTATATTCACTGACAGACTTCACCTCTCAGTGTATATTCACTGTCAGACTTCACCTCTCAGTGTATATTCACTGACAGACTTCACCTCTCAGTGTATATTCACTGTCAGACTTCACCTCTCAGTGTATATTCACTGTCAGACTTCACCTCTCAGTGTATATTCACTGACAGACTTCACCTCTCAGTGTATATTCACTGTCAGACTTCACCTCTCAGTGTATATTCACTGTCAGACTTCACCTCTCAGTGTATATTCACTGACAGACTTCACCTCTCAGTGTATATTCACAGTCAGACTTCACCTCTCAGTGTATATTCACTGTCAGACTTCACCTCTCAGTGTATATTCACTGTCAGACTTCACCTCTCAGTGTATATTCACTGACAGACTTCACCTCTCAGTGTATATTCACTGTCAGACTTCACCTCTCAGTGTATATTCACTGTCAGACTTCACCTCTCAGTGTATATTCACTGACAGACTTCACCTCTCAGTGTATATTCACAGTCAGACTTCACCTCTCAGTGTATATTCACTGTCAGACTTCACCTCTCAGTGTATATTCACTGACAGACTTCACCTCTCAGTGTATATTCACAGTCAGACTTCACCTCTCAGTGTATATTCACTGTCAGACTTCACCTCTCAGTGTATATTCACTGACAGACTTCACCTCTCAGTGTATATTCACTGACAGACTTCACCTCTCAGTGTATATTCACAGTCAGACTTCACCTCTCAGTGTATATTCACTGACAGACTTCACCTCTCAGTGTACATACATAGTCAGACTTTACCTCTCAGTGTATATTCACTGTCAGACTTCACCTCTCAGTGTATATTCACAGTCAGACTTCACCTCTCAGTGTATATTCACTGACAGACTTCACCTCTCAGTGTACATACATAGTCAGACTTCACCTCTCAGTGTATATTCTCTGTCAGACTTCACCTCTCAGTGTATATTCACTGTCAGACTTCACCTCTCAGTGTATATTCACTGTCAGACTTCACCTCTCAGTGTATATTCACTGTCAGACTTCACCTCTCAGTGTATATTCACAGTCAGACTTCACCTCTCAGTGTATATTCACTGTCAGACTTCACCTCTCAGTGTATATTCACAGTCAGACTTCACCTCTCAGTGTATATTCACAGTCAGACTTCACCTCTCAGTGTATATTCAGTCAGACTTCACCTCTCAGTGTATATTCACTGACAGACTTCACTTCTCAGTGTATATTCACTGACAGACTTCACCTCTCAGTGTATATTCACAGTCAGACTTCACCTCTCAGTGTATATTCACTGACAGACTTCACCTCTCAGTGTACATACATAGTCAGACTTTACCTCTCAGTGTATATTCACTGTCAGACTTCACCTCTCAGTGTATATTCACTGACAGACTTCACCTCTCAGTGTACATACATAGTCAGACTTTACCTCTCAGTGTATATTCACTGTCAGACTTCACCTCTCAGTGTATATTCACTGACAGACTTCACCTCTCAGTGTACATACATAGTCAGACTTTACCTCTCAGTGTATATTCACTGACAGACTTCACCTCTCAGTGTATATTCACTGACAGACTTCACCTCTCAGTGTATATTCACAGTCAGACTTCACCTCTCAGTGTATATTCACAGTCAGACTTCATCTCTCAGTGTATATTCACTGACAGACTTCACCTCTCAGTGTACATACATAGTCAGACTTTACCTCTCAGTGTATATTCACTGTCAGACTTCACCTCTCAGTGTATATTCACAGTCAGACTTCACCTCTCAGTGTATATTCACTGACAGACTTCACCTCTCAGTGTATATTCACAGTCAGACTTCACCTCTCAGTGTATATTCACTGACAGACTTCACCTCTCAGTGTACATACATAGTCAGACTTTACCTCTCAGTGTATATTCACTGTCAGACTTTACCTCTCAGTGTATATTCACTGACAGACTTCACCTCTCAGTGTACATACATAGTCAGACTTTACCTCTCAGTGTATATTCACTGTCAGACTTCACCTCTCAGTGTATATTCACTGACAGACTTCACCTCTCAGTGTACATACATAGTCAGACTTTACCTCTCAGTGTATATTCACAGTCAGACTTCACCTCTCAGTGTATATTCACTGTCAGACTTCACCTCTCAGTGTATATTCACTGACAGACTTCACCTCTCAGTGTACATACATAGTCAGACTTTACCTCTCAGTGTATATTCACTGTCAGACTTCACCTCTCAGTGTATATTCTCTGTCAGACTTCACTTCTCAGTGTATATTCTCTGTCAGACTTCACTTCTCAGTGTATATTCTCTGTCAGACTTCACTTCTCAGTGTATATTCTCTGTCAGACTTCACCTCTCAGTGTATATTCTCTGTCAGACTTAACCTCTCAGTGTATATTCTCTGTCAGACTTCACTTCTCAGTGTATATTCTCTGTCAGACTTCACCTCTCAGTGTATATTCTCTGTCAGACTTCACCTCTCAGTGTATATTCACTGTCAGACTTCACCTCTCAGTGTATATTCACTGACAGACTTCACCTCTCAGTGTATATTCACTGACAGACTTCACCTCTCAGTGTATATTCACAGTCAGACTTCACCTCTCAGTGTATATTCACTGACAGACTTCACCTCTCAGTGTACATACATAGTCAGACTTCACCTCTCAGTGTATATTCTCTGTCAGACTTCACCTCTCAGTGTATATTCACTGTCAGACTTCACCTCTCAGTGTATATTCACTGTCAGACTTCACCTCTCAGTGTATATTCACTGTCAGACTTCACCTCTCAGTGTATATTCACAGTCAGACTTCACCTCTCAGTGTATATTCACTGTCAGACTTCACCTCTCAGTGTATATTCACAGTCAGACTTCACCTCTCAGTGTATATTCACAGTCAGACTTCACCTCTCAGTGTATATTCAGTCAGACTTCACCTCTCAGTGTATATTCACTGACAGACTTCACTTCTCAGTGTATATTCACTGACAGACTTCACCTCTCAGTGTATATTCACAGTCAGACTTCACCTCTCAGTGCATATTCACTGACAGACTTCACCTCTCAGTGTACATACATAGTCAGACTTTACCTCTCAGTGTATATTCACTGTCAGACTTCACTTCTCAGTGTATATTCACTGACAGACTTCACCTCTCAGTGTACATACATAGTCAGACTTTACCTCTCAGTGTATATTCACTGTCAGACTTCACCTCTCAGTGTATATTCACTGACAGACTTCACCTCTCAGTGTACATACATAGTCAGACTTTACCTCTCAGTGTATATTCACTGACAGACTTCACCTCTCAGTGTATATTTACTGACAGACTTCACCTCTCAGTGTATATTCACAGTCAGACTTCACCTCTCAGTGTATATTCACAGTCAGACTTCACCTCTCAGTGTATATTCACTGACAGACTTCACCTCTCACTGTACATACATGGTCAGACTTTACCTCTCAGTGTATATTCACTGTCAGACTTCACCTCTCAGTGTATATTCACAGTCAGACTTCACCTCTCAGTGTATATTCACTGACAGACTTCACCTCTCAGTGTATATTCACAGTCAGACTTCACCTCTCAGTGTATATTCACTGACAGACTTCACCTCTCAGTGTACATACATAGTCAGACTTTACCTCTCAGTGTATATTCACTGTCAGACTTTACCTCTCAGTGTATATTCACTGACAGACTTCACCTCTCAGTGTACATACATAGTCAGACTTTACCTCTCAGTGTATATTCACTGTCAGACTTCACCTCTCAGTGTATATTCACTGACAGACTTCACCTCTCAGTGTACATACATAGTCAGACTTTACCTCTCAGTGTATATTCACAGTCAGACTTCACCTCTCAGTGTATATTCACTGTCAGACTTCACCTCTCAGTGTATATTCACTGACAGACTTCACCTCTCAGTGTACATACATAGTCAGACTTTACCTCTCAGTGTATATTCACTGTCAGACTTCACCTCTCAGTGTATATTCTCTGTCAGACTTCACTTCTCAGTGTATATTCTCTGTCAGACTTCACTTCTCAGTGTATATTCTCTGTCAGACTTCACTTCTCAGTGTATATTCTCTGTCAGACTTCACCTCTCAGTGTATATTCTCTGTCTGACTTCACCTCTCAGTGTATATTCTCTGTCAGACTTCACTTCTCAGTGTATATTCTCTGTCAGACTTCACCTCTCAGTGTATATTCTCTGTCAGACTTCACTTCTCAGTGTATATTCTCTGTCAGACTTCACTTCTCAGTGTATATTCTCTGTCAGACTTCACTTCTCAGTGTATATTCTCTGTCAGACTTCACCTCTCAGTGTATATTCTCTGTCAGACTTCACTTCTCAGTGTATATTCTCTGTCAGACTTCACCTCTCAGTGTATATTCTCTGTCAGACTTCACTTCTCAGTGTATATTCTCTGTCAGACTTCACCTCTCAGTGTATATTCTCTGTCAGACTTCACTTCTCAGTGCATCTATCCTTGAGAAATTAGACACCACTTTTGCACATTTGGGAATCTTTCTTCCTGAGATTCCAACAATGTTGCTGACGGTTATGATGTAAATGTTTTACACAACCAACAATTTGTGTCTAATTCTTCAACTTGTCTATTTTGTAAAACATTTACACACTTACACACACACACACATACACATAGAAGAGTTACAAGTGTTGAGGGTAACAGGAGTCGAATGGGAAAAGCCAAACTATAAAAGGGGGTCTACACAGGTATGAGGAACTTACTGCGCGAGGGCCAGTGGGACAGAGAACTGGTACGAAAGTCAGAAAATGAAATGATGGAATACGTAACAGCAAAATGCAAGGAGGCAGAGGAAAGGTTTGTTCCCAAGGGCAATAGAAACAATGGGAAGACCCGAAGTTGTAGGGAGGCAAAAACTAGGTGCACTAGAGAATGGAAGAGGTACGGAAGGCAAAGAAACCAGGAAAACAAGGAGATCAGTGGAAGAGCCAGAAACGAGTATGCACAGATAAGGAGGGAGGCCCAGCGACAGTACGAAAACGACATACCACCGAAAAATCAAGTCTGACCCAAAACTGCTGTATAGCTACATTAGGAGAAAGACAAAAGTCAAAGACCAGGTGATCAGGCTGAGGAAAGAAGGTGGGGAACTCAAAAGAAACGATCAAAAGGTATGCGAGGAGCTCAACACGAGATTTAAGGAAGTACTTACAGTGGAGACAGGAAGGACTCTGGGAAGACAGGACAGAGGGGGACACCAACAGGGAATACACCAACAAGTGCTAGATGACATACACACAACTGAGGAGGAGGTGAAGAAGCTGCTAGATAACCTTGATACCTCAAAGGCAATGAGACTGGACAACATCTCCCCGTGGGTACTTAGAGGGGTAGCAGAAATTCTGAGTGTGTCATTAACCACAATCTTCAACACATCCCTTGAAACTGGGCAACTACCTGAGGTATGGGAAACGGCAAATATAGTTCCCATTTTTAAAAAAGGAGGCAGAAACGAGGCACTAAACTACAGACCAGTGTCACTGACGTGTATAGTATGCAAAGTCATGGAAAACATTATCAGGAGGAGAGTGGTGGAGCACCTGGAACGGAACAAAAGTATAAATGACAACCAGCACGGTTTCATGGAAAGCAAATCCTGTGTCAAAAACCTTCTGGAGTTTTATGATAAAGTAACAGAAGTAAGACACGAGAAAGAAGGGTGGGTTGATTGCATTTTCTTGGACTGCAACAAGGCCTTCGACACAGTTCCTCACAAGAGATTAGTAGAAAAACTAGAGGATCAGGCGTGTATAATGGTAAGGACACTGCAATGGATCAGAGAATACCTGACAGGGACGCAACAATGAGTCATGGTACGTGATGAGGTATCACAGTGGGCATCTGTGACGAGCGGGGTCCCACAAGGGTCGGTCCTAGGACCAGTGCTATTTTTGGTATATGTGAATGACATGATTGAATGGGATAGTCTCTGAAGTGTCCCTGTTCGCAGATGTGAAGTTAATGAGGAGAATTAAATCAGATGAGGATTAGGCAGGGCTTCAAAGAGACCTGGACAAGCTGGACACCTGGTCCAGCAACTGGCTTCTTGAATTCAACCCTGCCAAATGCAAAGTTATGAAGATTGGGAAGGGCAAAGAAGACCGCAGACAGAGTATAGGCTAGGTGGAGAAAGGCTGCAAACTTCACTCAAGGAGAAAGATCTTGCGGTGACCATAACACCGAGCACGTCTCCGGAGGCACACATCAACCAGATAACTGCTGCAGCATATAAGCGCCTGGCAAACCTGAGAACAGCGTTCCGTTACCTTAGTAAGGAATCGTTCAAGACACTGTACACTGTATGTCAGGCCCATACTGGAGTATGCAGCCGAGTTTGGAACCCACACCTGGTCAAGCACGTCAAGAAATTAGAGAAAGGGCAAAGGTTTGCAACAAGAATAGTTTCGGAGCTCAGGGGAATGTCTTACGAAGAAAGATTGAGGAAAATCGGACTGACGACACTGGAGGACAAGATGGTCAGCGGAGACATAATAACAACATACAAAATACTGCGTGGACAGAGACAGGGTGTTCCAGAGACGGGACACAGAAACAAGGAATCACAAATGGAAGCTGAAGACTCAGACGAGTCACAGGGATGTTAGGAAATACTTCTTCAGTCACAGAGTCGCCAGGAAGTGGAATAGCCTAGCAAGTGATGTAGTGGAGGCAGGAACCATACATAGCTTTAAGACGAGGTATGACAAAGCTCAGGAAGCAGGGAGAGAGGACCTGGTAGCGATCAGCGAAGAGGCGGGGCCAGGAGCCGAGTCTCGACCCTGCAACCACAATTAGGTGAGTACAATTAGGAAAGTTCACACACACACACACACACACACACACACACAAAGACAGGATGTTCCAGAGATTGGACACAGTAACAAGGGGACACAGTTGGAAGCTGAAGACACAGATGAATCACAGGGATGTTAGGAAGTATTTCTTCAGTCATAGAGTAGTCAAGTCATGGAATAGTCTAGAAAGTGAAGTAGTGGAGGCGGGAACCATACATAGTTTTAAGGCGAGGTATGATAAAGCTCATGTAGCAGGGAGAGAGAGGACCTAGTAGCAATCAGTGAAGAGGCGGGGCCAGGAGCTATGACTCGACCCCTGCAACCACAAATAGGTGAGTACAAATAGGTGAGTACACACATATATACAAATACATATATATATATATATATATATATATATATATATATATGGTTGTTTTGCATATATATATATATATATATATATATATATATATATATATATATATATATATATATATATATATATATATATATATATGTATACATAATTCATGCAGTGGTTACTTAATTGGCTTTAAAACCTATTGACACTTGTTGAAGGAATGCCAAGGCACCTATGGCACTTGCAGAAGAAGTGTTACGGCACCTGTGGCACTTGAGCCATTACACATGTCTGATGAGGCTCAGTCACGACAGTTACAAGAATTGCAAGTGAATTTGCACGCCAGACTTCAATGTTGCTCGTTCTTATTGCACAGACCTCGACGTCTATCCTTTAAAATCAAGACTAAGTTACTGACCCACTCTTACTGACCACACACATGTTGAACCACTCTTACTGACCACACACATGTTGAACCACTCTTACTGACCACACACATGTTGAATCACTCTTACTGACCACACACATGTTGAACCACTCTTACTGACCACACACATGTTGAACCACTCTTACTGACCACACACAAGTTGAACCACTCTTACTGACCACACACATGTTGAACCACTCTTACTGACCACACACATGTTGACCCACTCTTACTGACCACACACATGTTGACCCTGACCACACACATGTTGAACCACTCTTACTGACCACACACATGTTGACTGACCACACACATGTTGAACCACTCTTACTGACCACACACATGTTGAACCACTCTTACTGACCACACACATGTTGAACCACTCTTACTGACCACACACATGTTGAACCACTCTTACTGACCACACACATGTTGAACCACTCTTACTGACCACACACATGTTGAACCACTCTTACTGACCACACACATGACCACACACATGTTGAACCACTCTTACTGACCACACACATGCTGAACCACTCTTACTGACCACACACATGTTGAACCACTCTTACTGACCACACACATGTTGAACCACTCTTACTGACCACACACATGTTGAACCACTCTTACTGACCACACACATGTTGAACCACTCTTACTGACCACACACATGTTGAACCACTCTTACTGACCACACACACACATGTTGAACCACTCTTACTGACCACACACATGTTGAACCACTCTTACTGACCACACACATGTTGAACCACTCTTACTGACCACACACATGTTGAACCACTCTTACTGACCACACACATGTTGAACCACTCTTACTGACCACACACATGTTGAACCACTCTTACTGACCACACACATGTTGAACCACTCTTACTGACCACACACATGTTGAACCACTCTTACTGACCACACACATGTTGAACCACTTTCAGTCTTGTTCACTGCTACAACTTTCCAAACTTCTCTCTTGGCTTAACTCCAGTCCATTATACTTAATCATCATGGGTAAACATGAAGTGTAAACAAACAACAGACAGTCAGAGCAGACAAAACAAAACAAAAACAAATCTCAGCTTCCACCTACAAAAGTACACAAGAGGAACTTGTTCTGGACGTGTCATCTTACTTGTGCAGTAGTGTATTTCGTCTTCACACTCTTTACCATCACATTCCTAATATATATTATATATATATATATATATATATATATATATATATATATATATATATATATATATATATATATATATATATATATATATATATATATGCAAAACAACCACTCTGAAAGAATAGAGAAATTCCAAGCGCTTTCGTGACTACTCACATTATCAAGGAAGTATGTTGTTTTGCATATTCTGAAATCACCTGTTTACTGTGATCTTATTGCATGTGTGTGTGTGTGTGTGTGTGTGTGTGTGTGTGTGTGTGTGTGTGTGTGTGTGTGTGTGTGTGTGTGTGTGTGTGTGTGTGTGTGTGTGTGTGTGTGTGTGTGTGTGTGTGTGTGTGTGTGTGTCGTGTTGAATATGCAAAAGTTGCTATTTTCGCTTAGATAGCAACGCTCTTCTTGCCAAATAAGGAAAGCGAGAATTTGCGTATGCAATAATATCGCAAAAATCATTCTGAACCTAACGAAAAAAATATATTTGTGTAAACTTATATAAAATATATTTAGTTGGATTACGCTAAATTTAATTGCGCCTGTTATAATAAGGTTAAGTAAGTTTCCTAAGGTTCATTTGGTACAAAATCATTAATTTTTATATTAACATTAATAAAAAAATATATCCCTAAATGTATAAGAGAAAATTTTAGAAATTACAAAACTGGGAAAAGGACAGACGAACGTATTAAACTTTCCTACTTATTAAGCTTTCCTGCTTATTAAGCTTTCCTACTTATTAAGCTTTCCTACTTATTAAGCTTTCCTACTTATTAAGCTTTCCTACTTATTAAGCTTTCCTACTTATTAAGCTTTCCTACTTATTAAGATTTCCTACTTATTAAGCTTTCCTACTTATTAAGCTTTCCTACTTATTAAGCTTTCCTACTTATTAAGCTTTCCTACTTATTAAGCTTTCCTACTTATTAAGCTTTCCTACTTATTAAGATTTCCTACTTATTAAGCTTTCCTACTTATTAAGCTTTCCTACTTATTAAGCTTTCCTACTTATTAAGCTTTCCTACTTATTAAGCTTTCCTACTTATTAAGCTTTCCTACTTATTAAGATTTCCTACTTATTAAGCTTTCCTACTTATTAAGCTTTCCTACTTATTAAGCTTTCCTACTTATTAAGCTTTCCTACTTATTAAGCTTTCCTACTTATTAAGCTTTCCTACTTATTAAGCTTTCCTACTTATTAAGCTTTCCTACTTATTAAGATTTCCTACTTATTAAGCTTTCCTACTTATTAAGCTTTCCTACTTATTAAGCTTTCCTACTTATTAAGCTTTCCTACTTATTAAGCTTTCCTACTTATTAAGCTTTCCTACTTATTAAGCTTTCCTACTTATTAAGCTTTCCTACTTATTAAGCTTTCCTACTTATTAAGCTTTCCTACTTATTAAGCTTTCCTACTTATTAAGCTTTCCTACTTATTTTCTCAAATTATTAAACACATGACGGGGATAGTAGCTGTTAGTCGTCTGTCTGTCTATCTGTCAGTTCCTCTCCATTACTAACTGTCTGTTCTCATTTTTTTTAATAAGTAGGAAAACTTAATAAGTTCCAAGACTTAAAACTTTCCTTCAAGATTTCTTCAGTGATTCTTTTCTCGTGTTTACTGCGTCTTCGCGTGGGATTTCAAAATCATTTGCTTCTTGTGCTAAAATAAATCAATGAATGAATTACAGAAACTAAATTTATGTGAGACTATGAAAAATAAAAAAATATTGGGAAGAAATGTGAAAATAATATTAACCTTGGAAGTGGTGTGTGTGTGTGTGTGTGTGTGTGTGTGTGTGTGTGTGTGTGTGTGTGTGTGTGTGTGTGTGTGTGTGTGTGTGTGTGTGTGTGTGTGTGTGTGTGTGTGCGCGTTTGCGAATTAAATTCAGTTAATTAATCAACATTCTGTATATTTAACTAAACATTAATTTTCCTAAATATAGTATTTAAAAACAGTAATTATTTGCTCGTGGAAGGCGAAGCAAGTCGACTAAATAAGACCATAAGAGCGAAATTCTTATTTCGCTTCACAGGAAAATGCTCCTTAAGACGCCCCTGAGAAATTCTTAGAAGCCAGGAGAGGGTTGGATGGATTAATTATTAATCTTTCATGGAGCGCACACGCATCAGTCAAGCTCAACGGGGATATTCATCATCAACGGGAATGTTCATCATCAACACCTGCGAGAAATTTATATTAATGGCCCTAACAGAGACTTCATTTTAGGGCTACCTGCCATTTAGGACGCTGTGTTGACTGGACTCCTCTAGTCTCTCTCTCTCTCTCTCCCCTTCTCCCTCTCTTTTTTCTTCTCTCATTCCATCTGGTTCTAGATAGCGAGGGTCCTAGGCCACCCAGTCCTAAGTCAATGGGAGTCCTATTGACTTAGTGAGGGGTCTCATTCACATGTAAATAGTTCATTACCACTGTAACTTGTTCAGCTGTCAAAACTTTGTGGCCTGATCCCTGGAGCCATTATGTGCCTCTGTAATCTTTTGACTACCGGCCGCAGGATGGGTCTGGGGTGCATAATAAAGATATTAAACTTGAACTCATTCACCTGAACCTGCACAAGGAACTCCCATTCCACCTGGTCGTGGACAAGGGGCCCTCACGTACCCGCTTAATTTTCCGTAGACGTAGTACCAGGTGGTAACTCGATACAGGTGTCTGAGTTTCGAGGTCCCATTGTTTGGACTTGTAACAAGACTTGTCACCAATATAAAGAAAGGCCGAGAGCATTTAGGGCTCTGGCAGGTTTTCATCCCAGGTATGGAGCAAATGTTAAAAGAGCTTATGTTAGATCATTAGTTGATTATGTGACACCACTACTTGCTCTTGTGTCAAACTGGAAGCTTGGAGGGCTGGAAAAAAGATTAGTTCGAAGCAATGATGATCATCCTAGGATGACCTCGTACTGTTGCAACTCTGAGCATTTGGAAAGAACTTGATATCCCAAGCATTAGAGATCGTGTCATTGAAAGAAATGTCCTTATTTGGGTCAATATGCTCAGGCAAACCCATTCAAATTCTTGCACAGAAGCCCTCCAAACTTTCGTCAGCTCTGGTGAGCACTTCTCCAGATAGATCATGAAAACTGGAACTGACCTCCGCATGTACGCATGATCTATGTCAAGTAAGGTAACAGCGGCACTTCCCACTGCATGAAAAATTACCTCATTCCTAACCACTATCCTTCCTTATCCCCAAAGCATAAACTTCTTAAATCACAACCAAATCATCGCTTTAAAGCCAAGCAGGATGCCTTAAATCACAACCAAATTATCGTTTTAAAGCCAAGCAGGATGCCTTAAATCACAACCAAATTATCGTTTTAAAGCCAAGCAGGATACCTTAAATCACAACCAAATTATCGTTTTAAAGCCAAGCAGGATGCCTTAAATCACAACCAAATTATCATTTTAAAGCCAAGCAGGATGCCTTAAATCACAACCAAATTATCGTTTTAAAGCCAAGCAGGATGCCTTAAGCTGTATTGATGCCTTAGTCATACAACACTCTGTTGTATGACTGGTAGTGCTGCTGTTGTCATACAAAGTGATGGCTCTCTTATAGAAATTGTGGCACGCATCAATAACTGGGCTTCCACTCTTCAAACTGAACTGTTTGCCATACTCCTTGCACTCAAATGCGTCCATGCATCAAAGGTTGACACGTTAATTGTAACATTCTTTATCGTCCATAAATGCTCTTAACACCTTGAGTATCAATTGTGGCATATTTGTGTTAGGAGCCAGACACAGGTATTGTACGTAGGATTGTGAACAGTGGAGTCAGAGTACACCTATGGATTCCATCTCATATTGGTCTTCAGATGCATGATAGAAATGATGAACAATGAGAAGATTTCTTTTTGTATTACTGTTTGAGAACAGTAATATGAAAAGAACTTCAGTTGAACTTCACTGACTCGAGACTGAGGGAGGCTGACACAAGTCAGTCCACCTATCATCACTCTTTCATGCAGGAGTCACATGTCTATGGCGCATCCAATAAAATAAGCAGACTTTTGGATGTCACTATCGCCCGGCTCCGGCTGAGTTACAAGTATCTCTGAGAAGTTAAATCACCAACACTAGATGATGTAAACCAAACTAAATGTAGACTTTGCCAGATGGAAAGTTGTCACACCCTGCGTCATTATGTGCTGGAATGACATAAAATTTATGAATTCAGAGACAACTCATTCAGAAATGTTCAAGAAATGTCAAAGCATTATATTCACAGTGGCATATTATCAGCCATTCTAGGAAAATACCCTGACTTTGCCCACTGCAAATAACGCGTATCTACTTTTTTTCAAGAATACCTTGCTAAAAATATAAGGTAATACTTTCGTAATATTTTGTGACCTAATTCATGTCTGCATAAATAACTCATTAAAACTGTAACCAGATATAAACATGTAAATAGTTCATTACCTCTGTAACTTGTTTAACTATCAAAACTTTGCGGCCCGGTCCCTGGACCCATTATGTACCTCTGTAATCTTTTGACCACCACCCTCACCATGGGTATGTTGTGACTACCACCCTCACCATGGATACGGCGTGACTACCACCCACACCATGAGTATGGTGTGACTACCACTCACACCATGAGTATGGTGTGAATACCGAGAAATGGTATGATGATACAGACAAGATTTAGAAAAAGACACTTATGTACAGTTCAGGACATTTATTAAAGGAAACGTTTCGCCACGAGTGACTTCTTCAGTTCTAATACAGAGGTAACTAAGAAACGAGTTTGCACAATGTCAGGAGTCAGGTGGAAGGATGCGAGGGTGGTAGTAGTGGTAGTACAACTGTGGTGAGATGAGTTGGGTTTGAGAAACACTTGTCAACATCATGTTACAGCGATCTCCAGAATGGGTAATATCCTGTTGATCAGCAATTTGGATATGACTTCAGGACTTTTGAAGGATAGTGTTACTGGCAACAATTAGAGCGGCCTCTGTAAACTTTAGCCGTCTTAAATCTTCTTTAATGAGTAATCTGGCTTCACTGAATTTCATGAGGTGTCCAAAATCTTCCTTGTGTTGGGCACACGAGTTTCTACGGTCATCAGGGTTGCAAGCGTTTTTGAGTTTCCTGATCCTAATATCCAGATATTAGGATCAGGAAACATATGCTTTGTCACATCCCCCCACAGCATTGTGTATCCTCGTGCGCTCGTGCCAGTCATTCTCGGGTTTTTGCAACAGGTTTTTAATAGTCGTTGAAGAGCTGGTGGATATTTTAACAAGTTCCTGTCAAGTATTTTAGAAAAGTTAGTATCAACGTCGCTGACAGGTAAAACGGTACAACCAGATTGATGTTAGTCTTATTAAGGATACATGTCGCACGTTTTCTGGAGGCACGTACAAAGTGTTGAGGAAAGTGTAGCGAACTAAATGAATGTGTGATGTATGTGCGTTCTTCCTCGAGGAACTGCGGACTGGAAATTCTGTAACTTTCCGAAAGAAGCCTATAACTACGTCTTTTTTAGTTCTGGTGTCATGATAAGAGAAGAAATGCAGAAGATCGTTCAATTAGTTTGCTTTACAATAGACTTAAAACGAAAGTCTGTTTTCATCTGTGAGTAGGAGTGCCTTGAGAAATGGAAATTGGTTGTCATTCTTCTCTTGTAGGTTCCAGAGTGTTGACGGTATTGAGGATGTCACATTCAACTACTGTTAGAAACTTAATGCGTAAACCAAAGAATGATTCTGGAACGATAATACGAACACAGGTGCAGTCTTGTGGCTCCACAGCCACGCATGTCTTTGCACCAGAATAACACGTTCAGTACTGCTGGGCGTCAGGATTGTTGGTATAGTGAAGAGAATGATGCGTGCTTTGTTCAGTTCTCACAGGGATGGGCATGGGAATGCAGGATCAAATCCTGGCCAAGCCGCAGTTCTGTTAATGATATATATATATATATATATATATATATATATATATATATATATATATATATATATATATATATATATATATATATATATATATATATATATATATATATATATATATATATATATATATATATATATATATATATATATATATATATATATATATATATATATATATATATATATATATATATATATATATATATATATATATATATATATATATATATATATATATATATATATATATATATATATATATGCAAAACAACACGGGGTGAATTGAAAGATAGCTCTAGGCCTTTCGTGCTGCACATCAGGACTTGCAAAGTTGTAGAAGAGAGGATAAAAGCCGATGATATGTGTTGTTGACACTGTGTGTGTTGACACTGTGTGTGTTGACACTGTGTGTGTTGACACTGTGTGTGTTGACACTGTGTGATGACTTTGTGTGATGACAATGTGTGATGACACTGTTGACACTGTGTGTTGACACTGTGTGATGACACTGTGTGTTGACACTGTGTGTTGGCACTGTGTGTTGACACTGTGTGTGTTGACACTGTGTGTTGACACTGTGTGTTGACACTGTGTGTTGACAATGTGTGCTGACACTGTGTGTTGACACTGTGTGTTGACACTGTGTGTTGACACTGTGTGGTGACACTGTGTGTTGACACCGTGTGGTGACACTGTGTGTTGACACTGTGTGATGACACTGTGTGATGACACAGTGGGATGACACTGCGAGTGGTGACACTGTGTGTGATGACACAGTGTGATGACACTGTGTGATGACACTGTGTGTTGACACTGTGTATGTTGACACTGTGTGTGTTGACACTGCGTGATGACACTGCGTGATGACACTGTGTGATGACACTGTGTGTTGACACTGTGTGTTGACACTGTGTGTGTTGACACTGTGTGATGACACTGTGTGATGACACTGTGTGATGACACTGTGTGTTGACACTGTGTGTGTTGACACTGTGTGTTGACACTGTGTGTGTTGACACTGTGTGATGACACTGTGTGTGTTGACACTGTGTGATGACACTGTGTGTGTTGACACTGTGTGTGTTGACACTGTGTGTTGACACTGTGTGTGTTGACACTGTGTGTGATGACACTGTGTGATGACACTGTGTGTGTTGACACTGTGTGTGTTGACACTGAGTGATGGCACTGTGTGTGTTGACACTGCGTGATGACACTGTGTGTGTTGACACTGTGTGATGACACTGTGTGATGACACTGTGTGTTGACACTGTGTGATGATACTGTGTGATGACACTGTGTGTGTTGACAATGTGTGTGTTGACACTGTGTGATGACACTGTGTATGTTGACACTGTGTGATGACACTATGTGATGACACTGTGTGATGACACTGTGTGTGTTGACACTGTGTGTGTTGACACTGTATGTTGACACTGTGTGATGACACTGTGTGCGTTGACACTGTGTGATGACACTGTGTGATGACACTGTGTGATGACACTGTGTGTTGACACTGTGTGATGACACTGTGTGATGACACTGTGTGTTGACACTGTGTGTTGACAGTGTGTGTGTTGACTCTGTGTGATGACACTGTGTGATGACACTGTGTGATGACACTGTGTGTTGACACTGTGTGTTGACACTGTGTGATGACACTGTGTGATGACACTGTGTGTGTTGACACTGTGTGATGACACTGTGTGTGTTGACACTGTGTGATGACACTGTGTGTGTTGACACTGTGTGATGACACTATGATATGACACTCTGTGATGACACTGTGTGTGTTGACACTGTGTGTGTTGACACTGTGTGTTGACACTGTGTGTGTTGATACTGTGTAATGACATTGTGTGTGTTGACACTGTGTGATGACACTGTGTGTGTTGACACTGTGTGATGACACTGTGTGATGACACTGTGTGATGACACTGTGTGTTGACACTGTGTGTTGACACTGTGTGATGACACTGTGTGATGACACTGTGTGTGTTGACACTGTGTGATGACACTGTGTGTGTTGACACTGTGTGATGACACTGTGTGTGTTGACACTGTGTGATGACACTATGATATGACACTCTGTGATGACACTGTGTGTGTTGACACTGTGTGTGTTGACACTGTGTGATGACACTGTGTGATGACACTGTGTGTTGACACTGTGTGTTGACACTGTGTGATGACACTATGTGATGACACTGTGTGTGTTGATACTTTGTGATGACACTGTGTGATGACACTGTGTGTTGATACTGTGTGATGACACTGTGTGTTGACACTGTGTGATGACACTGTGTGTTGACACTGTGTGATGACACTGTGTGTTGACACTGTGTGTTGACACTGTGTGATGACACTGTGTGATGACACTGTGTGTGTTGACACTGTGTGATGACACTGTGTGTGTTGACACTGTGTGATGACACTGTGTGTGTTGACACTGTGTGATGACACTATGATATGACACTCTGTGATAACACTGTGTGTGTTGACACTGTGTGTGTTGACACTGTGTGATGACACTGTGTGATGACACTGTGTGTTGACACTGTGTGTTGACACTGTGTGATGACACTATGTGATGACACTGTGTGTGTTGACACTGTGTGATGACACTGTGTGATGACACTGTGTGTTGATACTGTGTGATGACACTGTGTGTTGACACTGTGTGATGACACTGTGTGTTGACACTGTGTGATGACACTGTGTGATGACACTGTGTGATGACACTGTGTGATGACACTGTTTGATGACACTGTGTAATGACACTGTGTGATGACACTGTGTGTGTTGACACTGTGTGATGACACTGTGTGATGACACTGTGTGATGACTCTGTGTGATGACACTGTGTGATGACACTGTGTGTGTTGACACTGTGTGATGACACTGTGTGATGACACTGTGTGTGTTGACACTGTGTGTGTTGACACTGTGTGATGACACTGTGTGTGTTGACACTGTGTGATGACTCTGTGTGTTGACACTGTGTGTGTTGACACTGTGTGATGACACTGTGTGTGTTGACACTGTGTGATGACACTGTGTGTGTTTACACTGTTTGATGACACTGTGTGTGTTGACACTGTGTGATGACACTGTGTGTGTTGACACTGTGTGATGACACTGTGTGTGTTGACGCTGTGTGATGACACTGTGTGTGTTGACACTGTGTGATGACACTGTGTGTGTTGACACTGTGTGATGACACTGTGTGTGTTGACACTGTGTGTGTTGACACTGTGTGATGACACTGTGTGTGTTGACACTGTGTGATGACACTGTGTGTGTTGACACTGTGTGTGTTGACACTGTGTGTTGACACTGTGTGTGTTGGCACTGTGTGATGACACTGTGTGTGTTGACACTGTGTGTGTTGACACTGTGTGTTGACACTGTGTGTGTTGACACTGTGGGATGACACTGTGTGTGTTGACAGTGTGTGTGTTGACACTGTGTGATGACACTGTGTGTGTTGACACTGTGTGATGACACTGTGTGTGTTGACACTGTGTGATGACACTGTGTGTGTTGACACTGTGTGATGACACTGTGTGATGACACTGTGTGTTGGCATTGTGTGTGTTGACATTGTGTGTGATGACACTGTGTGTTGACACTGTGTGTGTTGACACTGTGTGTGTTGACACTGTGTGTTGACACTGTGTGTTGACACTGTGTCTGTTGACACTGTGTGTTGACACTGTGTTGACACTGTGTGTTGACACTGTGTGTTGACACTGTGTGTGATAACACTGTGTGTTGACACTGTGTGATGACACTATGTGTTGAATCTGTGTGTTGACACTGTGTGTGTTTACACTGTGTGTTAACAATGTGTTGACACCGTGTGTTGACACTGTGTGTGATGACACTGTGTGTTGACACTGTGTGTTAACAATGTGTTGACACCGTGTGTTGACACTATGTGTTAACAATGTGTTGACACCGTGAGTTGACACTGTGTTTGTTGACACTGTGTGTTGACACTGTGTGTTGACAATGTGTTGACACCGTGTGTTGACACTGTTTGTTGACACTGTGTGTGTTGACACTGTGTGATGACACTGTGTGATGACACTGTGTGATGACACTGTGTGTTGACACTGTGTGTTGACACTGTGTGATGACACTGTGTGATGACACTGTGTGATGACACTGTGTGTGTTGACACTGTGTGATGACACTGTGTGATGACACTGTGTGATGACACTGTGTGATGACACTGTGTGATGACACTGTGTGATGACACTGTGTGATGACTCTGTGTGATGACACTGTGTGATGACACTGTGTGTGTTGACACTGTGTGATGACACTGTGTGATGACACTGTGTGATGACTCTGTGTGATGACACTGTGTGATGACACTGTGTGTGTTGACACTGTGTGATGACACTGTGTGATGACACTGTGTGATGACTCTGTGTGATGACACTGTGTGATGACACTGTGTGTGTTGACACTGTGTGATGACACTGTGTGTGTTGACACTGTGTGTGTTGACACTGTGTGATGACACTGTGTGTGTTGACACTGTGTGATGACACTGTGTGTTGACACTGTGTGTGTTGACACTGTGTGATGACACTGTGTGTGTTGACACTGTGTGATGACACTGTGTGTGTTGACACTGTGTGATGACACTGTATGTGTTGACACTGTGTGATGACACTGTGTGTGTTGACACTGTGTGATGACACTGTGTGTGTTGACACTGTGTGATGACACTGTGTGTGTTGACACTGTGTGATGACACTGTGTGTGTTGACACTGTGTGATGACACTGTGTGTGTTGACACTGTGTGTGTTGACACTGTGTGATGACACTGTGTGTGTTGACACTGTGTGATGACACTGTGTGTGTTGACACTGTGTGTTGACATTGTCTGTGTTGGCACTGTGTGATGACACTGTGTGTGTTGACACTGTGTGTGTTGACACTGTGTGTTGACACTGTGTGTGTTGACACTGTGCGATGACACTGTGTGTGTTGACACTGTGTGTGTTGACACTGTGTGATGACACTGTGTGTGTTGACACTGTGTGATGACACTGTGTGTGTTGACACTGTGTGATGCACTGTGTGTGTTGACACTGTGTGATAACACTGTGTGATGACACTGTGTGTTGGCATTGTGTGTGTTGACATTGTGTGTGATGACACTGTGTGTTGACACTGTGTGTGTTGACACTGTGTGTGTTGACACTGTGTGTTGACACTGTGTGTTGACACTGTGTCTGTTGACACTGTGTGTTGACACTGTGTTGACACTGTGTGTTGACACTGTGTGTGATAACACTGTGTGTTGACACTGTGTGATGACACTATGTGTTGACACTGTGTGTTGACACTGTGTGTGTTGACACTGTGTGTGTTGACACTGTGTGTTAACAATGTGTTGACACCGTGTGTTGACACTGTGTGTGATGACACTGTGTGTTGACACTGTGTGTTAACAATGTGTTGGCACCGTGTGTTGACACTATGTGTTAACAATGTGTTGACACCGAGAGTTGACACTGTTTTTTGACACTGTGTTGACACTGTGTGTTAACAATGTGTTGACACCGTGTGTTGACACTGTTTGTTGACACTGTGCTTGTTGAAACTGTGTGTTGACACTGTGTGTTGACACTGTGTTGACACTGCGTGTTGTCATTGTGTGTTTACACTGTGTTTGTTGACACTGTGTGTTGACACTGTGTGTTGACACTGTGTGTTGACACTATGTTTGTTGGCACTGTGTTTTGACACTGTGTGTTGACATTGTATTTTGACACTGTGTGTTGACATTGTATGTTGACACTGTGTTGACATTGTATGTTGACACTGTGTGTTAACACTGTGTTCACTCTGTTTGTTGACATTGTGTTGACACTGTGTGTTGTCATTGTGTGTTGACACTGTGTGTTAACACTGTGTTGACACTGTGTTGACATTGTGTGTTGACACTGTGTTGACACTATGTGTTGACACTGTGTTGATATTGCGTGTTGACACTGTGTTGACACTGTGTGTGTTGACACTATGTGTTGACACTGTTGGCACTTAAAGTCAACACTGTGTGGTAACACCAGGTGTTGTTTCCTGATGACTGCTGCCACTTTCACTTGACCGCCATACTTGCGGTCAAGTGACGTAACACACAGCCTCTCTATAACAGCGCCAACGGAAAATGGGAAAGTTAGGAAGGGAAAAGAGAGGGGAAGAGAAGAGGGAGGGAGGGAGGGAGGGAGGGGAAGAGAAGGGTGAGATAGGAAGGTTGGAGTTGGGCCGGAGATTACATATTAAGGATTGACTTACTACTGAGGCCAGACCCACATGCTGCCTCCACCACCTGCTGCCTCCACCACCTGCTGCCTCCACCACCTGCTGCCTCCACCACCTGCTACCTCCACCACCTGCTGCCTCCACCGCCTGCTGCCTACACCGCCTGTTGCCTCCACCACCTGCTGCCTCCACCACCTGCTGCTTCCACCACCTGCTGCCTCCACCACCTGCTGCCTCCACTATCTGCTACCTCCACCACCTGCTGCCTCCACCACCTGCTGCCTCCACCACTTGCTGCCTCCACTACCTGCTGCCTCCACCACCTGCTGCCTCCACAACTTGCTGCCTACACCACCTGCTGCCTCCACCACCTGCTGCCTCCACTACCTGCTGCCTCCACCACCTGCTGCCTCCACCACTTGCTGCCTACACCACCTGCTGCCTCCACCACCTGCTGCCTCCACCACCTGCTGCCTCCACCACCTGCTGCCTCCACCACCTGCTGCCCCCACCACCTGCTGCCTCCACCACCTGCTGCCTCCACCACCTGCTGCCTCCACCGCCTGCTGCCTACACCACCTGCTGCCTCCACCACCTGCTGCCTCCACCACCTGCTGCGTCCATCACCTGCAGCCTCCACCACTTGCTGCCTCCACCGTCACCACCACCTGCTGCCTCCACCACCTGCTGCCTCCACTACAATCACCTGCTGCCTCCACCACCTGCTGCCTCCACCACCTGCTGCCTACACCACCTGCTGCCTCCACCACCTACTGCCTCCACCACCTGCTGCCTCCACCACCTGCTGCCTCCACCACCTGCTGCCTCCACCACCTGCTGCCTCCACCACCTGTTGTCTCCATCATCTGCTGCCTCCACCACCTGCTGCCTCCACCATCTGCTGCCTACACCACCTGCTGCCTACACCACCTACTGCCTACACCTCCTGCTGCCTACACCACCTGCTGCCTCCACCACCTGCTGCCTCCACCATCTGCTGCCTACATCACCTGCTGCCTACACCACCTACTGCCTACACCACCTGCTGCCTACACCACTTGCTGCTTCCACCACCTGCTAGCTACACCACCTGCTAGCTACACCACCTGCTAGCTACACCACCTGCTAGCTACACCACCTGCTAGCTACACCACCTGCTAGCTACACCACCTGCTAGCTACACCACCTGCTAGCTACACCACCTGCTAGCTACACCACCTGCTGCCTCCACCAACTCCAAAATGCTTCGTGAAGTACAGCAGTAATTACGTTTACACAGCTGGCTGTTAAGGCCTCCCAGACGCTGCTGCAATTTACCGAGGTGGCTTGGGAGACGAGGTGGCTTGGGAGACGAGGTGGCTTGGGAGACGAGGTGGCTTGGGAGACGAGGTGGCTTGGGAGACGAGGTGGCTTGGGAGACGAGGTGGCTTGGGAGACGAGGTGGCTTGGGAGACGAGGTGGCTTGGGAGACGAGGTGGCTTGGGAGACGAGGTGGCTTGGGAGACGAGGTAGCTTGGGAGACGAGGTGGCTTGGGAGACGAGGTGGCTTGGGAGACGAGGTAGCTTGGGAGACGAGGTGGCTTGGGAGACGAGGTGGCTTGGGAGACGAGGTGGCTTGGGAGACGAGGTGGCTTGGGAGACGAGGTAGCTTGGGAGACGAGGTGGTTTGGGAAACGAGGTAGCTTGGGAGACGAGGTGGCTTGGGAGACGAGGTGGCTTGGGAGACGAGGTGGCTTGGGAGACGAGGTGGCTTGGGAGACGAGGTGGCTTGGGAGACGAGGTGGCTTGGGAGACGAGGTGGCTTGGGAGACGAGGTGGCTTGGGAGACGAGGTGGCTTGGGAGACGAGGTGGCTTGGGAGACGAGGTGGTTTGGGAGAAGAGGTGGCTTGGGAGACGAGGTGGCTTGGGAGACGAGGTGGCTTGGGAGACGAGGTGGCTTGGGAGACGAGGTGGCTTGGGAGACGAGGTGGCTTGGGAGACCAGGTGGCTTGGGAGACGAGGTGGCTTGGGAGACGAGGTGGCTTGGGAGACGAGGTGGCTTGGGAGACGAGGTGGCTTGGGAGACGAGATGGCTTGGGAGACGAGGTGGCTTGGGAGACGAGGTGGCTTGGGAGACGAGGTGGCTTGGGAGACGAGGTGGCTTGGGAGACGAGGTGGCTTGGGAGACGAGGTGGCTTGGGAGACGAGGTGGCTTGGGAGACGAGAAGGCTTGGGAAACGAGGTGGCTAGAGAGACGAGGCGGTTTGGGAGACGAGGTGGCTTGGGAGACGAGGTGGCTTGGGAGACGAGGTGGATTGGGAGACGAGATGGCTTGGGAGAGAAGGTGATTTAAAAGACGAAGTGGCTTGGGTGATGAAGTGGCTTGGGAGAAGTGGTGGCTTGGGAGATGAGGTGGCATGGGTGACAAGGTGGCTTGGGAAACGAGGTGGGTTGGGTGACGAGGTGGCTTGAATGTTAAGGTGGCTTGGGAGACGAGGTGGCTTGGGAAACGAGGTGGCTTGGGAGACGAGGTGACTTGGGAGACGAGGTGGCTTGGGAGACGAGGTGGCTTGGGTGATGAAGTGGCTTGGGAGAAGAGGTGGCTTGGGAGATGAGGTGGCATGGGTGACAAGGTGGCTTGGGATACGAAGTGGGTTGGGTGACGAGGTGGCTTGGGAGACGAGGTGGCCTGGGAGAGGAGTGACTTGGGAGAGGAGGTGATTTGGGAGACGAAGTGGCTTGGGAGAAGAGGTGATTTGGGAGACGAAGTGGCTTGGGACAAGAGATGGCTTGGTAGATGAGGTGGCTTGGGTGACAAGGTGGCTTGGGTGAAAAGGTGGCTTGGGAGACGAGGTGCTTCGGTGTCAAGGTGGCTTGGGAGACGAAGTTGATAATGAGGCTCGGTGGCTCGGGAGACGAGGTAACTTGGGTGACAAGGTGGCTTGGGTGACAAGGTGGCTTGGGAGACGAAGTGGCTTGCAAGAGAGATGAGGTGGCTTGGGTGGCGAGGTGACTTGGGAGACTAAGTGGCTCAGAAAATGGAGCGGTAGTTGCCTGGTGTTACACCCTTTTGTTCATTTTAAGTAGACTGTTTCTTCTTGTTATTATCACAATGGTATACTTTTACATGTTATTTTTGCTATTTCACTTAATATTATATTCAGGAGTAATTCCATTAGTAGCTAAAATGGATTTACTCGACTTTATAATATTATCTGGTCCTATTACTTAGCTTTGTATTTAGGTAGGTCGTCTAATTAGTGTCAACTGCTGGTGACCTGGCCAAGCACCAGCAGGTGTTTTGAGCTGCTCAACCCCTGTTCCGACCGAGACAAAGTGGGCTGGTAAAGCCTCACAGAGTTCAGTTCATACCTTCCTCTGGACCAGGAAGGGTCGAGGGAAGTATCCACCTCTAAACCACCATTCGCCTCCCTAGAAAATCCCAGGAATTTTCGGGAACTTACTGCTAAGACTTATCTCGGTTGGAGAAGGCGGTTGAGAAGCTCTTAGAGAAGGTGAAGCCAAGTGAGCAAGCCTCTGTAGTGTATGAGGACTTATTGTAAAGTGAACCCTATCATAAGAAATCTATTAATGTGTTCGAGTTTTTAGGCAACGCCTGTGCATGTGCCTATACTAATATTTCGTGACTCACTCAGAGCCATTTGTAAATACTTGACCTAGTACTGTGTTGTTTTAATGAGGAATGGTAATAGTATTCTACTCATAGTGCAAAATATGAGAAGGTGAATTTAAGCGATTATTATGATTATTAATAAATTAAATAGAAACTAAGAAAATTCCTTTTCCTAGAAGTGAGTACCTAGACGTACTAAGTTTATTTTGTTACGAAAAGCACTATAACCCAGGGACCAACTGACTATGTTCGTAACACCTGGTCGTCCAGTTCACTCACAGTTTCTGCTTGAAGAATCGGCAAAATACTCTTGATCCAAGGAATTAGGACCTACCCCTTTCATTTCCTCCTCGGATCAACACTGATTACCTCATCTTTCAAAAAAGTGCTGTATGACGCTGAATGAAAATCAGAAAAATAAAAAACAGAGTTTGTTGAGTATCGCGTCTACTGTCAGAGGAACTTCTGGCTCCTGTGCGAACTCCAGGATGAAGGTTCTGGTCATTGCCAGGATTGCGTACATATATCTGTTGTCAGGATATATATATATATATATATATATATATATATATATATATATATATATATATATATATATATATATATATATATATATATATATATATATATATATTATATATATAACCTTGGCTGCTGGGAGAAGGAATCAGGTATTAGAACGTCATATATAGTGTCACTTTAAATTATTGGAGAGTCAGTATAAGTAGATGTTGCATAACTCTGCTGTTGTAGCTACAACAGCAGAGTTATGCAGTTATCCAGTGGTCATCGCACTTACTAATTCCTCCTTTATTGCATTCCTCTTATCAATTGCTCTGTTTGAGAGAAAAAAAATTCTACTATCCTTTCCGTTCCACTCTTTTCCTATAACTTGCAGCAACGACCTCTTGTTGTCCTTGTTGCTGCTGCTATGAAATCTTCATCTAGTCTTTCAAATCCTTTCAAGGCCTTATATGTTGTTATCATGTCTCCTCTTTCCCTGCTATCTGAGAGAGAGAGAGAGAGAGAGAGAGAGAGAGAGGGCTGTGGGCCCAGACAAGTTGAGCCCAAGATTGCTGAGAAGATGTGCAGACCAGCTAGCAGCACCTCTAACTCGCATCTTTCAGCACTGCCTAGTACAGTGTAAATGGCCCTCTCTATGGAAAGAGGCAAATGTAGTCCCTGTTCATAAAAAGAAGAAGAGAGCAGAAATCAGCAACTACAGACCAGTGTCACTCCTGTCAATCACTGGTAAGATCCTTGAGACAATAATCTCAAGACAAATGACAGAGTTTTTTGACTACCACTCACTACTTTGTGATCGTCAATATGGCTTCAGGAAAGGTTACTCTGCTGCTGATCTGTTGTTAAACCTCTCCACTAAGTGGCACCAGTCACTGGATGAATCCAAAGTCAGCTGTGTGGTAGCACTGGACATTGCTGGTGCTTTCGACCAGGTGTGGCACCAGGGCCTCTTAGCAAAACTTCAAGCACTGGGAATTGCAGGCTCTACGCTATGTCTCCTCAGTAGATTTCTAAGTGTAGTACTCAATGGAACGGAATCAGCAAGACATCCTATTGGGGCAAGTGTTCCACAAGGAAGCGTGCTGGGACCATTGTTATGGAATGTCTACTTCAACGACCTTCTTCATCTCATCCCAGAATCACATGCATATGCAGACGACTGCACACTGACATTCACTTATCCAAGAGAAGAAATGCCAGCTGCTCTTAGCTACATCAATCATCAGCTGACAGCTATATCAGCTTGGGGAAATAGATGGCAAGTAACATTTGCACTTGAGAAAACGCAAATGATGATCGTCTCTAGGCACCATGATGGTAATGCTGGTGCAGTAGTAAGGATGAATGGGAGGGTGTTGGCACCTGGAGAAGAAGTTGATATCCTTGGGGTGAAATTTGACTCCAAACTAACCATGAAGAACCATGTTGTAAATCTTGCAAACAAGGCAGCCAGGAAGCTTACAGCACTTCGCCGTATCTCGCATCTACTTGACAGCAGGGGTTGCAAGATTCTGTACGAGGCACAAGTACGCTCGCACCTTGAGTATGCTCCACTTTCTTGGTTTGCTTGCCCCCCCCCCCTCTCATCTGCGACTGCTTGACAGAGTAGAGAACAGAGCAAGACGTCTCATCTCTCGCCTGGACCCATCCTGGATAGATCTGTCATTTCAGCAGAGCCTTCAACATAGGAGGGATGTGGGTGGCCTTACTGTTATGTACAAGGCCAATATTGTCAAAGTACCACACTTGGATCCACTTCGAGGACAGCGTGAAACAAGCTTTTATGCCACAAGACGGGCAGAAAGCAGCAACTTCACTCTGGCTGTACCCTTCTCCAGAACATCACTCCATCTGAGATCATATATACCCAGGATGACTCGAGTATGGAACACATTCGTACAGCATGATGATGTCAACGAGATAAAGTCAGTTGATCACATGAAAATGCTGGCCCACAGATGGCTCCAACTTCACCCTGTTCCCTACTTGTATGTCTCATAACAATAAAAATGCTTTCAAATGAGCTGATGTAGGTAACAGCTCTTAGCTTGCCAATAAAGTTAGGAATCCTTAACCTGTAAATAGCTTGTCAATAAAGCTAGGGATCCTTAACCTTGTCAAACCCTGTGTAAAAAAAAAAAGGAGTTGACAAGGGAGGGAGCTGACAAAGGGCAAGTAAGAGGGGAGATGAAGAGGAGAGGAGGAACAGTGGAAGGGAAGGCGGTAAAAATGGAAGACACTGCTAACCCAGCCTCCACTGGACTCTAACATGTTGATACAGTTTTAGCCTCTGCCATAATCTATCTCGCCTATCCTCTTCTCTCCAGCACTGTATGTCCATCTGTTATCTTCTCTTATACTCCCTCAATCCTTCTCACTTGCTCATTCATCTCTAATAATTTTCAAACAGAAATCACATTTGAGAGCTTAAAATACTTCTCATAATACTGTCAAGTGCGACCACCAACAGAGTGGTTGGTCAGGAACGACTTGGAGATTAGCAGCCATAAGTTCAAGCCTCCACCACTTCGTGCTAAATGACCCAACAAACAAGGGAGGGGGATCATTTAGCTAGTCATATGGTAGTTTTCACTGAATTAATAGCTAGTAAATATAGTTGAAGGATCCATTTTACTGTCATGGTACAATCCAGGTCAATCCATTCACCCAGTGAGGAATGGAACTAAGATTTGAAAATAGATTAGTGATCCCCACAAATTTTTCTCTAGGTGGTGCGGTCAAGTGTTACGAGAAATCTTGCGTTGTTTGTAACGGCTTGACAAAGCTCCTGGAGAGCGAAACGTTGTCACAATAACATGACGCATTATTTACACTTGTGTCCTTTTGCCTAACGTATTGACTGAAATTCTACCAATATTATTACAATTTTTGTAGAATAGATATAACCAGACGCAGCGAAGCACTGACCAAAGACAAGGATTTTATACCTTGTTATTGACGTTCTTATAAAGCTGCTGGAAGCACAAGACTTATGACAGATTAAAACCGTCATCACTCTTGTGGTCCAAGAGAACTTAACCTTGGAACACTGATAACCAAACTCGATAAATATTAGAGGACAGTGTTTGATCATGAACTAAATGGAAGGTCTGTCAAGTGCTGGAAGGTTTGTTAGGGGCTGGAAGGTCTGTCAAGTGCTGGAAGGTCTGTCAAGTGCTGGAAGGTTTGTCAAGTGCTGCTGCTGCTTCAAGTGTTTGCTGCTGTTCTACTACTGCTACTACTTGTACTACCACCATTACTACTACTACTAGTATACTAGTACTACTACTGCCCCTCCTATTGTACTTTCACCAAGTTTAAAGGTTCGATCAGACAGTCGCAGCAACACTCTAAGTAATATCGTCGATTTAAGTAAGAGACGGTGCCGCCAGGAGTGAGTGTTAGCAAGATTGTGATGTGTGAGGAAGACGGCCAGGCAGGAGACAGCAGTGTAAGGAAGGCAGCAGTGTGAGGAAAGCAGCCAGGCAGGAGGCAGCCAGGCAGGAGGCAGCCAGGCAGGAGACAGTAGTGTGAGGAAGGCAGCCAGGCAGGAGGCATCAGTGTGAGGGAGGTAGTCAGGCAGGAGGCATCAGTGTGAGGGAGGCAGTCAGGCAGGAGGCAGCAGTGTGAGGAAGGCAGATAGGCAGGAGGCAAAAGTGTGAGGAAGGCAGCCAGGCAGGAGGCAGCAGAGTGAGGAAGGCAGCCAGGCAGGAGGCAGCAGTGTGAGGAAGGCAGCCAGGCAGGAGGCAGCAGTGTGAGGGACGCAGCCAGACAGGAGGCAGCAGTGTGAGGGAGGCAGCCAGGCAGGAGGCAGCAGTGTGAGGGAGACAGCCAGGCATGAGGCAGCACTACAAGGAAGGCAGCCAGGCAGGAAGCAGCAGTGTGAGGAAGGCAGCCAGGCAGGAGGCAGCAGTGTCAGGAAGGTGGCCAGGCAGGAAGCAGCAGTATGAGGAAGGCAGCCAGGCAGGAGGCAGCAGTGTGAGGAAGGCAGCCAGGCAGGAGGCAGCAGTATGAGGAAGGCAGCAATGTGAGGAGGGCAGGAGACAGCAGTGTGAGGAAGGCAGCAGTGTGAGAAGGCAGCAGTGTGAGGAAGGCAGCAGCGTGAGGAAGGCAGCCAGGAAGGAGGCAGAAGTATGAGGAAGGCAGACAGGCAGGTGACAGCAGTGTGAGGAAGGCAGCAGTGTGAGAAGGCAGCAGTGTTGGGAAGGCAGCAACGTGAGGAAGGCAGCCAGGCAGGAGGCAGCAGTATGAGGGAGGCAGCCAGGCAGGAGGCAGCAGTGTGAGGGGGGCAGCCAGGCAGGAGGCAGCAGTGTGATGAAGGCAGCAGTGTGAGAAGGCAGCAGTGTGAGGAAGGCAGCAGCGTGAGGAAGGCGGCCAGGAAGGAGGCATAAGTATGAGGAGGGCAGACAGGCAGGACACAGCAGTATGAGGAAGGCAGCAATGTGAGGAAGGCAAGAGACAGCAGTATGAGGAAGGCAGCAATGTGAGGAAGGCAGGAGTGTGAGGAAGGCAGCAACGTGAGGAAGGGAGCCAGGAAGGAGGCAGAAGTATGAGGAAGGCAGACAGGCAGGAGACAGCAGTGTGAGGAAGGCAGCCTGGCAGGAGACAGCAGTGTGAGGAAGGCAGCAGTGTGAGAAGGCAGCAGTGTGAGGAAGGCAGCAGCGTGAGGAAGGCAGCCAGGCAGGAGGCAGCAGTGTGAGGGAGGCAGCAGTGTGAGGAAGGCAGCCAGGCAGAAGGTAGCAGTGTGAGGAAGGCAGCAGTGTGAGAAGGCAGCAGTGTGATGAAGGCAGCAGCGTGAGGAAGGCAGCCAGGAAGGAGGCAGAAGTGTGAGGGAGGCAGACAGGCAGGAGACAGCAGTGTGAGAACGCAGCAGTGTGAGGAAGGCAGCCTGGCAGGAGACAGCAGTGTGAGGATGGCAGCAGTGTTGTGAAGGCAACAGCGTGAGGAAGGCAGCCAGGCAGGAGGCAGCCAAGCAGGAGGCAGCCAGACAGGAGACAGCAGTGTGAGGAAGGCAACAGTGTGAGAAGGCAACAGTGTGGGGAAGGCAGCAGCGTGAGGAAGGCAGCCAGGCAGGAGGCAGCAGTGTGAGGGAGGCAGCCAGGCAGGAGGCAGCAGTGTGAGGGGGGCAGCCAGGCAGGAGGCAGCAGTGTGAGAAAGGCAGCCAGGCATGAGGCAGCAGTGTGATGAAGGCAGCAGTGTGAGAAGGCAGCAGTGTGAGGAAGGCAGCAGCTTGAGGAAGGCAGCCAGGAAGGAGGCAGAAGTATGAGGAAGGCAGACAGGCAGGAGACAGCAGTATGAGGAAGGCAGCAATGTGAGGAAGGCAGGAGACAGCAGTGTGAGGAAGGCAGCGGTGTGAGAAGGCAGCAGTGTGAGGAAGGCAGCAACGTGAGGAAGGCAGCCAGGAAGGAGGCAGAAGTATGAGGAAGGCAGACAGGCAGGAGACAGCAGTGTGAGGAAGGCAGCAGTGTGAGAAGGCAGCAGTGTGATGAAGGCAGCAGCGTGAGGAAGGCAGCCAGGAAGGAGGCAGAAGTACGAGAGAGGCAGACAGACAGGAGACAGCAGTGTGAGGAAGGCAGCAGTGTGAGAAGGCAGCAGTGTGAGGAAGGCAGCAGTGTGAGGAAGGCAACAGCATGAGGAAGGCAGCCAGGCAGGAGGCAGCAGTGTGAGGAAGGCAGCCAGGCAGGAGGCAGCTAGGCAGAAGGAAGCAGTATGAGGAGGGCAGCCAGGCAGGAGGCAGCAGTATGAGGAAGGCAGCCAGGCAGGAGGCAGCAGTATGAGGAAGGCAGCCAGGCAGGAGGCAGCAGTATGAGGAAGGCAGTCAGGCAAGAGACAGCAGTGTGAGGAAGGCAGCAGTGTGAGAAGGCAGCAGTGTGAGGAAGGCAGCAGCGTGAGGAAGGCAGCCAGGAAGGAGGCAGAAGTATGAGGAAGGCAGACAGGCAGGTGACAGCAGTGTGAGGAAGGCAGCCTGGCAAGAGACAGCAGTGTGAGGAAGGCAGCAGTGTGAGAAGGCAGCAGTGTTGGGAAGGCAGCAACGTGAGGAAGGCAGCCAGGCAGGAGGCAGCAGTGTGAGGGAGGCAGCCAGGCAGGAGGCAGCAGTGTGAGGGGGGCAGCCAGGCAGGAGGCAGCAGTGTCAGAAAGGCAGCCAGACAGGAGGCAGCAGTGTGATGAAGGCAGCAGTGTGAGAAGGCAGCAGTGTGAGGAAGGCAGCCAGGCAGGAGGTAGCAGTGTGAGGAAGGCAGCAGTGTGAGAAGGCAGCAGTGTGATGAAGGCAGCAGCGTGAGGAAGGCAGCCAGGAAGGAGGCAGAAGTGTGAGGGAGGCAGACAGGCAGGAGACAGCAGTGTGAGAAGGCAGCAGTGTGAGGAAGGCAGCCTGGCAGGAGACAGCTGTGTGAGGAAGGCAGCAGTGTTGTGAAGGCAACAGCGTGAGGAAGGCAGCCAGGCAGGAGGCAGCCAAGCAGGAGGCAGCCAGGCAGGAGGCAGCAGTGTGAGGAAGGCAGCAGTGTGAGAAGGCAGCAGTGTGGGGAAGGCAGCAGCGTGAGGAAGGCAGCCAGGCAGGAGGCAGCAGTGTGAGGGAGGCAGCCAGGCAGGAGGCAGCAGTGTGAGGGGGGGCAGCCAGGCAGGAGGCAGCAGTGTGAGAAAGGCAGCCAGGCAGGAGGCAGCAGTGTGATGAAGGCAGCAGTGTGAGAAGGCAGCAGTGTGAGGAAGGCAGCAGCTTGAGGAAGGCAGCCAGGAAGGAGGCAGAAGTATGAGGAAGGCAGACAGGCAGGAGACAGCAGTATGAGGAAGGCAGCAATGTGAGGAAGGCAGGAGACAGCAGTGTGAGGAAGGCAGCGGTGTGAGAAGGCAGCAGAGTGAGGAAGGCAGCAGCGTGAGGAAGGCAGCCAGGCAGGAGGCAGCAGTGTGAGGAAGGCAGCCAGGCAGGAGGTAGCAGTGTGAGGAAGGCAGCAGTGTGAGAAGGCAGCAGTGTGATGAAGGCAGCAGCGTGAGGAAGGCAGCCAGGAAGGAGGCAGAAGTATGAGGGAGGCAGACAGGCAGGAGACAGCAGTGTGAGGAAGGCAGCAGTGTGAGAAGGCAGCAGTGTGAGGAAGGCAGCAGTGTGAGGAAGGCAGCAGTGTGAGGAAGGCAGCAGCGTGAGGAAGGCAGCCAGGCAGGTGACAGCAGTGTGAGGAAGGCAGCAGTGTGAGAAGGCAGCAGTGTTGGGAAGGCAGCAACGTGAGGAAGGCAGCCAGGCAGGAGGCAGCAGTATGAGGGAGGCAGCCAGGCAGGAGGCAGCAGTGTGAGGGGGGCAGCCAGGCAGGAGGCAGCAGTGTGATGAAGGCAGCAGTGTGAGAAGGCAGCAGTGTGAGGAAGGCAGCAGCGTGAGGAAGGCGGCCAGGAAGGAGGCATAAGTATGAGGAGGGCAGACAGGCAGGACACAGCAGTATGAGGAAGGCAGCAATGTGAGGAAGGCAAGAGACAGCAGTATGAGGAAGGCAGCAATGTGAGGAAGGCAGGAGTGTGAGGAAGGCAGCAACGTGAGGAAGGGAGCCAGGAAGGAGGCAGAAGTATGAGGAAGGCAGACAGGCAGGAGACAGCAGTGTGAGGAAGGCAGCCTGGCAGGAGACAGCAGTGTGAGGAAGGCAGCAGTGTGAGAAGGCAGCAGTGTGAGGAAGGCAGCAGCGTGAGGAAGGCAGCCAGGCAGGAGGCAGCAGTGTGAGGGAGGCAGCAGTGTGAGGAAGGCAGCCCGGCAGAAGGTAGCAGTGTGAGGAAGGCAGCAGTGTGAGAAGGCAGCAGTGTGATGAAGGCAGCAGCGTGAGGAAGGCAGCCAGGAAGGAGGCAGAAGTGTGAGGGAGGCAGACAGGCAGGAGACAGCAGTGTGAGAACGCAGCAGTGTGAGGAAGGCAGCCTGGCAGGAGACAGCAGTGTGAGGATGGCAGCAGTGTTGTGAAGGCAACAGCGTGAGGAAGGCAGCCAGGCAGGAGGCAGCCAAGCAGGAGGCAGCCAGACAGGAGACAGCAGTGTGAGGAAGGCAACAGTGTGAGAAGGCAACAGTGTGGGGAAGGCAGCAGCGTGAGGAAGGCAGCCAGGCAGGAGGCAGCAGTGTGAGGGAGGCAGCCAGGCAGGAGGCAGCAGTGTGAGGGGGGCAGCCAGGCAGGAGGCAGCAGTGTGAGAAAGGCAGCCAGGCATGAGGCAGCAGTGTGATGAAGGCAGCAGTGTGAGAAGGCAGCAGTGTGAGGAAGGCAGCAGCTTGAGGAAGGCAGCCAGGAAGGAGGCAGAAGTATGAGGAAGGCAGACAGGCAGGAGACAGCAGTATGAGGAAGGCAGCAATGTGAGGAAGGCAGGAGACAGCAGTGTGAGGAAGGCAGCGGTGTGAGAAGGCAGCAGTGTGAGGAAGGCAGCAACGTGAGGAAGGCAGCCAGGAAGGAGGCAGAAGTATGAGGAAGGCAGACAGGCAGGAGACAGCAGTGTGAGGAAGGCAGCAGTGTGAGAAGGCAGCAGTGTGATGAAGGCAGCAGCGTGAGGAAGGCAGCCAGGAAGGAGGCAGAAGTACGAGAGAGGCAGACAGACAGGAGACAGCAGTGTGAGGAAGGCAGCAGTGTGAGAAGGCAGCAGTGTGAGGAAGGCAGCAGTGTGAGGAAGGCAACAGCATGAGGAAGGCAGCCAGGCAGGAGGCAGCAGTGTGAGGAAGGCAGCCAGGCAGGAGGCAGCTAGGCAGAAGGAAGCAGTATGAGGAGGGCAGCCAGGCAGGAGGCAGCAGTATGAGGAAGGCAGCCAGGCAGGAGGCAGCAGTATGAGGAAGGCAGCCAGGCAGGAGGCAGCAGTATGAGGAAGGCAGTCAGGCAAGAGACAGCAGTGTGAGGAAGGCAGCAGTGTGAGAAGGCAGCAGTGTGAGGAAGGCAGCAGCCTGAGGAAGGCAGCCAGGAAGGAGGCAGAAGTATGAGGAAGGCAGACAGGCAGGTGACAGCAGTGTGAGGAAGGCAGCCTGGCAAGAGACAGCAGTGTGAGGAAGGCAGCAGTGTGAGAAGGCAGCAGTGTTGGGAAGGCAGCAACGTGAGGAAGGCAGCCAGGCAGGAGGCAGCAGTGTGAGGGAGGCAGCCAGGCAGGAGGCAGCAGTGTGAGGGGGGCAGCCAGGCAGGAGGCAGCAGTGTCAGAAAGGCAGCCAGACAGGAGGCAGCAGTGTGATGAAGGCAGCAGTGTGAGAAGGCAGCAGTGTGAGGAAGGCAGCCAGGCAGGAGGTAGCAGTGTGAGGAAGGCAGCAGTGTGAGAAGGCAGCAGTGTGATGAAGGCAGCAGCGTGAGGAAGGCAGCCAGGAAGGAGGCAGAAGTGTGAGGGAGGCAGACAGGCAGGAGACAGCAGTGTGAGAAGGCAGCAGTGTGAGGAAGGCAGCCTGGCAGGAGACAGCTGTGTGAGGAAGGCAGCAGTGTTGTGAAGGCAACAGCGTGAGGAAGGCAGCCAGGCAGGAGGCAGCCAAGCAGGAGGCAGCCAGGCAGGAGGCAGCAGTGTGAGGAAGGCAGCAGTGTGAGAAGGCAGCAGTGTGGGGAAGGCAGCAGCGTGAGGAAGGCAGCCAGGCAGGAGGCAGCAGTGTGAGGGAGGCAGCCAGGCAGGAGGCAGCAGTGTGAGGGGGGGCAGCCAGGCAGGAGGCAGCAGTGTGAGAAAGGCAGCCAGGCAGGAGGCAGCAGTGTGATGAAGGCAGCAGTGTGAGAAGGCAGCAGTGTGAGGAAGGCAGCAGCTTGAGGAAGGCAGCCAGGAAGGAGGCAGAAGTATGAGGAAGGCAGACAGGCAGGAGACAGCAGTATGAGGAAGGCAGCAATGTGAGCAAGGCAGGAGACAGCAGTGTGAGGAAGGCAGCGGTGTGAGAAGGCAGCAGAGTGAGGAAGGCAGCAGCGTGAGGAAGGCAGCCAGGCAGGAGGCAGCAGTGTGAGGAAGGCAGCCAGGCAGGAGGTAGCAGTGTGAGGAAGGCAGCAGTGTGAGAAGGCAGCAGTGTGATGAAGGCAGCAGCGTGAGGAAGGCAGCCAGGAAGGAGGCAGAAGTATGAGGGAGGCAGACAGGCAGGAGACAGCAGTGTGAGGAAGGCAGCAGTGTGAGAAGGCAGCAGTGTGAGGAAGGCAGCAGCGTGAGGAAGGCAGCCAGGCAGGAGGCAGCAGTGTGAGGAAGGCAGCCAGGCAGGAGGTAGCAGTGTGAGGAAGGCAGCAGTGTGAGAAGGCAGCAGTGTGATGAAGGCAGCAGCGTGAGGAAGGCAGCCAGGAAGGAGGCAGAAGTATGACGGAGGCAGACAGGCAGGAGACAGCAGTGTGAGGAAGGCAGCAGTGTGAGAAGGCAGCAGTGTGAGGAAGGCAGCAGTGTGAGGAAGGCAACAGCGTGAGGAAGGCGGCCAGGCAGGAGGCAGCCAGGCAGGAGGCAGCAGTGTGAGGAAGGCAGCCAGGCAGGAGGAAGGTAGGCAGAAGGAAGCAGTATGAGGAGGGCAGCCAGGCAGGAGGCAGCAGTATGAGGAAGGCAGCCAGGCAGGAGGCAGCAGTATGAGGAAGGCAGCCAGGCAGGAGGCAGCAGTATGAGGAAGGCAGTCAGGCAAGAGGCAGCAGTGTGAGGAAGGCAGCCAGGCAGGAGGCAGTGTGAGAAAGGCAGCCTGGCAAGAGACAGCAGTGTGAGGAAGGTAGCAGTGTGAGAAGGCAGCAGTGTGAGGAAGGCAGCAGCGTGAGGAAGGCAGCCAGGCAGGAGGCAGCAGTGTGAGGGGGGCAGCCAGGCAGGAGGCAGCAGTGTGAGGGGGGGCAGCCAGGCAGGAGGGAGCAGTGTGAGAAGGCAGAAGTGTGAGGAAGGCAGCAGCGTGAGGAAGGCAGCCAGCCAGGAGGCAGCAGTATGAGGAAGGCAGCAATGTGAGGAAGGCAGGAGACAGCAGTGTGAGGAAGGCAGCGGTGTGAGAAGGCTGCAGTGTGAGGAAGGCAGCAGCGTGAGGAAGGCAGCCAGGAAGGAGGCAGAAGTATGAGGAAGGCAGACAGGCAGGAGACAGCAGTGTGAGGAAGGCAGCCTGGCAGGAGACAGCAGTGTGAGGAAGGCAGCAGTGTGAGAAGGCAGCAGTGTGAGGAAGGCAGCAGCGTAAGGAAGGCAGCCAGGCAGGAGGCAGCAGTGTGAGGGAGGCAGCCAGGCAGGAGGCAGCAGTGTGAGGAAGGCAGCCAGGAAGGAGGCAGAAGTATGAGGAAGGCAGACAGGCAGGAGACAGCAGTGTGAGGAAGGCAGCCTGGCAGGAGACAGCATTGTGAGGAAGGCAGCAGCGTGAGGAAGGCAACAGCGTGAGGAAGGCAGCCAGGTAGGAGGCAGCCAAGCAGGAGGCAGCCAGGCAGAAGGCAGCAGTGTGAGGAAGGCAGCAGTGTGAGAAGGCAGCAGTGTGGGGAAGGCAGCAGCGTGAGGAAGGCAGCCAGGCAGGAGGCAGCAGTGTGAGGGAGGCAGCCAGGCAGGAGGCAGCAGTGTGAGGGGGGCAGCCAGGCAGGAGGCAGCAGTGTGAGAAAGGCAGCCAGGCAGATGGCAGCAGTGTGATGAAGGCAGAAGTGTGAGAAGGCAGCAGTGTGAGGAAGGCAGCAGCTTGAGGAAGGCAGCCAGGAAGGAGGCAGAAGTATGAGGAAGGCAGACAGGCAGGAGACATCAGTATGAGGAAGGCAGCAATGTGAGGAAGGCAGGAGACAGCAGTGTGAGGAAGGCAGCGGTGTGAGAAGGCAGCAGTGTGAGGAAGGCAGCAACGTGAGGAAGGCAGCCAGGAAGGAGGCAGAGGTATGAAGAAGGCAGACAGGCAGGAGACAGCAGTGTGAGGAAGGCAGCAGTGTGAGAAGGCAGCAGTGTGAGGAAGGCAGCAGCGTGAGGAAGGCAGCCAGGCAGGAGGCAGCAGTGTGAGGGAGGCAGCAGTGTGAAGAAGGCAGCCAGGCAGGAGGTAGCAGTGTGAGGAAGGCAGCAGTGTGAGAAGGCAGCAGTGTGATGAAGGCAGCAGCGTGAGGAAGGCAGCCAGGAAGGAGGCAGAAGTATGAGGGAGGCAGACAGGCAGGAGACAGCAGTGTGAGGAAGGCAGCAGTGTGAGGAAGGCAACAGCGTGAGGAAGGCAGTTAGGCAGGAGGCAGCTAAGCAGGAGGCAGCCAGGCAGGAGGCAGCAGTGTGAGGAAGGCAGCCAGGCAGGAGGCAGCTAGGCAGAAGGAAGCAGTATGAGGAGGGCAGCCAGGCAGGAGGCAGCAGTATGAGGAAGGCAGCCAGGCAGGAGGCAGCAGTATGAGGAAGGCAGCCAGGCAGGAGGCAGCAGTATGAGGAAGGCAGTCAGGCAAGGGCAGCAGTGTGAGGAAGGCAGCCAGGCAGGAGGCAGCAGTGTGAGAAAGGCAGCCTGGCAAGAGACAGCAGTGTGAGGAAGGCAGCAGTGTGAGAAGGCTGCAGTGTGAGGAAGGCAGCAGCGTGAGGAAGGCAGTCAGGCAGGAGGCAGCAGTGTGAGGGAGGCAGCCAGGCAGGAGGCAGCAGTGTGAGGGGGGGCAGCCAGGCAGGAGGCAGCAGTGTGAGAAAGGCAGCCAGGCAGGAGCAGCAGTGTGAGAAGGCAGAAGTGTGAGGAAGGCAGCAGCGTGAGGAAGGCAGCCAGGCAGGAGGCAGCAGTATGAGGAAGGCAACAATGTGAGGAAGGCAGGAGACAGCAGTGTGAGGAAGGCAGCCAGGCAGGAGGCAGCAGTGTGAGGAAGGCAGCCAGGCAGGAGGCAGCAGTGTGAGGAAGGCAGCAGTGTGAGAAGGCAGCAGTGTGAGGAAGGCAGCAGCGTGAGGAAGGCAGCCAGGAAGGAGGCAGAAGTATGAGGGAGGCAGACAGGCAGGAGACAGCAGTGTGAGGAAGGCAGCCTGGCAGGAGACAGCATTGTGAGGAAGGCAGCAGTGTGAGGAAGGCAACAGCGTGAGGAAGGCAGCCAGGCAGGAGGCATCCAAGCAGGAGGCAGCCAGGCAGGAGGCAGCAGTGTGAGGAAGGCAGCCAAGCAGGAGGCATCTAGGCAGGAGGAAGCAGTATGAGGAAGGCAGCGAGGCAGGAGGCAGCAGTATGAGGAAGGCAGCCAGGCAGGAGGCAACAGTATGAGGGAGGGAGCCAGGTAGGAGGCAACAGTGTGAGGCAGGCAGCCAGGCAGGAGGCAACAGTATGAGGGAGGCAGCCAGGTAGGAGGCAACAGTGTGAGGCAGGCAGCCAGGCAGGAGGCAACAGTATGAGGAAGGCAGCCAGGCAGGAGGCAGCAGTGTGAGGCAGGCAGCCAGGCAGGAGACAACAGTGTGAGGGAGGCAGCCAGGTAGGAGGCAACAGTGTGAGGCAGGCAGCCAGGCAGGAGGCAACAGTATGAGGGAGGCAGCCAAGCAGGAGGCAGCCATGCAGGAGGCAGCAGTGTGAGGAAGGCAGCCAAGCAGGAGGCATCTAGGCAGGAGGAAGCAGTATGAGGAAGGCAGCCAGGCAGGAGGCAGCAGTATGAGGAAGGCAGCCAGGCAGGAGGCAACAGTATGAGGGAGGCAGCCAGGTAGGAGGCAACAGTATGAGGGAGGCAGCCAGGTAGGAGGCAACAGTGTGAGGCTGGCAGCCAGGCAAGAGGCAGCAGTGTTATGTTGATAAGACACTCTCTGCCATTTATGACTCCAATTAATAAAATGTTTTTGTCGTCCAGGAATTTTATCAATTGATAAAATCCCAGATGAAGGAAACGTCGTCTCAGTTAAATGCCATAACTTGCATAAAGAAGAGAGAAATGTATCTCCCATTTTGTAATCAGGAGAAGAATTAGAAACATGTGCAACACCTGGGAGTCTTTATTTGAAGATGTTTCGGTGACTTGTTGCGAAACTTCCTGTACTGTCTTTGTATATCACGTCTATAGTGACAAAGCCGCCGGTTGGAGCAACCTCTTCACATGAAGAGTGGACGAGTTGCTCGAACCGCGGACCGTAAATTTACACTTCAGTGCTCTACCGTGTGGTCCACCCTTCAGTTTATTCACTGACAGAAGTTTATCACAACTTATCTCTAATTCCTCACTATGACAGGAATTGTATGCCCTTATTTTATTGTAAATAGATATCGCCTTTACTGTCTCCCACATTTACAGCATTTAAATTGATACTTATATATTAGCTAATGGTTTATTCGAAGTTTTTACGAATCCTTGAAAATAATTCACTGGGTCCCCTGGGTCTTGTTTGGTTTCTAATCTGTTTAGATGGTTGGTAATCTTGTCGTTAGTGATCGCGGTAATTCATGTGCTTGATCTCCTCCCTCCCTCGCTCTGTCTCTCAGATGTTGTTAGCCACCCTCCTATGCTCTCCATCTCCCACGTTAACCTTCGTTCTCCCTCCAGAATGATCTCTCTTTCTTTCCTCTCCCTCTACAATGATCTTCCTTTTCCACTCCCTTGCTCTCAGTCCTCCTCGCAAGCCCTCTCTCCCTCTTGCAGATTCTCTCTTCTAGTCTCTCCCAACCTCTCTCAAGCTATCGTATCCTCTCTAGACTCTTTTAGGCTTTCACAATTTTAGGCCTATTCTCCTGGGCTCTCCCAGATTCTCCTCCACTCCTAGACTCTCTCGAACTCTTGTAGGCTCTTTCAGATTCTCTCTACTATCCTCCTCTTACTATTTTCCTATGCTCTTCCAGGATCTTCCAGGCTCCCCTAGGCTCTCACACCAGCAGCACCACTTATCGTGTTTACTCACCTCTCTGGTGCAATGGATGGGCCAGGATAGTTTACGCTAATTATCAAAACAAACTTGGAGCCAGCCAAGAAGGAAGAGGCAAGAGGGAGGGCGAGAGTCATTCCCAAGAACCGCCGTTCCTCACCACCCCCTTTCCCATTCCACTAAACAAGAAGGCTTGGGGAATAACAAGGGTTAGTACGCATCAGCCGCAGCAACGGCAGGAATTAAAACAGAAAGTGGTAGCAGACTGATCATAAGCAGTGGTAGTAACAATAATAACGCAAGTAGCAGCAGTAGCAGTAGCAACAGAGAGGAGCATTACTGAATACAAAGTTTTGAGAGTGATGTACGTGGTGGGCGGGAGATACAGTTTCCAAAGACATAAGATGTTCCATGTCCTGTGTTGTAATAACCTTCAGACCCTGACAAACCTTCCAGCCCCTGACAAACCTTCCAGACCCTGACAAACCTTCCAGCCCCTGACAAACCTTCCAGTCCCTGACAAACCTTCCAGCCCCTGACAAACCTCCCAGCCCCTGACAAACCTTCCAGCCCCTGGCAAACCTTCCATCCCCTGACAAACCTTCCAGCCCCTGACAAACCTTCCAGCCCCTGACAAACCTTCCAGCCCCTGACAAACCTTCCAGCCCCTAACAAACCTTCCAACCCCTGACAAGCCTTCCAGCCCCTGACAAACTTTCCAGCCCCTGACAAACCTTCCAGCCCCTGACAAACCTTCCAGTCGCTGACAAACCTTCCAGTCCCTGACAAACCTTCCAGCCCCTGACAAACCTTCCAGCCCCTGACAAACCTTCCAGCCCCTGACAAACCTTCCAGCCCCTGACAAACCTTCCAGCCCCTGACAAACCTTCCAGCCCCTGACAAACCTTCCAACCCCTGACAAACCTTCCAACCCCTGACAAACCTTCCAGCCCCTGACAAACTTTCCAGCCCCTGACAAACCTACCATCCCTGACAAACCTTCCAGCCCCTGACAAACCTACCATCCCTGACAAACCTTCCAACCCCTGACAAGCCTTCCAGCCCCTGACAAACTTTCCAGCCCCTGACAAACCTACCATTCCTGACAAACCTTCCAGCCCCTGACAAACCTACCATCCCTGACAAACCTTCCAGCCACTAACAAACTTGTTTTAACACTGCACCTCTAGGAAAAATAATGTAAAGAGAAACAGGTGTCAAAACGAGCTTTGAGAGAATGTTTCTCCCTGAGTCGCCATAGAAAGATTCTTCGGCAGAACTTTGCTGTAATCTCAGTAAATGACGTGTTTATATTTTCTTTTCTTTACCGATTTGCTTTTATTGCTTTGATTCTGTTTTGAGAATCTTCATTATTTTGATTCTGCTTTGAATCACAGTAATAATTAATGATCACTCTTTTCGGCCAAAATATTAATAAATAATCGTTGTTTAATATTTTGTTATTGATGACAATGATGATAGCAATGATTATAATTATTATAGCAGAAATTGTTTCTTTCAAAATAATTATTATAATTTTAATACGGATCTTAATGGTATAGTTTAATGTAAATTACATGTATAATTAAAATATTAAATGATGTAATTAGTCAGGGAATGAAAGAAAGTGATATTAACGAAGAAGAAGAAGAAGAAGAAGAAGAAGAAGAAGAAGAAGAAGAAGAAGAAGAAGAAGAAGAAGAAGAAGAAGAAGAAGAAGAAGAAGAAGAAGAAGAAGCAATAAAAGAAGTGCTTGTCGTAGTTGAGGTTGTGTGGTGGTTGCTGTAGTTACGGATAATTGATGTTGCGGTTTTAGTTGTGATTGATTGTGGTTGCAGCCATGACTGTGGTTGTAGTTATAGTTGTGGTTGATTGTGGTTGTAGCTGTAATTGTGGTTGATTGTGGTTGTAGCCGTAGCTGTGGTTGTAGCTATAGTTGTGGTTGATTGTGGTTGTAGCTGTAGTTGTGATTGATTGTGGTTGTAGCCGTAGCTGTGGTTGTAGCTATAGTTGGGGTTGATTGTGGTTGTAGCCGTAGCTGTGGTTGTAGCTATAGTTGTGGTTGATTGATTTTGTAGCCGTAGCTGTGGTTGTAGCTATAGTTGTGGTTGATTGTGGTTGTAGCTGTAGCTGTGGTTGTAGCTGTAGTTATGATTGACTGTGGTTGTAGCCGTAGTTGCCGTTGTAGCTGTAGTTGTGATTGACTGTGGTTGTAGCCGTAGTTGTGGCTGTAGCTGTAGTTATGGTTGATTGTGGTCGTTGTTGTGGGGTATGCGTGAGGTATTCCACATACCGACTGCGGAGGCCGAGAGTCAGACAAGAGTTGCAGGTTAAACGTGTTCATGATGATAGATTGGTTGGTTATTGCTTTGCTGTGTGTGTGTGAGAGTGTGTGTGTGTGTGTGTGTGTGTGTGTGTGTGTGTGTGTGTGTGTGTGTGTGTGTGTGTACGTGTGTAAACACACGCAGTGAGTCGTGAAGTTACCTAACAGTTGTTTTCCCCGCGACTCGTCGCTACACGGACCAACTAATTGACAACTATATAGAGTGATGTGGCTGGTTCTTTGTGGGGTCATAATAGGTGGCTTTTGGTGTGCAGTGCTGCGTAAGAGTGTTGGATCCTGCGTGCCCCACGCCGCTCCGGCCAGGGAATCGACTCACGTCTCCTGGAAAGAATCAGATTGTCTCCTAAATGGTCGCCGCTGCTCAACCCTCTCCTCCCCTCCCTCTCCCCGAGAATATATATATATATATATATATATATATATATATATATATATATATATATATATATATATATATATAAAGCATCCGTTGTGTAAAAAGCTAGAAAAGAATAAGACACAGAGTCCTACTTCTTTGACAACATTTGTAGAACAATAATAGAGCCAGATAGAACAATAATAAAGCCAGGTAGAACAATAATAAAGCCAGGTAGAACAATAATAAAGCTAGGTAGAACAATAATAAAGCCAGGTAGAACAATAATAAAGCCAGGTAGAACAATAATAAAGCCAGGTAGAACATTAATAAAGCCAGATAGAACAATAATAAAGCCAGGTAGAACAATAATAAAGCCAGGTAGAACAATAATAAAGCAAGGTAGAACAATAATAAAGCCAGGTAGAACAATAATAAAGCAAGGTAGAACAATAATAAAGCCAGGTAGAACAATAAAAAAGCCAGGTAGAACAATAATAAAGCCAGGTAGAACAATAATAAAGCCAGGTAGAACATTAATAAAGCCAGGTAGAACAATAATAAAGCTAGGTAGAACAATAATAAAGCCAGGTAGAACAATAATAAAGCCAGGTAGAACATTAATAAAGCCAGGTAGAACAATAATAAAGCCAGGTAGAACATTAATAAAGCCAGATAGAACAATAATAAAACCAGGTAGAACATTAATAAAGCTAGGTAGAACAATAATAAAGCCAGGTAGAACATTAATAAAGCTAGGTAGAACAATAATAAAGCCAGGTAGAACAATAATAAAGCCAGGTAGAACATTAATAAAGCCAGATAGAACAATAATAAAGCCAGGTAGAACATTAATAAAGCTAGGTAGAACAATAATAAAGCCAGGTAGAACATTAATAAAGCTAGGTAGAACAATAATAAAGCCAGGTAGAACAATAATAAAACCAGGTAGAACATTAATAAAGCTAGGTAGAACAATAATAAAGCCAGGTAGAACATTAATAAAGCCAGGTAGAACAATAATAAAGCCAGGTAGAACAATAATAAAGCCAGGTAGAACAATAATAAAGCCAGGTAGAACAATAATAAAGCCAGGTAGAACAATAATAAAGCCAGGTAGAACATTAATAAAGCCAGGTAGAACAATAATAAAGCTAGGTAGAACAATAATAAAGCCAGGTAGAACAATAATAAAGCCAGATAGAACAATAATAAAGCTAGGTAGAACAATAATAAAGCCAGGTAGTACAATAATAAAGCCAGGTAGAACAATAATAAAGCTAGGTAGAACAATAATAAAGCCAGGTAGAACATTAATAAAGCCAGGTAGAACAATAATAAAGCCAGGTAGAACAATAATAAAGCTAGGTAGAACAATAATAAAGCCAGGTAGAACATTAATAAAGCCAGGTAGAACAATAATAAAGCTAGGTAGAACAATAATAAAGCCAGGTAGAACAATAATAAAGCCAGGTAGAACAATAATAAAGCTAGGTAGAACAATAATAAAGCCAGGTAGAACATTAATAAAGCCGGGTAGAACATTAATAAATCCAGGTAGAACAATAATAAAGCTAGGTAGAACAATAATAAAGCCAGGTAGAACATTAATAAAGCCAGGTAGAACAATAATAAAGCTAGGTAGAACAATAATAAAGCCAGGTAGAACAATAATAAAGCCAGGTAGAACAATAATAAAGCCAGGTAGAATATTAATAAAGCCAGGTAGAACAATAATAAAGCCAGGTAGAACATTAATAAAGCCAGGTAGAACAATAATAAAGCAAGGTAGAACAATAATAAAGCTAGGTAGAACAATAATAAAGCTAGGTAGAACAATAATAAAGCTAGGTAGAACATTGATAAAGCCAGGTAGAACATTAATAAATCCAGGTAGAACAATAATAAAGCCAGGTAGAACATTAATAAAGCCAGGTAGAACAATAATAAAGCCAGGTAGAACAATAATAAAGCCAGGTAGAACATTAATAAAGCCAGGTAGAACAATAATAAAGCTAGGTAGAACAATAATAAAGCCAGGTAGAACAATAATAAAGCCAGGTAGAACAATAATAAAGCCAGGTAGAATATTAATAAAGCCAGGTAGAACAATAATAAAGCCAGGTAGAACATTAATAAAGCCAGGTAGAACAATAATAAAGCAAGGTAGAACAATAATAAAGCTAGGTAGAACAATAATAAAGCTAGGTAGAACAATAATAAAGCTAGGTAGAACATTGATAAAGCCAGGTAGAACATTAATAAATCCAGGTAGAACAATAATAAAGCCAGGTAGAACATTAATAAAGCCAGGTAGAACAATAATAAAGCCAGGTAGAACAATAATAAAGCCAGGTAGAACAATAGTAAAGCCAGGTAGAACAATAATAAAGCCAGGTAGAACATTAATAAAGCCAGGTAGAACAATAATAAAGCTAGGTAGAACATTGATAAAGCCAGGTAGAACATTAATAAATCCAGGTAGAACAATAATAAAGCCAGGTAGAACATTAATAAAGCCAGGTAGAACAATAATAAAGCCAGGTAGAACATTAATAAATCCAGGTAGAACAATAATAAAGCCAGGTAGAACATTAATAAAGCCAGGTAGAACAATAATAAAGCTAGGTAGAACAATAATAAAGCCAGGTAGAACAATAATAAAGCCAGGTAGAACAATAATAAAGCCAGGTAGAACATTAATAAAGCCAGGTAGAACAATAATAAAGCCAGGTAGAACAATAATAAAGCCAGGTAGAACATTAATAAAGCCATGTAGAGCAATAATAAAGCCAGGTAGAACATTAATAAAGCCAGGTAGAACATTAATAAAGCCAGGTAGAACAATAATAAAGCCAGGTAGAACAATAATAAAGCCAGGTAGAACATTAATAAAGCCAGGTAGAACAATAATAAAGCCAGGTAGAACAATAATAAAGCCAGGTAGAACATTAATAAAGCCATGTAGAACAATAATAAAGCCAGGTAGAACATTAATAAAGCCAGGTAGAACAATAATAAAGCCAGGTAGAACAATAATAAAGCTAGGTAGAACATTAATAAAGCCAGGTAGAACAATAACAAAGCCAGGTAGAACAATAATAAAGCCAGGTAGAACATTAATAAAGCCAGATAGAACAATAATAAAGCCAAGTAGAACATTAATAAAGCCAGATAGAACAATAATAAAGCCAGGTAGAACATTAATAAAGCCAGATAGAACAATAATAAAGCCAGGTAGAACAATAATAAAGCCAGGTAGAACAATAATAAAGCCAGGTATTTACTTTAAAATAGGCTCGCTGGAACACGGTTTTCAGAGCCAAAAAAAGAATTTTGTAAATACTCCGAAGTTGTAGTATTGGCTTCGCGATATAACAGTATTTTTGTGATTATTTTCTTTTGTGAAATATTATAAAGCTGTGTATTAGCTTTACAAAACTGGAAAGGCAGACTGGGATGAGATCAATGATGTTATTTTTCCAATTTTGACATAAAACTACGGCTCTGAGAACACTACAGCGAAACAAAAGCGAAGTTAGATAGATGATTCAAAATAGGCATGCTAGAGCATGAATTTTGATATATAGAGGATTGAAAGCTCAATATAGAGGATTAAAAGCTCAATATAGAGGATTAAAAGCTCAATATAGAGGATTAAAAGCTCAATATAGAGGATTAAAAGCTCAATATAGAGGATTAAAAGCTCAATATAGAGGATTAAAAGCTCAATATAGAGGATTAAAAGCTCAATATAGAGGATTAAAAGCTCAATATAGAGGATTAAAAGCTCAATATAGAGGATTAAAAGCTCAATATAGAGGATTAAAAGCTCAATATAGAGGATAAAAAGCTCAATATAGAGGATTAAAAGCTCAATGTAGAGGATAAAAAGCTCAATATAGAGGATTAAAAGCTCAATGTAGAGGATAAAAAGCTCAATATAGAGGATTAAAAGCTCAATATAGAGGATAAAAAGCTCAATGTAGAGGATTAAAAGCTCAATATAGAGGATTAAAAGCTCAATATAGAGGATAAAAAGCTCAATATAGAGGATAAAAAGCTCAATATAGAGGATTAAAAGCTCAATATAGAGGATTAAAAGCTCAATATAGAGGATTAAAAGCTCAATATAGAGGATTAAAAGCTCAATATAGAGGATTAAAAGCTCAATGTAGAGGATTACAAGCTCAATAACGTTGTTGTGTTGACTTTGTAATGCCGAACCTGAGTTAAAACTTACATGAATACACGGGGAGAATTCTTTTTAAGTTAGCACAACTGGGTACATCAGAAGTGCGCTGCTACCTCTATTCTATGTGACAGTTAGTGGGTAGAAAGGTTAATTGTGATGCCCTGCCACACACCATCACGTCTGAGTTGAGAGACTTCAGCGAGGCGATGAGGGTGTCGTTACGGGTTCCAGCAAAGGTTCATCAGCTACGGCGGCTTCAAAGGTTTCCTTCCTAGCTGGCGTTACTACCACCTGGAAGCTGCCATCTCTCAGGACAGCCTGTCCCATATACGGGATATGTGGAATTATCATAACGATCTTTCCGTCATCCCAGACCGAGAGCCAGAGAAATTATACACATGGAATAGATTTTATGGAGGAAAGAAAACGGGGTGAGGGAAGAGAAATAAGGATGCCATACGATATACAACTACATACATATATACATTTATACACACGTATACACATGAAAGCAAAGAGGGGTAAAGGGACTGGAGAGAGGCCCTCCATATTAGTTCTGGCTGGTGGCTGCCTCCCTCCCTCCCTCCCATCCTCCTTCCCTCCATCCCTCCCATCCTCCTTCCGGCCCTCCCTCCCTTCCTTCATCCCCCATTATAAAATTGCTTACTGAAGTAGAAGGAGAGCGGCTGCCGTCTGTCCATCTGCTTAGTCTTCCTTCTTCCTCCTCTTCCCCCGACTCCCTCTTTCCTTCCCTCCTTTCCCCCTTTTCTCTTTGCTTCAACTCCCTCCTTCTCTTCTCTCTCCCATCACCACCACCCTTTCACCCCTTTCTTTCTTTTCTCTCCCCTTCTTCCTCTCCGTCTCCCTCCTCTACCCCTCTCTCCTCCCCTTTCCCCTCCTCTCCCCCTCCTTCTTTTGTATTCTCCAGAATCTGACTACTTACGTCTTGCATATTCGCTCGCCCGGCTGCTTCTTTTAGTGTATTTTACGAGGCCGGGTGGTCGCTGGTGCTCGCTTCATCCTGCTGCAGGTGGCCCAAGAATTCTGTAGGCCAGAGATTCGGGACTCCTGCAGGCCGGTGGTCTGAGACTCCTGTAAGTCAGTGGTCCGGGACTCCTGCAGGCCAGTGGTCCGGGACTCCTGCAGGAAACTTGCTGGGTTTTGTGTAAAGGTTTTAGATACGCAGAGCTTCTTGAGGTGGAATGCCAAATCATTTTCAGTATTTTCTCGCAGCTCTTTCTTCAGCACACACCACTCGTGACTTCTCCAGCACACATCACTCATAACTTCTCCAGCACACATCACTCATGATTTCTCCAGCACACATCACTCATAACTTCTCCAGCACACATCACTCATAACTTCTCCAGCACACATCGCTCATGATTTCTCCAGCACACATCACTCGTGACTTCTCCAGCACACTTCATTCGTGACTACACCAGCTGAACAATGAACGTCCATAATATACAGGGAACTGAAAACAAAACTATGCCGGGCATGTTTTATTTCTTCCAATTTGTGAAGTGTGCCCTTTGCCTTATTTAGCAAAATTGTGTAAGTCAGTATTGGGACGCTACCCCATTTCTATGTGATAGTTACACAGTCCTATTCCATCACGCGGGATGGGGATCATAGAAGGTGTTGAAATGTGTCAGATTGAACTGGGAGACTTGAGTAGGGTCGTGAGGACATCGTCATTTATTCTGTCTTGTTATAAATACTGAATCCAGTCAACAACGTGTTAGCTGTTTCAACTTCTTAATCCATGAAAGTAGTCATCAGACCCAAAAATAATCACCCAGAAAAGTTAAAAGGCGGTGTATTTTTGCCCATGTAATGTCTGAGACAATGTACCCTACAGACTGTAGGAATCTTAAGGAACTTCAACACATCCTTCAAGAAACTTCAACACATCCTTCAAGGAACTTCAGCACACCTTTCAAGGAACTTCAAAACACCCTTCAAGGAACTTAAACATTCGTGCGTCAGACTTAGCACATCCAGTTACTCTACGACTCTTGCAGGAGAGCTGGTCGCCGGCGCTCGCTCGATGCTGCTGCAGCTGGAGGAATGTTTGGCCTCGAGACTCCTGGCGTGTGTGTGTGTGTGTGTGTGTGTGTGTGTGTGTGTGTGTGTGTGTGTGTGTGTGTGCCTCTGCCATTATATTATTGTGTCATTATACTGCCGCTGCAGCACACTGCATGCGACATTCCAATGCCCTGCTGGTATACAGCCTCATATTTATACATGAATGTGCATACGCACAGGCATGTATATATGGTATTATGTAAGCATGTATATTGTTATGTATCGGAGTGTTTATTTTACGGCATCTGTGTGTTCCGATGCTGTGTGTGTTTTCAATAGAGGTTTGTACTTGCAATGCGACACATCACGAATTGAATACGTTTATTTCATTTTCTGATATTCTTAAATTCTTCAGTATTTTCTCTGTGGCTGATTTATTTTTTTAAACAAAATTACATGCATCAGGAGTGTGCTGCTGCAGCAGTTTACTTGTTGCAGTCCATCAAGCAGACTGGTGCTCATACAAGGTGTTGAAGTTTGTGTCTTAGCCGGGAGACTTCTGTAGTGTCAACCTGGGTTGTGAGACTTCTGTAGTGTCAACCTGGGTTGTGAGACTTCTGTAGTGTCAACCTGGGTTGTGAGACTTCTGTAGTGTCAACCTGGGTTGTGAGACTTCTGTAGTGTCAACCTGGGTTGTGAGACTTCTGTAGTGTCAACCTGGGTTGTGAGACTTCTGTAGTGTCAACCTGGGTTGGGAGACTTCTGTAGTGTCAACCTGGGTTGTGAGACTTCTGTAGTGTCAACCTGGGTTGGGAGACTTCTGTAGTGTCAACCTGGGTTGTGAGACTTCTGTAGTGTCAACCTGGATTGTGAGACTTCTGTAGTGTCAACCTGGGTTGTGAGACTTCTGTAGTGTCAACCTGGGTTGTGAGACTTCTGTAGTGTCAACCTGGGTTGTGAGACTTCTGTAGTGTCAACCTGGGTTGTGAGACTTCTGTAGTGTCAACCTGGGTTGTGAGACTTCTGTAGTGTCAACCTGGGTTGGGAGATTTCAGTAGGGTCAACCTGGGTTGGGAGATTTCAGTAGGGTCAACCTGGGTTGGGAGATTTCAGTAGGGTCAACCTGGGTTGGGAGATTTCAGTAGTGTCAACCTGGGTTGGGAGATTTCAGTAGGGTCAACCTGGGTTGGGAGATTTCAGTAGTGTCAGCCTGGGTTGGGAGACTTCAGTAGTGTCAGCCTGGGTTGGGAGACTTGGGTAGGACAATGGGGACATTGTCAAGCATTCCAGTAGCGGTTCATTAGCAACACCAGAGCTTGTGAGGATTCCCTCCAGCAGAGCTGGAGTTACTTTTACCTGGGAATGGGTAAGAAAGGGGGGAAAGAGAGTCACCCATCACTCCCAAATTACAATATCACTTACTGAAGAATATTAACTGAGGAAACAAACATGCACAGTGTAAAAAAACAAAAAAGATTGAATATTTCAATCACTATCTGGGAACTTGATCAGGTGAAGACCTCAGAGAAAGACGGAAATATTGTCATATTATTTACACTTTTTTACGTTAAGGATAGGCTTCTATGTTCCATTGTAAATGGGTATATACACTGCGAGGTGAGTATATCCCAGGATTTATAATCAGAGGTAAATGTCTCTCAGCATATTTGCACTGAGAATTTGCTTTAATCGCTATCATTGGAATGAAAAATACCTTGGCTGGTGTGTACACATGACAGGTAGATTTACTGACCTTCGTGTAGTGACAGGTAGACTTTAGTGACCTTCATGTAATAACAAGTAGACTTTAGTGACCTTCATGTAATAACAAGTAGACTTTAGTGACCTTCATGTAATAACAAGTAGACTTTAGTGACCTTCATGTAATAACAAGTAGACTTTAGTGACCTTCATGTAATAACAAGTAGACTTTAGTGACCTTCATGTAATAACAAGTAGACTTTAGTGACCTTCATGTAATAACAAGTAGACAAGTGACCTTCGTGTAGTGATTTGAACTAAAATCGTAGCTTTTCCTTTAAGAATGAAACACTTGTGCTAAATTTTTAATCTTTCTTGAGGAAACGTTTCGCCGGTGTGAGCCATCTTCAGTCCAATACAGAGAAGAACGGTGGAAGATGAGGAGGAGAGTGAGGCATCACTCCCTCTCCCTGGAGTCGAGGGGGAAAACCTGTTTACTATATATTTCCAAATTCCTGCATCGCCCCTACGGGTTCAGCGCTTTTCCGTGCATTATTGTTGCTGAATAAAGCCTTAAGGGCCAACTAGTAAAATAATAATTATAATAATAATAAAAATAATAATGATGATCATGATAGTAATAACAATAATAATAATAATAATAATAATAATAATATTAATAATAATAATAATAATAATAATAATAATAATAATAATAATAATAGTAATAATAAAAATAATAATGATGATGATGATGATGTTGATAATAATAATAATAATAACAACAACAATAATAATAATAATAATAATAATAATAATAATAATAATGATGATGATGATGATGATGATGATGATGATGATGATGATGATGATGATGATGATGATGATGATGATGATGATCATAATAATAATAATAATAATAATAATAATAATAATAATAACAACAACAATAATAATAATAATAATAATAATAATAATGATGATGATGATGATGATGATGATGATGATGATGATGATGATGATGATGATGATGATGATGATGATGATGATGATAATAATAATAATAATAATAATAACAATAATAATAATAACAAAAGCTTCAAAAAACAACAGCAAACATTCTTAATTTTGATTACATTTTGATCTTATTGTAAATACAAAATCAGAAATCAATAATGAATCAAGTCGTGAAAGCCAGGCATGTATGACATATTTTCATTATTTAAAAAGAAATCCAAAGCCATCAATAGCTCATGAATCACGTAGAAAACTAATCAAATATTCACTCAAAATAATCAATCAACCAATCAACTCAACGCATGAGTCAATTATTTCCATCGTGAGCACAGTACAGTGAACTTAATAGACTCACCTTAGACTCGCCTTAGAGGACGGAAAACCAGAGATCTGGTAGAAGAACCAGGGAGGAAAGACTGGGAGTTAGAGCTCCAAAAAAGGGAGGAAGAGTGGGGAAGGAAGATAGTAGAGCATGGTAAGAAAATGGAGGAGCGGATAGCTGAAGAGTGCAGGAAGTGGGAAGTACAGGCCTTAGCAGCAGAAGCTAGGATACAGTGCTTAGAAGAGAAACTGCAAAGCCTGAAACAGATTAGAGAGACAAATGACAATTCAGACGTGACATCAGGAAATTCAAAGTCAGGCGCAGACAAGGGGATGGTAAGCAACAACGGAGACATGCCGTACGGGAAGGCCCTATCAGACCCACGTGGGGCCAGGGAAAAGACGACGAGCACACTGAGATCAAACGACAGGTCTGAAGACAATGATGGAAATTCAGAGTCAGGCGCAGACAAGGGGATGGTAAGCAACAACGGAGACATGCCATACACGAAGGACCTATCAGACCCACGTGGGGCCAGGGAAAAGACGATGAGCACACTAAGATCAAGCGACAGGTCCGAAGAAAATGAAGGTTTGTTATATGCAGAGGTTCTAACAGCCAACTGCAGTAGCAAGGGACAGCTGGCCAGGAAAGACAGTCCACTAAGAATAGATGTTTCAGATATGACAGGGACTGAAGGCAAGAACATGTCAATGGAAGGAAACAAAATGCCTCAGAGGAAGCAGATGGAGACTCAGTGGGAGGAGGAAAGGGCGAGGTCAGTTTTTGTGTACGGGCTCCAAGAAGCCAAGGGGGCCAACTTTGAAGAAATAAAACAGGAGGAGAAAAAAATGATTGAAGGCATCATGAAAACAATAGGGGAGGGCAATATGACCCAGGTGACAAATTTTCAGAGAATTGGGTGGTTTGCGAGTGGAAGGATACGGCCTGTCAGAGTAACTTTCAAGGAAGAATCAGTTCGAATCAGGATTCTGCAAGAGAAAGCAAGACTGAGAGACAAAGAGGGGTACCAGAGAGTATACCTCGACCGCGACAGAACACAAGAAGAAAGGACTACACTGAAAGAGAGGGTACAGAGACGCAAGGAGGAACGAGAAGCAATGAAAATGAGCAGGACCCAGACACAGGAGGAAGGGCAAATACACCCCACAGAATCTCCCACCAAAAGACCCCACCCGCGACATTCCCAACGCAACTGAGCAACCTATACTCCAACCCACTCACTGTTCCCTCTGCCACCAACCCCCATATCACAAACCTCACCCCAACAGCTGTCCCTTATGGGCATTCTGACCCCACCCCCATCAACACATACCCCACCTACACCACAGCCCCATATAGGCCCCCACCAAGGCTCTCCCTCCCCCAACCCCAATATACTTGCATGACCACAATGATAGAAAAGAAACTAAAGGTTTGGTACACAAATGCGGATGGAATAATGAATAAACATGAGGAGTGGAATGAAAGAATCAGTGAAAAATCCCCAGACATCATAGCAGTCACAGAAACAAAACTCGCTGAGATAATAACAGACACAATCTTCCCAACAGGATATCAGATCCTGAGGAAAGATAGAAGGAGTAGAGGGGGAGGAGGGGTTGCACTGCTCATAAAACACCAATGGGGATTTGAGGAAATGGAAGGCATGGACATGATTGGAGAAAGAGACTACATTGTAGGTACAATTCAGTCCGGAGAACATAAAGTAGTCATTGGAGTGATGTATAACCCACCACAGAACTGCAGGAGGCCAAGAGAGGAGTACGAAGAAAACAACAGGGTGATGGTGGACACACTGGCTGAGGTGGCAAGAAGAGCTCACTCGAGCAGAGCAAAGTTACTGGTAATGGGCGATTTCAACCACAGGGAGATCGACTGGGAAAACCTGGAGCCACATGGGGGTCCCGAAACATGGAGAGCAAAGATGATGGATGTGGTACTTGAAAACCTCATGCATCAACATGTCAGGGACACAACCAGAGAGAGAGGGGAGGATGAGCCAGCAAGACTGGATCTTGTGTTCACCCTGAGCAGCTCAGACATCGAGGACATCACTTACGAGAGGCCCCTTGGAGCTAGCGATCATGTGGTTCTGAGTTTTGACTATATAGTAGAGTTACAAGTGGAGAAGGTAACAGGAACTGAAGGGGACAGGCCAAACTATAAAAGGGGGGACTACACAGGTATGAGAAACTTCCTGCAGGAGGTTCAGTGGGACAGAGAAATGGTAGGAAAATCAGTAAACGAGATGATGGAATATGTGGCAACAAAGTGCAAGGAGGCAGAGGAAAGTTTTGTTCCCAAGGGAAACAGAAATAATAGGAAGACCAAGACGAGTCCTTGGTTTACCCGAAGGTGTAGGGAGGCAAAAGCTAAGTGCAACAGAGAATGGAAAAGGTACAGGAGGCATAGGACCCAGGAAAACAAGGAGATTAGTAGAAGAGCCAGAAACGAGTATGCGCAGATAAGGAGGGAGGCCCAGAGACAGTATGAAAACGACATAGCATCGAAAGTCAAATCTGACCCGAAACTGCTGTATAGCCACATTAGGAAGAAGACAACAGTCAAGGACCAGGTGATAAGGCTGAGGAAAGAAGGTGGGGAACTCACAAAAAACGATCAAGAGGTATGTGAGGAGCTCAACACGAGATTTAAGGAAGTATTTACAGTAGAGACAGGAAGGACTCTGGGGGGACAGACCAGATGGGGACACCAACAAGGAATACACCAACAAGTGTTGGACGACATACATACAGATGAGGAGGAGGTGAAGAAACTGCTAAGGGACATCGATACCTCAAAGGCAATGGGACCGGACAACATCTCTCCATGGGTCCTTAGAGAGGGAGCAGATATGTTGTGCGTACCACTTACCACAATCTTCAACACATCCCTGGAAACTGGGCAACTACCTGAGGTATGGAAGACAGCAAATGTAGTTCCCATTTTCAAAAAAGGAGACAGAAAAGAGGCACTAAACTATAGACCTGTGTCATTGACGTGTATAGTATGCAAAATTATGGAGAAGATTATCAGGAGGAGAGTGGTGGAGCACCTGGAACGGAACAGGAGTATAAATGCCAACCAGCACGGATTCACGGAAGGCAAATCCTGTGTCACAAACCTTCTGGAGTTTTATGATAAAATAACAGAAGTAAGACAAGAGAGAGAGGGGTGGGTTGATTGCATCTTCTTGGACTGCAAGAAGGCCTTTGACACAGTTCCTCACAAGAGATTAGTGCAGAAGCTAGAGCATCAGGCGCATATAACAGGAAGGGCACTGCAATGGATCAGAGAATACCTGACAGGGAGGCAACAACGAGTCATGGTACGTAATGATGTATCACAGTGGGCACCTGTGACGAGCGGGGTCCCACAGGGGTCGGTCCTAGGACCAGTGCTATTTTTGGTATATGTGAACGACATGACGGAAGGGTTAGACTCAGAAGTGTCCCTGTTTGCAGATGATGTGAAGTTAATGAGGAGAATTAAATCTGATGAGGACCAGGCAGGACTTCAAAGAGACCTGGACAGACTGGACACCTGGTCCAGCAAATGGCTTCTCGAATTTAATCCTGCCAAATGCAAAGTCATGAAGATAGGGGAAGGGCACAGAAGACCACAGACAGAGTATAGGCTAGGTGGCCAAAGACTGCAAACCTCACTCAAGGAGAAAGATCTTGGGGTGAGTATAACACCGAGCATGTCTCCGGAAGCACACATCAATCAGATAACTGCTGCAGCATATGGGCGCCTGGCAAACCTGAGAACAGCATTCCGACACCTTAGTAAGGAATCATTCAAGACACTGTACACCGTGTATGTCAGGCCCATACTGGAGTATGCAGCACCTGTTTGGAACCCGCACTTGATAAAGCACGTCAAGAAACTAGAGAAAGTACAAAGGTTTGCAACAAGGTTAGTTCCAGAGCTAAGGGGAATGTCCTATGAAGAAAGATTAAGGGAAATCGGCCTGACGACACTGGAGGACAGGAGGGTCAGGGGAGACATGATAACGACATATAAAATACTGCGTGGAATAGACAAGGTGGACAAGGACAGGATGTTCCAGGGAGGGGACACAGAAACAAGAGGCCACAATTGGAAGTTGAAGACACAAATGAGTCAGAGAGATAGTAGGAAGTATTTCTTCAGTCATAGAGTTGTAAGGCAGTGGAATAGCCTAGAAAATGACGTAGTGGAGGCAGGAACCATACACAGTTTTAAGACGAGGTTTGATAAAGCTCATGGAGCGGGGAGAGAGAGGGTCTAGTAGCAACCGGTGAAGAGGCGGGGCCAGGAGCTAGGACTCGACCCCTGCAACCACAAATAGGTGAGTACAAATAGGTGAGTACACACACACACACACACGCACAAATGAGTCAGAGAGATATTAGGAAGTATTTCTTCAGTCATAGAGTTGTAAGGCAGTGGAATAGCCTAGAAAATGACGTAGTGGAGGCAGGAACCATACACAGTTTTAAGACGAGGTTTGATAAAGCTCATGGAGAGGGGAGAGAGAGGGCCCAGTAGCAACCGGTGAAGAGGCGGGGCCAGGAGCTAAGACTCGACCCCTGCAACCACAAATAGGTGAGTACACAGACACATACACACACACACACACACACACACACACACACACACACATATATATATATATATATATATATATATATATATATATATATATATATATATATATATATATATATATATATATATATATATATATATATATATATATATATATATATATATATATATATATATATATATATATATATATATAAAACAGCTTCAGGGAGAACCTTGAGTTTTCCCTGGGGCAAGTTTATTCTTTTCTCTGAGGATGAGGGTCCCTATAACAGTTCTAGAGGTGGCACCTAACTATATTATACATATATATATATATATATATATATATATATATATATATATATATATATATATATATATATATATATATATATATATATATATATATATATATGTCGTGCCGAATAGGCAGAACTTGCGATCTTGGCTTAAATATCAACGCTCATCTTGCCATATATGACAAGTGAAAATTTGTGTATGCAATAATTTCGCCAAAATCATTCTGAACCTAACGAAAATAAATATATTTCACTGTGTTTGTTTAGTATTAAATTATTGTAAACAAATCTAAAATATATTTAGTTGGGTTAGGCTAAAATAAATTGTTCTTGTTATAATAAGGTTAGGTAAGTTTTCTAAGTTCCTTTTGGTGCAAAATTAAAAAATTTTACATTAACATTAATCAAAAAAATATATCTTTAAACGTATAAGAGAAAATTTTAGAAAGGACTTAATTTTAAATGAGTTCTTGCTAATTGACCAGTTTTACATATTCGGCACGACATATATATATATATATATATATATATATATATATATATATATATATATATATATATGCAATAAGATCACAGTAAACAGGTGATTTCAGAATATGCAAAACAACCACTCTGAAAGAATAGAGAAATTCCAAGCGCTTTCGTGACTACTCACATTATCCTTGATAATGTGAGTAGTCACGAAAGCGCTTGGAATTTCTCTATTCTTTCAGAGTGGTTGTTTTGCATATATATATATATATATATATATATATATATATATATATATATATATATATATATATATATATATATATATATGTATGTATAGTTATAGGTAATACATATTTTAAGAAAAAGAGGATAAATAAGTATACAAGATATGATGTAAGGCGAAATGACAGTAGTTTGTTGGATTACGTATTGGTAGATAAAAGACTGTTGGGTAGACTTCAGGATGCACATGTTTATAGCAGGGCCACAGATATATCAGATCACATTTTAGTTGTAGCTACAGTGAGAGTAAAAGGTAGATGGGATACAAGGGGAATAGAAACAGCAAGTAAGAGAGACGTGAAGGTGTATAAACTAAGAGAGGAGGAAGTTAGGGTAAGATATAAACTATTTGAGGATAGATGGCCTAGTGGGAGTATAGGCAATGGGGTCGAAGATGTATGGGGTAGGTTTAAGAATGTAGTGTTAGAGTGTTCAGCAGAAGTTTGTGGTTACAGGAAAGTGGGTGCGGGAGGGAAGAAGAGCGATTGGTAGAATGATGATGTAAAGAGAGTAGTAATAGATAAAAAGTTAGCAAATGAGAGGTTTTTACAAAGTAGAAGTGATGCAAGAAGGGAAGAGTATAGGGAGAGAAAAACACAGGTTAAGAGAGTGGTGAAGCAATGTAAAAAGAGAGCAAATGAGAGAATGAGAGAGTGGGTGAGATGTTATCAACAAATTTTTTTGAAAATAAGAAAATAGTTTTGGAGTGAGATTAACAACTTAAGAAAGCCTAGAGAAAAATGGATTTGTCAGTTAAAAATAGGAGAGGAGAGTTATTAAATGGAGAGTTAGCAGTATTGGGAAGATGGAGGGAATATTTTGAGGAATTGCTAAATGTTGATGAAGATAGGGAAGTTGTGATTTCGTGTATAGGACAAGGAGGAATTACATCTTGTAGGAGTGAGGAAGAGCCAGTTGTGAGTGTGGGGGAAGTTCGTGAGGCAGTAGGTAAAATGAAAGGGTGTAAGGCAGCCGGGATTGATGGGATAAAGATAGAAATGTTAAAAGCAGGTGGGGATATAGTTTTGGAGTGGTTGGTGCTATTATTTAATAAGTGTATGGAAGAGGGTAAGGTACCTAGGGATTGGCAGAGAGCATGCATAGTTCCTTTGTATAAAGGCAAAGGGGATAAAAGAGAGTGCAAAAATTATAGGGGGATAAGTCTGCTGAGTATACCTGGTAAAGTGTATGGTAGAGTTATTATTGAAAGAATTAAGAGTAAGACTGAGAATAGGACAGCAGATGAACAAGGAGGCTTTAGGAAAGGTAGGGGGTGTGTGGACCAGGTGTTTAGAGTGAAACATATAAGTGAACAGTATTTAGATAAGGCTAAAGAGGTCTTTGTGGCATTTATGGATTTGGAAAAGGCGTATGACAGGGTGGATAGGGGGGCAATGTGGCAGATGTTGCAAGTGTATGGTGTAGGAGGTAGGTTACTGAAAGCAGTGAAGAGTTTTTACGAGGATAGTGAGGCTCAAGTTAGAGTATGTAGGAAAGAGGGAAATTATTTCCCAGTAAAAGTAGGCCTTAGACAAGGATGTGTGATGTCACCGTGGTTGTTTAATATATTTATAGATGGGGTTGTAAGAGAAGTAAATGCGAGGGTCTTGGCAAGAGGCGTGGAGTTAAAAGATAAAGAATCACACACAAAGTGGGAGTTGTCACAGCTGCTCTTTGCTGATGACACTGTGCTCTTGGGAGATTCTGAATAGAAGTTGCAGAGATTGGTGGATGAATTTAGTAGGGTGTGCAAAAGAAGAAAATTAAAGGTGAATACAGGAAAGAGTAAGGTTATGAGGATAACAAAAAGATTAGGTGATGAAAGATTGAATATCAGATTGGAGGGAGAGAGTATGGAGGAGGTGAATGTATTCAGATATTTTGGAGTGGACGTGTCAGCGGATGGGTCTATGAAAGATGAGGTGAATCATAGAATTGATGAGGGGAAAAGAGTGAGTGATGCACTTAGGAGTCTGTGGAGACAAAGAACTTTGTCCTTGGAGGCAAAGAGGGGAATGTATGAGAGTATAGTTTTACCAACGCTCTTATATGGGTGTGAGGCATGGGTGATGAATGTTGCAGCGAGGAGAAGGCTGGAGGCTGTGGAGATGTCATGTCTGAGGGCAATGTGTGGTGTGAATATAATGCAGAGAATTCGTAGTTTGGAAGTTAGGAGGAGGTGCGGGATTACCAAAACTGTTGTCCAGAGGGCTGAGGAAGGGTTGTTGAGGAACGTTACTCCACTGCCAGCCGCAAGTAATATTCACCTAGTTTGAGTTGCATGGGGTCAATAGTACCTGTCTCTAGCTGGAATTGGGGGTCACTCTCCTCGAGCTATCAGAATTAGAATAAGCAGCGTTTACTGGCATTTAATAGAATTTAGAGGTAGCGGCATATAGGCGAAGCTTAGTGTATTTATTTTTGAACGTAATTTTAAACGCATAAGACAGTACAGTGGGAACCAAGAGATCGGGTACATATATAATACATATGAAGTACATACGTGGGAAATAAGCACTGTTTACATAAACATATGCACACACACTAGGTGAGGACAGCTCTGCTGTTAGGCACTTGAATAGCTGTAGCACACACACACACACACACACACACACACACACACACACACACACACATATGCACATACACACACACACACACACACACACACACACACACACACACACACACACACACACACACACACACACACACACACACATACAGACACACACACACACATATACAGGATTTTACACCTTCCTGTGAAGTGACCCTATAACCCTTCCTTTCCCCCCCATCTCTATCCCTCTCCTCCTCTCTCTCTCTCTCTCTCTCTCTCTCTCTCTCTCTCTCTCTCTCTCTCTCTCTCTCTCTCTCTCTCTCTCTCTCTCTCTCTCTCTCTCTCTCTCTCTCTCTCTCTCCCCCTTTCTCTCATCTCTCTACCCTTTCTCTCATTCTCTCTCTCTCCCTCTCCCTCTCTCTCTTCCTCTCTTACTCTCTCTCTTCCTCTTCTTTTATCTCTCTCTCTCTTCTCTTGTCACTCCCCCCTCTCTCTTACCTTTTCCCTCTCTCTCACTTTCTCCCCCTTTTTCCCTTCTTTTCCCCTCCTTCTAGGCTCCCCTTCTCTCTCTTTCTCCCTCTCTCTCACTCTCTCCCCTTTTTCTTTTTCTCTTTCTCTCTCTCTTTCACTAAAAAAAAAATGGTTAGGACTCGCAGGAATCAGGGATCAGATGACAATGGTACTGGTAGGGAGGAATGGATGGAGGAACAGCAGAAAAGAATAGAGCAAGAATGGGAGAGAAAATTAGGAGAGCTTTCTGAAAAAATGGAGAAAGAGCTCTCTGTGAAATGGGAAAAGAGGTTGGAGAAGGAGACGAAGAATTGGGAGGCACAAGTCGAAACTGCAGTAGCCAGGGTAAAGGTCCTAGAATTTGAGGTAAACAGGCTGAAGCAAGTCTCAGGGGTAGTGACCAGAGAAGACACACCATACGAAGATGAGAGGCTGAACAGGAAGGAAGGAGATATGAATTATGCTAAGGTCATATCAGCCTGCAAAGAAGGGCCAGGGAGTGGAAGGGAAGAGCAGATGGGTGCAGATGGAGAGGGAGATAGGTCGAATGCTGAGGCACAACCATGCTACCAAGAGCCACTGGAAAAATCAAGGGAGAAAATGACCACATACAGACAGGAACCAGAGTCACAGAGGGAGAGGCAATGGGAGAAGGAAAGGGCAAAATCAGTGATTATCCATGCGCTTCGGGAGAGAGAGGGAAGGACACACACTGAAAGACGGCAGGAAGAACGAAAGGAGATTGAGAAAATCATCACGGAAATAGGGGGAGAAGACATGGATGAGATTGTAAATTTTCAGAGAATAGGGGGGTACTTGAAGGGAAGAAACCGACCGATCAAGCTGATTCTCAGGACAGAAACAGGGCGGAACAGGATCCTCCAAGAGAAACCACGGTTGAAAAGCTCGGAAGAGTACAAGAAGGTGTTCCTAGACAGAGACAGAACACAAACAGAGAGACGGCAGCTGAGGGAGAGGACAAAAAAGCGAAAGGAGCTAGGAAAGGAGACAAGGATGGAACCAGCAGAGGTCAGTCAGAGCAGAACAAAGCAGCAAGGGCAAGCACACACACAACTATCCTCAGAACCCCACAACCTATCAAACCATCCCAACACACAATACAATCCATACCCACAGCTTCCACCCAACCCCCAACCATAGAATCCCACAGTATGCTACCAGGTCTCCCACCCCCACAGGCCCCCCAAACCACAGTGTTGGAAAGGAAACTGAAGGTATGGTAGACAAACGCTGATGGAATAACAAACAAGTGGGAGGAGTGGCACGAAAGAGTCAAAGAGGCATCATCAGACATAACAGCGATCACAGAAACCAAGCTTACAGGTATGATAACAGATGCAATCTTTCCAGCGGGATGCCAGATCCTGAGAAAAGACAGAAGGAACAGGGGGGGGTGGAGTAGTGGCATTGCTTATCAAACACCGATGGAATTTTGATGAGGTGGAGAGAGGAGACAGCGGAGAAGAAAGTGATTACATAGCGGGAACGCTTCACTCTGGTGGTCCCAAGGTGATAATTGCAGTGATGTATAACCCACCACAGAACAGCAGGAGGCCAAGGCAAGAGTATGACGAGAGCAATAGAGCGATGGTTGACACACTGGCTGCAGTGGCCAGAAGAGCTCATGCATGCAGGACAAAGCTCCTGATAATGGGCGACTTTAACCACAAGGAGATCGAATGGGAGAACTTGGAGCCACATGGGGGCCAAGATACATGTAGGGCTAAAATGATGGAGGTGGTACTGGAAAACTTCATGTACCAACACGTAAGGGACACTACAAGAGAGAGAGGATAGGATGAACCAGCAAGACTGGACTTAGTATTCACCTTGAGTAGTGCAGATATTGAAGACATCACATATGAAAGACCCCTTGGGGCCAGCGATCATGTGGTTTTGAGCTTCGAATACACAGTAGAGCTACAGGTGGAGGGGGAATCAGGAAGGCCAGGACAAATGAAACCAAACTACAGAAAAGGGGACTACACAGGAATGAGGAACTTCCTGAACGGGGTTCATTGGGACAGAGAACTGGCGGGGAAGCCAGTTAATGAGATGATGGAATATGTAGCAACAATGTGCAAGGAGGCTGAGGAGAGGTTTGTACCCAAGGGTAACAGGAATAATGAAAAAGCCAGGATGAGCCCATGGTTCACCCAAAGATGCAAGGAGGGAAAAACCAAGTGTGCTAGGGAATGGAAGATATATAGAAGGCAAAGGACCCAGGAGAATAAGGAGAGCAGTCGTAGAGCCAGAAACGAATATGCACAGATAAGAAGGGAGGCCCAACGTCAATATGAAAACGACATAGCAGCAAAAGCCAAATCTGACCCGAAGCTGTTATACAGCCACATCAGGAAGAAAACAACCGTTAAGGACAAGGTAATCAGGCTAAGGAAGGAAGGAGGAGAGACAACAAGAAATGACCGTGAAGTATGTGAGGAACTCAACAAGAGATTCAAAGAAGTGTTCACAGAGGAGACAGAAGGGGCTCCAGAAAGACGGAGAGGTGGGGTACACCACCATGTGCTGGACATAGTACACACAACCGAGGAAGAAGTGAAGAGGCTTCTGAGTGAGCTAGATACCTCAAAGGCAATGGGGCCAGATAATATCTCTCCATGGGTCCTGAGAGAGGGAGCAGAGGCGCTATGTGTACCCCTAACAACAATATTCAATACATCAATTGAAACAGGGAGATTGCCTGAGGCATGGAAGAAAGCAAATGTGGTCCCAATCTTTAAAAAAGGAGACAGACATGAAGCACTAAACTACAGACCAGTGTCACTGACATGTATAGCATGCAAAATCATGGAAAAGATTGTCAGGAGAAGAATGGTGGAACATCTAGAAAGGAATGATCTCATCACCAGTAGACAACATGGTTTCAGAGACGGGAAATCCTGTGTCACAAACCTACTGGAGTTCTATGACATGGTGACAGCAGTAAGACAAGAGAGAGAGGGGTGGGTGGATTGCATTTTCTTGGACTGCAAGAAGGCGTTTGACACAGTACCACACAAGAGATTAGTGCAAAAACTGGAGGACCAAGCAGGGATAACAGGGAAGGCACTGCAATGGATCAGGGAATACTTGTCAGGAAGACAGCAGCGAGTAATGGTCGTGGTGAGGTGTCAGAGTGGGCACCTGTGACCAGCGGGGTCCCACAGGGGTCAGTCCTAGGACCAGTGCTGTTTCTGGTATTTGTGAACGACATGACGGAAGGAATAAACTCCGATGTGTCCCTGTTTGCAGATGACGTGAAGTTGATGAGAAGAGTTAAGTCGATCGAAGACCAGGCAGAACTACAAAGGGATCTGGATAGGCTGCAGACCTGGTCCAGCAACTGGCTCCTGGAGTTCAATCCCACCAAGTGCAAAGTCATGAGGATTGGGGAAGGGCAAAGAAGACCGCAGACGGAGTACAGTCTAGGGGGCCAGAGACTACAAACATCACTCAAGGAAAAAGATTTTGGGGTGAGTATAACACCAGGCACATCTCCTGAAGCGCACATCAACCAAATAACTGCTGCAGCATATGGGCGCCTAGCAAACCTCAGAACAGCATTCCGACATCTTAATAAGGAATCGTTCAGGACCCTGTACACTGTGTACGTTAGGCCCATATTGGAGTATGCGGCACCAGTTTGGAACCCACACCTAGCCAAGCATGTAAAGAAACTAGAGAAAGTGCAAAGGTTTGCAACAAGACTAGTCCCAGAGTTAAGAGGTATGTCCTATGATGAGAGGTTAAGGGAAATCAACCTGACGACACTGGAGGACAGGAGAGATAGGGGGGACATGATAACGACTTACAAAATACTGAGAGGAATTGACAAGGTGGACAAAGACAGGATGTTCCAGAGACTGGACACAGCAACACGGGGACACAGTTGGAAGCTGAAGACAGATGAATCAAAGGGATGTTAGGAAGTATTTCTTCAGCCACAGAGTAGTCAGGAAGTGGAATAGTTTGGGAAGCGATGCAGTGGAGGCAGGATCCATACATAGCTTTAAGCAGAGGTACGATCAAGCTCATGGTTCAGGGAGAGTGACCTAGTAGCGACCAGTGAAGAGGCGGGGCCAGGATCTTGGACTCGACCCCTGCAACATCAACTAGGTGAGTACAACTAGGTGAGTACACACACACACACACACACACACACATACACACACACACACACACACACACACTCATACACACACACACACACACCCACACACACACACACACACTCACACACACACACACACACACACACACACACACACTCATACACACACA
>NC_091292.1:84557036-84584536 GCF_038502225.1 Cherax quadricarinatus | reverse complement strand
ACTTTATCTCGTTGACATCATAATGCTGTACGAATGTGTTCCAGACTTGAGTCATCCTGGGGACAAATGATCTCAGATAAAGTGATAATCTGGAGAAGGTTACAGACAGAGTGAAGTTGTTTCTTGCTGCCCGTCTTGTGGTGTAGAAGCTCCACTCCGAGGACAGTGATAAGTGAGCTTCTACACCACAAGACGGGCAGCAAGCAGCAACTTCACTCTGGCTGCAACCTTCTCCAGAACATCACTTCATTTGAGATCATTTATTTCCAGGATGACTCGAGTCTGGAACATGTTCGTTCTACATAATAATATCAACGAAATAAAGTCAGCTGATAAAATGAAAATGCTGGCTCACAGATGGCTCCAACTTCATTCTGTTACCTCCTTGTATATCTCACAATAATAAAAGACTTTTACAGGAGCTGATGTAGGTAACATCTCTTAGCTTGTAAATAAAGTTAGTAGCCTTAAACCCTTTGTAAAAAAAATAAAATCTCCTCTCCTAAGTGAGGGTTAAATGTACATTGATTCAATAGTTTCCCAGAAGCGCCGAGTGATGGCGCCACCGAGCTTCCCGAGTGACGCTGCAGATTCCAGAATAACAAGAAAATCAAAACTGTTCGTGTAACAGTTGGTGTGTTTGAAACACTGGAGGCTCGAACCTCCGACCTGTGACAACGGAGTATAGACTCTCTCGATCTAGCCAAATGTATATTAGTGTATATCGATGCATGAGGCAGATTTATGCACCATTTTACAAGAAACAACAAAAGACGGGAAATTTTTTTAAGGACTTAATATTACTAGGGATATAGTGAAGGAGGGATACCAATGGGAAATATTCACTCAGTGCAGGTTTTTAGGTATCCCTTAAAGTACCTGCTTGAAAATTTTGTCTTCCAACTTTACGATATTATTTCGCGCATAACTCGAGAACGCTTCGCCCGATCGAATTCAGACTTTTAACACTTATGTACGGTAAGGAGGACCAGATACCCGGAACAAAGAGCATCTTCACTAGGCCTGTGACCTAAGTTGCTAAACCCATTCCCAGCATCTGGAATGGCTGAGATAACTCCCAAAATCCTCAGTGGCGGCGCTTCACTCAAAAAAATGTACAATTGACGACGGTGAAGAGTGAAACTTAAATGTCCAGCTGGACATTTGACCATTTAATGTGTAAAACAGTGTGAAACATTTAGTCCCGTTAAACCACGTTAAGTAATCTTCCGTTTACCTATTCTGAACTATGTCAATATTTAATAGCTCGTGTATCTTAGTGCCAGGATATTGCACAGAAGTTTTGTTTACCTGCGGGTCAATTTGTTGATGTAATTAAATAGTAAATAATAGCTTGGAATCGTTGTAATCAGCGTCATCATTGGAGAATGACTGCCGATCGTCTTCAGATTTACACTACTGTTGTAGATCCCTGAACACAAGGGTTTACGCTGCTGTTGTAGATCCCTGAACACAAGGGTTTACGCTGCTGTTGTAGATCCCTGAACACAAGGGTTTACGCTGCTGTTGTAGATCCCTGAACACAAGGGTTTACGCTGCTGTTGTAGATCCCTGAACACAAGGGTTTACGCTGCTGTAGTAGATCCCTGAACACAAGGGTTTACGCTGCTGTTGTAGATCCCTGAACACAAGGGTTTACACTACTGTTGTAGATCACTGAACACAAGGGTTTACGCTGCTGTTGTAGATCCCTGAACACAAGGGTTTACGCTGCTGTTGTAGATCCCTGAACACAAGGGTTTACGCTGCTGTTGTAGATCCCTGAACACAAGGGTTTACGCTGCTGTTGTAGATCCCTGAACACAAGGGTTTACGCTGCTGTTGTAGATCCCTGAACACAAGGGTTTACGCTGCTGTTGTAGATCCCTGAACACAAGGGTTTACGCTGCTGTTGTAGATCCCTGAACACAAGGGTTTACGCTGCTGTAGTAGATCCCTGAACACAAGGGTTTACGCTGCTGTTGTAGATCCCTGAACACAAGGGTTTACACTACTGTTGTAGATCACTGAACACAAGGGTTTACGCTGCTGTTGTAGATCCCTGAACACAAGGGTTTACGCTGCTGTTGTAGATCCCTGAACACAAGGGTTTACGCTGCTGTTGTAGATCCCTGAACACAAGGGTTTACGCTGCTGTTGTAGATCCCTGAACACAAGGGTTTACGCTGCTGTTGTAGATCCCTGAACACAAGGGTTTACACTACTGTTGTAGATCACTGAACACAAGGGTTTACGCTGCTGTTGTAGATCCCTGAACACAAGGGTTTACGCTGCTGTTGTAGATCCCTGAACACAAGGGTTTACGCTGCTGTTGTAGATTCCTGAACACAAGGGTTTACGCTGCTGTTGTAGATCCCTGAACACAAGGGTTTACGCTGCTGTTGTAGATCCCTGAACACAAGGGTTTACACTACTGTTGTAGATCACTGAACACAAGGGTTTACGCTGCTGTTGTAGATCCCTGAACACAAGGGTTTACGCTGCTGTTGTAGATCCCTGAACACAAGGGTTTACGCTGCTGTTGTAGATCCCTGAACACAAGGGTTTACGCTGCTGTTGTAGATCCCTGAACACAAGGGTTTACACTACTGTTGTAGATCCCTGAACACAAGGGTTTACGCTGCTGTTGTAGATCCCTGAACACAAGGGTTTACGCTGCTGTTGTAGATCCCTGAACACAAGGGTTTACGCTGCTGTTGTAGATCCCTGAACACAAGGGTTTACGCTGCTGTTGTAGATCCCAGAACGCAAGGGTTTACGCTGCTGTTGTAGATCCCTGAACACAAGGGTTTAAACTACTGTTGTAGATCCCTGAACACAAGGGTTTACGCTGCTGTTGTAGATCCCTGAACACAAGGGTTTACGCTGCTGTTGTAGATCCCTGAACACAAGGGTATACGCTGCTGTTGTAGATCCCTGAACACAAGGGTTTACGCTGCTGTTGTAGATCCCTGAACGCAAGGGTTTACGCTGCTGTTGTAGATCCCTGAACACAAGGGTTTACGCTGCTGTTGTAGATCCCTGAACACAAGGGTTTACGCTGCTGTTGTAGATCCATGAACACAAGGGTTTACGCTGCTGTTGTAGATCCCTGAACGCAAGGGTTTACGCTGCTGTTGTAGATCCCTGAACACAAGGGTTTACGCTGCTGTTGTAGATCCCTGAACACAAGGGTTTACGCTGCTGTTGTAGATCCCTGAACACAAGGGTTTACGCTGCTGTTGTAGATCCCTGAACGCAAGGGTTTACGCTGCTGTTGTAGATCCCTGAACGCAAGGGTTTACGCTGCTGTTGTAGATCCCTGAACACAAGGGTTTACGCTGCTGTTGTAGATCCCTGAACACAAGGGTTTACGCTGCTGTTGTAGATCCCTGAACACAAGGGTTTACGCTGCTGTTGTAGATCCCTGAACACAAGGGTTTACGCTGCTGTTGTAGATCCCTGAACACAAGGGTTTACGCTGCTGTTGTAGATCCCTGAACACAAGGGTTTACGCTGCTGTTGTAGATCCCTGAACACAAGGGTTTACGCTGCTGTTGTAGATCCCTGAACACAAGGGTTTACGCTGCTGTTGTAGATCCCTGAACACAAGGGTTTACGCTGCTGTTGTAGATCCCTGAACACAAGGGTTTACGCTGCTGTTGTAGATCCCTGAACACAAGGGTTTACGCTGCTGTTGTAGATCCCTGAACACAAGGGTTTACGCTGCTGTTGTAGATCCCTGAACACAAGGGTTTACGCTGCTGTTGTAGATCCCTGAACACAAGGGTTTACGCTGCTGTTGTAGATCCCTGAACACAAGGGTTTACGCTGCTGTTGTAGATCCCTGAACACAAGGGTTTACGCTGCTGTTGTAGATCCCTGAACACAAGGGTTTACGCTGCTGTTGTAGATCCCTGAACACAAGGGTTTACGCTGCTGTTGTAGATCCCTGAACACAAGGGTTTACGCTGATGTTGTAGATCCCTGAACACAAGGGTTTACGCTGCTGTTGTAGATCCCTGAACACAAGGGTTTACGCTGCTGTTGTAGATCCCTGAACACAAGGGTTTACGCTGCTGTTGTAGATCCCTGAACACAAGGGTTTACGCTGCTGTTGTAGATCCCTGAACACAAGGGTTTACGCTGCTGTTGTAGATCCCTGAACACAAGGGTTTACGCTGCTGTTGTAGATCCCTGAACACAAGGGTTTACGCTGCTGTTGTAGATCCCTGAACACAAGGGTTTACGCTGCTGTTGTAGATCCCTGAACACAAGGGTTTACGCTGCTGTTGTAGATCCCTGAACACAAGGGTTTACGCTGCTGTTGTAGATCCCTGAACACAAGGGTTTACGCTGCTGTTGTAGATCCCTGAACACAAGGGTTTACGCTGCTGTTGTAGATCCCTGAACACAAGGGTTTACACTGCTGTTGTAGATCCCTCAACACAAGGGTTTACGCTGCTGTTGTAGATCCCTGAACACAAGGGTTTACACTGCTGTTGTAGATCCCTCAACACAAGGGTTTACGCTGCTGTTGTTTGGTATACGTCCCAATTTGCTCAGTCTTATTGAATAAATAATTATGTTCATTTACTGTTCAATAACTAACGAATGCTTCTTCTTATTATTGGTTCCAAAATATTATTGACAATGAGTTCTATAATAAAGATGTTATAAATTACTGGAGAATGACTTTCTTTATCGGATTCAAACTTTTAACCATTGGTGGGCTTTATTAAGATACAGCTTGTCACTCACTTTAAACTGTGTAAATTTTAGATTATTTATCTTATTAAGTAAACTGTTTCCCATGCAATAACTCGTGAATGCCTCTTCCGATCAGCTTCAAACCCTAAACGCTGGTGAAGCTTGATATGTTGGGTTGTGTTTGTGTCAGTGTGCCATTTCCCTCTAAAGTTTATCAAATCGAATTTTTAAAGAATTTAAAATATTTTTTACTTACAGGATTGTTGATAATTTTAAATAGAATGGAAATAAGAAAAGTAAACTGGAAAAAATCGACGTTCGATCGGCTTTAAATTTTCAAGGTTGGTGACCTGTATCTTGGGACTCTTTGTATGCGTGTATACATGTACGTATAATACTACACAGGTCGTTCCCAAATGTTTGTTTGTGGGAGGTGGAGACACAGGCTCCTCCCATCGCCATCAAAGCTTCAGCAGTGGTATATAGTACTCAGAAGAAGGTTGCTATATTTAATGGAGTGTGCAGATGCCATTTTTTTTGCTAATTTCTTAATCTCGATATGGTATAGCATTATTTTACTTTATTGCATTTTACCTTGATGCTGGTGAGGGGCTCTTGATCCAAGGATATAAAATTATCTTCCCCTTGTATGAATCGATTTTGAATGGCTCCCATTCCACAGGCGCTGTTAGACCTCTTCTGGATCAGCCATCTCCTCGTATTAAAACACAACAATTGTGTACATCATCAGTCTTCAAGACTGATGCATCGTATGAAATGGATAGAATGTTTCAAGAATTTAGGCTGTGATGGTACAAATTTGGTTGGATTCTGTGTAGTAACTGGAAAATGCATCTCCTGGACCGCTTTCGGTGCTGATGTGTTGTCCTCAAATGAAAGAATCTCTTGATGTTAGGTAGTGTGAGTTATGTGAAAATTTTATTAATCAAATTAGTTGCTGTGAAATACCTGGATAATAATTCCTGTGATCAGAAATAAGTCAAAGTGTTCGACTTTATTTAGTTATCCCAGTTATAATTAATGTTCTGTTATGTGTTTATAACATCTGTGTCCTCAAGACCATTACTAAACATCTGTATGTTAAGTGCGCTACACTAACTTATTCCCTGAGGATATTGGTCTATGTGGTCTCTTCTTAAGGTTTGAATTACATTCACACTAACATCCTAATTTCCCGTTTTTAGTTAAGACATTTGGATTTAGTTCCCATACGATGACTTATGAATATCTCTGCTGATTCCCTTCAAATCTTCAACGCTAATATTCAACCTGATCAGCAACTTATGCCACACTCTACATTATTCCAGACGCGTTCATTGAGGTACAGATGGCTGGGGTTATGCAGTATGGGGATTATCTTTATCGGATCGTGTAGCGACAGAAACGAATCTAATTTTAATTCCAGGTAGTCTTTAATTGTCATTCTCATTGTAAGGTGTCCTAAACTGCTTGTGCAGAATAAAAAAAATCGTTAAAGGTTAGTCATTTTAGAGTATTCTAAAATAATTCTGGCGTATTCCTAGGTCGTTAATGTTATTTGGCTTGGTCTAAAGGAGTCTTGTCATACTCAAGAGTCATTCCAGGTCATTCCAAAACATTTCAACTTTCTTTAGATTTTTTAACGCATTATTAAACATTTCAACTCACTGAGGATGCTTTGAAAGGTTATGGCAAGTAGTTCCAGGTATTTGCAGGAAATTTCTCAAACTTATGAGACATTCAAGGCAGGTCCAGGTCGTTCAGGGCGGTAACTCTTCCCTTCAGGCTGCACCAGGTCATTTCTGGCAGTGTCCAAAGTTCCAGGCGGTTCAGAGTAGCTTTCAGGTCATTCCAGGATGTTACAGGTAGTTTAAGAGAGTTACAAGTCTTTCTATGCAGTTTCCACGTCATTATACTTCTCAGGTAATTTCAGTCAGTTTACAAGTCATTCCAGTTTTCAGGTAAATTCACGCAGTTTCCAGGAAGTTCCACACAGTTGCAGGAAAATTCACACAATTTCCAGGCAGTTCCACACAGTTCCAGGTATAGTCAAGCAGTTATAAGCAGTTGTAGGCCGATTCCGAGTGATTCCAGGCAGTTGCCAGGTCAAGCCAACCAATTACACGTAATCCCAGGCCGTTTTCAGGTAATTTCAAGCAGTTCCAGGTCGTCCAAGTACTCACACAAAACAGATCCCAGACCGTTTGCAGGTCTTTCCAAGCAGCTATATAGGTCTTTCAGGTCAGTTCCAGGTCTTTCCAGGTAAAGTTGAAAGGGCAGAGAATTGGTGGGTGTGTGCTGGAAGGAGCTTTGAGAGGATTACAGGAAGGTCTCAAATAAACTGTGGATAGAGAGGCGGCTCGGCAGACGAATTACTCCCTGGTAATTGAGAAACCAACTAAGTGGGGGGATGGAGAACGAGGGTGTGGGGGGATTAGGGGTAGGGGAAAGGGGGGATTAGTGGGAAAGGAGGAATTGGGGGAATTAAAGGGAAAGAGGGAGCGTGAAGAAGAGGAGGACGGGATGGAATGGGATGGATATGAGGGGGGGTAATGGAAATGTAAAGAATTTGAGGGATGAATGAAGGAGGGAGAAAAAAATGAAATGGGGATCAGAGGGAAGGGGGGATAAATGAAAAAAAGGGAGGAATGAGAGATATAGTGGAAGGCAATAAATGATGTAAAGGAAAAGGCAACGTCAAAAATACACTAATTTAATGGTACAGAAAATGGGAGGAAGAAGAGGAGGAGGAGGAAGAAGAAGAAGAAGAAGAAGAAGAAGAAGAAGAAGAAGAAGAAGAAGAAGAAGAAGAAGAAGAAGAAGAAGAAGAAGAAGAAGAAGAAGAAGAAGAAGAAGAAGAAGAAGAAGAAGAAGAAGAAGAGGAAGAAGAAGAAGAAGAAGGCAATAAAGAAACAAATGGATGAAAGATGGAAAGAAGGTATAATTCATAAAAAGAGGAATGTAATAAAAGGAATACCTGGGAAAGAAATTGCGTGGAAAAGAAGAGAAAGACGAAAGGAAAAGAATTAGGATTGAAGGAGATGAAGAGAATTATGAGACAAGGTAAGAGAAAGGAGAGGAGACGAGAACTTAGAAAAATGGGTGAGGGGGAGGAGAAGAGAAGTAGAGAGAAACAGGAGGAAGAGAGAAAGATAGGGGAACGAGTAACTGATAGGCATGAGGGAGAACAGACAAGAAAGACAAAATGATAAAGAAAGGAAATGGCACTCGAGAGGGGAAGAGATGTAGACAGACAGAAGGAAGAGAAAGAACAGAGAAGAATGAAAAGATAGAGGAGAGGGAGAGGATAGAGGAAAGAGAGAGGATAGAGATGGAGAGAGAGGATAGAGGGGAGGGAGAGGATAGAGGGGAAGGAGAGGATACAGAAAGAGGAGAGAGAGAGAGAGAGAGAGAGAGAGAGAGAGAGAGAGAGAGAGAGAGAGAGAGAGAGAGAGAGAGAGAGAGAGAGAGAGAGAGAGACAGACAGACAGACAGACAGACAGACAGACAGACAAAGATAGGTAACTTGATGGTAATGCTGGAACAGTAGTAAGTATGAATGTGAAAGTGTTGGTACCCGGGAGCGAAGCTGATATCCTTGGAGTTAAATATGACTCCAAAGTGACCATGAAGAACCACATGGTACATCTTGCAAACAAGGCAGCCAGGAAACTTATAGCACTTCGACGTATCTCGCATCAGCTCAGCAGTCGAATTTGCAAGATTCTGTAAGAGGCACAGGTACGTTCACACCTTGAGTATGCTTCACTTTCTTGGATTGCCTGCCCCCCCCCCTTCCCCCACCATCTTATCTACGACTTCTTGACAGAGTAGAGAACAGAGTGTTACGAGTATGGCCATACCCGTTTTATTTTATAATAGGATATGTCCCTTTATTTTATAATATATATGCTAATGCTAATATTGTATTATATTATGTTTTGTTAGTCTATATCGAGTGTTTTCATGTAGTGGTAAACTACGAGTTGGAGCACCAGTTAGTAGTTCAGGTACTGACGTCTCCCTCAGTCACGTGACCAACCTGAAGTCAGCTTACCATTCAGTGGTACCGTGAGTAGGTTCTCAGTCCTTGCTCTGAGTAGGTTCACAGCACCTGCTCAGAGAAGGTACACCACCCTTGCTCTGAGTAGGTTCACAGCACCTGCTCAGAGAAGGTACACCACCCTTGCTCTGAGTAGGTCCCCACATTCACTCTGACTAGCACTCCCACTTCTAGTTTGATTTCTAAGAGTTCACTGATCATATTACCTGAAATCGTATTTTAGTAACAGATTGATTGCTTGACTCTACTACTGGGAATTGTTTCCTAGTAGACTTGTGTCGTAACAATAGTTGTATATATATATATAATAGTAATAGTAAAGAAAAAAAATTATTGCTCTATTTTAATTAATAAATAGTTCATAAATATATGAAGATACTATGTAAGTTTTATTGTTATTAAAGACACAGATTTTGTAAGAGTTTTGACCATCCTACAGAAAGAAGGTTAACAAAGAAAGTCCTTTTAAAAGGCTATATTGGCTGCACTAAAACCTTGTTACTGTGGAGTTCCACCTAGACAATAGCCAACCTAGTAACTGATACCCCATCAAGGATCAGTAACCCAATGTTATACACTCCTTATCGCAACACAGAGCAAGATGCCTCATCTCTCGCCCAGACCCAGCCTGGATAGACCTGTCATTTCAGCAGAGTCTTCAACACCGGAGGGATGTGGATGACCTTACTGTTATGTCCAAGGCAAATGCTGTCAAAGCACCACTTGGTTTCCCTCCGAGGACAGCGAGAAGTGAGCTTCTACACAACAAGACGGGCAGCAAGCAGTAACTGCACTTAGTAACCTTCTCCAAAGCATCACTTGATCTGAGATCATTTATTCTCAGGACGACTCGAGTCTGGAACATGTTCTTACAGCGTAATAATGTCAACAAAATAGTTGATCAAATAAAATTACTGGCCCACAGATGGCTCCAACTTCATCCTATTCTCTAATAGTATGTCTCATAATAAAAAGGTTTTAAAATGAGCTGATGTAGGTAACTGCTCTTAACTTGTAAATAAAGTTAGGAACCCTTACCTTAACCTTGTTAAACCCTGTGTAAAGAGAGAGAGAGAGAGAGAGAGAGAGAGAGAGAGAGAGAGAGAGAGAGAGAGAGAGAGAGAGAGAGAGAGAGAGAGATGGCAGAAGCTGGAGAAATGGGAGACTGGATTAAGGAAGGGATAAAGGGTGGGCTTCAGAGAGAGAGGAAAAAGGGGAAGGAGAGGGAGAGGGGAGAAGCGACGGGCAAGGGAAGAGAGAAGACGAGGGACCCAAAGGAGAGATGAGAAGGGAGAGGAGGGAGACTTGTGAGAGAGGAGGAGTGAGAGAGGAGAGGAGGGAGACAAGTGAGAGTGAGAGGGGTGAGAGGGAGAAGGGTGAGAGGGGAGGAGTGAGACGGGTGAGAAGGGAGAGGGGGTTAGAAGGGAGAGGGGTGAGAGGGAAAGTAATGGGTTATGGAGTGGGTGACAGGGAAGGTCTTCGGATATGGAGTGGGTGAGAGGGAAGGTCATGGGCTATGGAGTGAGTGAGAGGGAGGGTCATGAGTTATGGAGTGGGTGAGATGGAAAGTCATGGGTTATGGAATGGGTGAGAGGGAAGGTCATGGGTTATGGAGTGGATGAGAGAGAAGGTCATGGGTTATGGAGTGAGAGGGGTGAGAGGGAAGGTCAGGGTTATGGAGTGAGAGGGAAGGTCAGGGTTATGGAGTGAGAGGGAAGGTCAGGGTTATGGAGTGAGAGGGAAGGTCAGGGTTATGGAGTGACAGGGAGGTCAGGGTTATGGAGTGAGAGGGAAGGTCAGGGTTATGGAGTGAGAGGGGTGAAAGGGAAGGTCAGGGTTATGGAGTGAGAGGGAAGGTCAGGGTTATGGAGTGAGAGGGAAGGTCAGGGTTATGGAGTGAGAGGGAAGGTCAGGGTTATGGAGTGAGAGAGATGAGAGGGAAGGTCAGGGTTATTGAGTGAGAGGATTGAGAGGGAAGGTCAGGGTTATGGAGTGAGAGGGGTGAGAGGGAAGGTCAGGGTTATGGAGTGAGAGGGGTGAGAGGGAAGGTCAGGGTTATGGAGTGAGAGGGGTGAGAGGGAAGGTCAGGGTTATGGAGTGAGAGAGAAGGTCAGGGTTATGGAGTGAGAGGGGTGAGAGGGCAGGTCAGGGTTATGGAGTGAGAGGGAAGGTCAGGGTTATGGAGTGAGAAGGGTGAGAGAGAAAGTCAAGGTTATGGAGTGAGAGGGGTGAGAGGGATGGTCAGGGTTATGGAGTGAGAGGAGTGAGAGGGAAGGTCAGGGTTATGGAGTGAGAGGGAAGGTCAGGGTTATGGAGTGAGAGGGAAGGTCAGGGTTATGGAGTGAGAGGGATGAGAGGGAAGGTCAGGGTTATGGAGTGAGAGGGGTGAGAGGGAACGTCAGGGTTATGGAGTGAGAGGGAAGGTCAGGGTTATGGAGTGAGAGGGGTGAGAGGGAAGGTCAGGGTTATGGGGTGAGAGGGGTGAGAGGGAAGGTCAGGGTTATGGAGTGAGAGGGAAGGTCAGGGTTATGGAGCGAGAGGGGTGAGAGGGAAGGTCAGGGTTATGAAGTGAGAGGGAAGGTCAGGGTCATGAGTGAGAGGGATGAGAGGGAAGGTCAGGGTTATGGAGTGAGAGGGGTGAGAGGTGAGGTTAGGGATATGGAGTGAGAGGGGTGAGAGGGAAGGTCAGGGTTATGGAGTGAGAAAGGTGAGAGGGAAGGTCAGGGTTATGGAGTGAGAGGGGTGAGAGGGAAGGACAGGGTTATGGAGTGAGAGGGGTGAGAGGGAAGGTCAGGGTTATGGAGTGAGAGGGAAGGTCAGGGTTATGGAGTGAGAGGGAAGGTCAGGGTTATGGAGTGAGAGGGAAGGTCAGGGTTATGGAGTGAGAGGGAAGGTCAGGGTTATGGAGTGAGAGGGATGAGAGGGAAGGTCAGGGTTATGGAGTGAGAGGGGTGAGAGGGAAGGTCAGGGTTATGGAGTGAGAGGGAAGGTCAGGGTTATGGAGTGAGAGGGAAGGTCAGGGTTATGGAGTGAGAGGGAAGGTCAGGGTTATGGAGTGAGAGGGGTGAGAGGGAAGGTCAGGGTTATGGGGTGAGAGGGGTGAGAGGGAAGGTCAGGGTTATGGAGTGAGAGGGAAGGTCAGGGTTATGGAGCGAGAGGGGTGAGAGGGAAGGTCAGGGTTATGAAGTGAGAGGGAAGGTCAGGGTCATGGAGTGAGAGGGATGAGAGGGAAGGTCAGGGTTATGGAGTGAGAGGGGTGAGAGGTGAGGTTAGGGATATGGAGTGAGAGGGGTGAGAGGGAAGGTCAGGGTTATGGAGTGAGAAAGGTGAGAGGGAAGGTCAGGGTTATGGAGTGAGAGGGGTGAGAGGGAAGGTCAGGGTTATGGAGTGAGAGGGGTGAGAGGGAAGGTCAGGGTTATGGAGTGAGAGGGAAGGTCTGGGTTATGGAGTGAGAGGGGTGAAAAGGAAGGTCAGGGTTATGGAGTGAGAGGGATGAGAGGGAAGGTCAGGGTTATGGAGTGAGAGGGGTGAGAGGGAAGGTCAGGGTTATGGAGTGAGAGGGGTGAGAAGGAAGGTCAGGGTTATGGAGTGAGAGGAGTGAGAGGGAAGGTCAGGGTTATGGAGTGAGAGGGGTGAGAGGGAAGGTCAGGGTTATGGAGTGAGAGGGGTGAGAGGGAAGGTCAGGGTTATGGAGTAAGAGGGGTGAGAGGGAAGGTCAGGGTTAGGGAGTGAGAGGGAAGGTCAGGGTTATGGAATGAGAGGGGTGAGAGTGACGGTCAGGGTTATGGAGTGAGAAGGGTGAGAGGGAAGGTCAGGGTTATGGAGTGAGAGGGGTGAGAGAGAAGGTAAGGGTTATGAAGTGAGAGGGGTGAGAGGGAAGGTCAGGGTTATGGAGTGAGGGGTGAGAGGGAAGGTCAGGGTTATGGAGTAATTGGGGTGAGAGGGGCGAGAGGGAAGATCAGGGTTATGGAGTGAGAGGGGTGAGAGGGAAGGTCAGGGTTATGGAGTGAGAGGGGTGAAAGGGAAGGTCAGGGTTATGGGGTGAGAGGGAAGGTCAGGGTCAAGGAGTGAGAGGGATGAGAGGGAAGGTCAGGGTTATGGAGTGAGAGGGGTGAGAGGTGAGGTCAGGGTTATGGAGTGAGAGGGGTGAGAGGGAAGTTCAGGGTTATGGAGTGAGAAAAGTGAGAGGGAAGGTCAGGGTTATGGAGTGAGAGGGGTGAGAGGGAAGGTCAGGGTTATGGAGTGAGAGGGGTGAGAGGGAAGGTCAGGGTTATGGAGTGAGAGGGAAGGTCAGGGTTATGGAGTGAGAGGGGTCAAAAGGAAGGTCAGGGTTATGGAGTGAGAGGGATGAGAGGGAAGGTCAGGGTTATGGAGTGAGAGGGGTGAGAGTGAAGGTCAGGGTTATGGAGTGAGAGGGGTGAGAGGGAAGGTCAGGGTTATGGACTGAGAGGAGTGAGAGGGAAGGTCAGGGTTATGGAGTGAGAGGGGTGAGAGGGAAGGCCAGGGTTATGGAGTGAGAGGGGTGAGAGGGAAGGTCAGGGTTATGGAGTGAGAGGGGTGAGAGGGAAGGTCAGGGTTAAGGAGTGAGAGGGAAGGTCAGGGTTTTGGAGTGAGAGGGGTGAGAGAGAAGGTCAGGGTTATGGAGTGAGAAGGGTGAGAGGGAAGATCAGGGTTATGGAGTGAGAGGGGTGAGAGGGAAGGTAAGGGTTATGAAGTGAGAGGGGTGAGAGGGAAGGTCAGGGTTATGGAGTGAGGGGTGAGAGGGAAGGTCAGGGTTATGGAGTAATTGGGGTGAGAGGGGCGAGAGGGAAGATCAGGGTTATGGAGTGAGAGGGGTGAGAGGGAAGGTCAGGGTTATGGAGTGAGAGGGGTGAAAGGGAAGGTCAGGGATATGGAGTGAGAGGGAAGGTCAGGGTTATTGAGTGAGAGGGAAGGTCGGGGTTATGGAGTGAGTGGGGTGAGAGGGAAGGTCAGGGTTATGCAGTGAGTGGGGTGAGAGGGAAGATCAGGGTTATAGAGTGAGAGGGGTGAAAGGGAAGGTCAGGGTTATGGAGTGAGAGGGGTGAGAGGGAAGGTCAGGGTTATGGAGTGAGAGGGGTGAGAGGGAAGGTCAGGGTTATGGAGTGAGTGGGGTGAGAGAGAAGGTCAGGGTTATGGAGTGAGAGGGGTGAAAGGGAAGATCAGGGTTGTGGAGTGAGAGGGGTGAGAGGGAAGGTCAGGGTTATGGAGTGAGAGGGGTGAGAGGGAAGGTCAGGGTTATGGAGTGAAAGGGGTGAAAGAGAAGGTCAGGGTTATGGAGAGGGGTGAGAGGGAAGGTCAGGGTTATGGAGTGAGAGGGGTGAGAGGAAAGGTCAGGGTTATGGAGTGAGAGGGAAGGTCAGGGTTATGGAGTGACAGGGGTGAGAGGGAAGGTCAGGGTTATGGAGTGAGAGGGGTGAGAGGGAAGGTCTGGGTTATGGAGTAAGAGGGGTGAGAGGGAAGGTCAGGGTTATGGAGTGAGAGGGGTGAGAGGGAAGGTCAGGGTTATGGAGTGAGTGGAGTGAGAGGGGTGAGAGGGAAGGTCAGGGTTATGGAGTGAGAGGGGTGAGAGGGAAGGTCTGGGTTATGGAGTAAGAGGGGTGAGAGGGAAGGTCAGGGTTATGGAGTGAGAGGGGTGAGAGGGAAGGTCAGGGTTATGGAGTGAGTGGAGTGAGAGGGGTGAGAGGGAAGGTCAGGGTTATGGAGTGAGAGGGGTGAGAGGGAAGGTCAGGGTTGTGGAGTGAGAGGGGTGAGAGGGAAGGTCAGGGTTATGGAGTGAGAGGGGTGAGAGGGAAGGTCAGGGTTATGGAGTGAGAGGGGTGAAAGAGAAGGTCAGGGTTATGGAGAGGGGTGAGAGGGAAGGTCAGGGTTATGGAGTGAGAGGGGTGAGAGGAAAGGTCAGGGTTATGGAGTGAGAGGGAAGGTCAGGGTTATGGAGTGACAGGGGTGAGAGGGAAGGTCAGGGTTATGGAGTGAGAGGGGTGAGAGGGAAGGTCAGGGTTATGGAGTGAGAGGGGTGAGAGGGAAGGTCAGGGTTATGGAGTGAGAGGGGTGAAAGAGAAGGTCAGGGTTATGGAGAGGGGTGAGAGGGAAGGTCAGGGTTATGGAGTGAGAGGGGTGAGAGGGAAGGTCAGGGTTATGGAGTGAGTGGAGTGAGAGGGGTGAGAGGGAAGGTCAGGGTTATGGAGTGAGAGGGGTGAGAGGGAAGGTCAGGGTTATGAAGTGAGAGGGGTGAGAGGGAAGGTCAGGGTTATGGAGTGAAAGTGGTGAGAGAGAAGGTCAGGGTTATTGAGTGAGAGGGGTGAGAGGGAATTTCAGGGTTATGGAGTGAGAGGGAAGGTCTGGGTTATGGAGTGAGAGTGGGGAGAGGGAAGGTCAGGGTTATGGAGTGAGAGGGGTGAGAGGGAAGGTCAGGGTTATGGAGTGAGAGGGGTGAGAGGGAAGGTCACGGTTATGGAGTGAGAGAGGTGAGAGGGAAGGTCAGGGTTATGGAGTGAGAGGGGTGAGAGGGAAGGTCAGGGTTATGGAGTGAGAGGGGTGAGAGGGAAGGTCAGGGTTATGGAGTGAGAGGGGTGAGAGGGAAGGTCAGGGTTATGGAGAGAGAGGGGTGAGAGGGAAGGTCAGGGTTATGGAGTGAGAGGGAAGGTCAGGGTTATGGAGTGAGAGGGGTGAGAGAGAAGGTCAGGGTTATGGAGTGAGAGGGGTGAGAGGGAAGGTCAGGGTTATGGAGTGAGAGGGGTGAGAAGGAAGGTCAGGGTTATGGAGTGAGAGGGGTGAGAGGGAAGGTCAGGGTTATTGAGTGAGAGGGGTGAGAGGGAAGGGCAGGGTTATGTAGTGAGACGGAAGTTCAGGATTATGGAGTGAGAGGGGTGAGAGGGAAGGTCAGGGTTATAGAGTGAGAGGAGTGACAGGGATGGTCAGGGTTATGGAGTGAGATGGGTGAGAGGGAAGGTCAGGGTTATGGAGTGAGAGGGTGAGAGGGAAGGTCAGGGTTATGGATTGAGAGGGGTGAGAGGGAAGGTCAGGGATATGGAGTGAGAGGGGTGAGAGGGAAGGTCAGGGCTATGGAGTGAGAGGGGTGAGAGGGAAGGTCAGGGTTATGGAGTGAGAGGGGTGAGAGGGAAGGTCAGGGTTATGGAGCGAGAGGGAAGGTCAGGGTTATGGAGTGAGAGGGAAGGTCAGGGTTATGGAGTGAGAGGGGTGAGAGGGAAGGTCAGGGTTATGGAGTGAGAGGGGTGAGAGGAAAGGTCAGGGTTATGGAGTGAGAGGGGTGAGGGGGAAGGTCAGGGTTATGGAGTGAGAGGGGTGAGAGGGAAGGTCAGGGTTATGGAGTGAGAGGGGTGAGAGGGAAGGTCAGGGTTATGGAGCGAGAGGGAAGGCTAGGGTTATGGAGTGAGAGGGGTGAGAGGGAAGGTCAGGGTTATGGAGTGAGAGGGGTGAGGGGGAAGGTCAGGGTTATGGAGTGAGAGGGGTGAGAGGGAAGGTCAGGGTTATGGAGTGAGAGGGAAGGTCAGGGTTATGGAGTGAGTGGAGTGAGAGGATTGAGTTGGAAGGTCAGGGTTATGGAGTGAGAGGGGTGAGAGGGAAGGTCAGGGTTATGGAGTGAGAGGGGTGAGAGGGAAGGTCAGGGTTATGGAGCGAGAGGGAAGGCTAGGGTTATGGAGTGAGAGGGGTGAGAGGGAAGGTCAGGGTTATGGAGTGAGAGGGGTTAGGGGGAAGGTCAGGGTTATGGAGTGAGAGGGGTGAGAGGGAAGGTCAGGGTTATGGAGTGAGAGGGAAGGTCAGGGTTATGGAGTGAGTGGAGTGAGAGGGGTGAGTTGGAAGGTCAGGGTTATGGAATGAGAGGGGTGAGAGGGAAGGTCAGGGTTATGGAGTGAGTGGGAAGGTCAGGGTTATGGGGTGAGAGGGAAGGTCAGGGTTATGGAGTGAGAGGGAAGGTCAGGGTTATGGAGTAAGAGGGGTGAGAGGGAAGGTCAGGGATATGGAGTGAGAGGGAAGGTCAGGGTTATGGAGTGAAAGGAAAGGTCAGGGTTATGGAGTGAGAGGGAAGGTCAGGGTTATGGAGTGAGAGGGGTGAGAGGGAAGGTCAGGGTTATGGAGTGAGAGGGGTGAGAAGGAAGGTCAGGGTTATGGAGTGAGAGGGGTGAGAGGGAAGGTCAGGGTTATGGAGTGAGGGGTGAGAGGGAAGGTGAGGGTTATGGAGTGAGAGGAGTGAGAGGGAAGGTCAGGGTCATGTAGTGAGAGTGAAATTCAGGGTAATGGGGTGAGAGGGAAGGTCAGGGTTATGGAGTGAGGGGGTGAGAGGGATGGTCAGGGTTATGGAGTGAGATGGGTGAGAGGGAAGGTCAGGGTTATGGAGTGAGAGGGGTGAGAGGGAAGGTCAGGGTTATGGAGTGAGAGGGGTGAGAGGGAAGGTCAGGGTTATGGAGTGAGAGGGGTGAGAGGGAAGGTTAGGGTTATGGAGTGAGAAGGGTGAGAGGGAAGGTTAGGATTATTAAGTGAGAGGGAAGGTCAGGGTTATGGAGTGAGAGGGGTGAGAGGGAAAGTCAGGGTTATGGAGTAAGAGGGGTGAGAGGGAAGGTCAGGGTTATGGAGTGAGAAGAGTGAGAGGGAAGGTCAGGGTTATGGAGTGAGGGGGGTGAGAGTTAAGGTCAGGGTTATGGAGAGGGGTGAGAGGGTAGGTCAGGGTTATGGAGTGAGAGGGGTGAGAAGGAAGGTCAGGGTTATGGAGTGAGAGGGGTGAGAGGGAAGGTCAGGGTTATGGAGTGAGAGGGAAGGTCAGGATTATGGAGTGAGAGGGGTGAGAGGGAACGTCGGGGTTATGGTGTGAGAATGGTGAGAGGGATGGTCAGGGTTATGAAGTGAGTGAGAGGGGTGAGAGGGAAGGTCAGGGTTATGGAGTGAGTGAGAGGGGTGAGAGGGAAGGTCAGGGTTATGGAGTGAGTGAGAGGGGTGAGAGGGAAGGTCAGGGTTATTGATTGAGTGAGAGAGGTGAGAGGGAAGGTCAGGGTTATGGAGTGAGAGGGGTGAGAGGGAAGGTCAGGGTTATGGAGTGAGAGGGAAGGTCAGGGTTATGGAGTGAGAGGGAAGGTCAGGGTTATGGAGTGAGAGGGAAGGTCAGGGTTATGGAGTGAGAGGGAAGGTCAGGGTTATGGAGTGAGAGGGGTGAGAGGGGTTATGGAGTGAGAGGGGTGAGAGAGGTTATGAAGTGAGAGGGTGAGTGGGGTTGTGGAGAGGGGTTATGGAGTGAGAGGGGTGAGAGGGGGTTGTGGAGTGAGAGGGGTTATGGAGTGAGAGGGGTGAGAGAGGGTTATGGAGTGAGAGGGGTTATGGAGTGAGAGGGGTGAGAGGGGTTATGGAGTGAGAGGGGTGAGAGGGGGATGTGGAGTGAGAGGGGTTATGGAATGAGAGGGGGTTATGGAGTGAGAGGGGTTATGGAGTGAGAGGGGTGAGAGGGGGTTATGGAGTGAAAGGGGTTATGGAGTGAGAGGGGTGAGAGGGGTTGTGGAGTGAGAGAGGTTGTGGAGTGAGAGGGGTTATGGAGTGAGAGGGGTTATGGAGTGAGAGGGGTTATGGAGTGAGAGGGGTGAGAGGGGGTTATGGAGTGAGAGGGGGTTATGGAGTGAGAGAGGTTATGGAGTGAGAGGGGTGAGAGGGGGCTATGGAGTGAGAGGGGTTATGGAGTGAGAGGGGTGAGAGGGGGTTATGGAGTGAGAGGGGTGAGAGGGGGCTATGGAGTGAGAGGGGTTATGGAGTGAGAGGGGTGAGAGGGGGTTATGGAGTGAGAGGGGTTGTGGAGTGAGAGGGGTTGTGGAGTGAGAGGGGTAATGGAGTGAGAGGGGTTATGGAGTGAGAGGGGTGAGAGGGGTGAGAGGGGGTTATGGAGTGAGAGGGGTTATGGAGTGAGAGGGGTTATGGAGTGAGAGGGGTTATGGAGTGAGAGGGGTTGTGGAGTGAGAGGGGGTTATGGAGTGAGAGGGGTTATGGAGTGAGAGGGGTGAGAGGGGGTTATGGAGTGAGAGGGGTTATGGAGTGAGAGGGGTTATGGAGTGAGAGGGGTGAGAGGGGTTGTGGAGTGAGATGGGTTATGGAGAGGGGGTTGTGGAGTGAGAGGGGTTATGGAGTGAGAGGGATGAGAGGGGGTTATTTAGTGAGAGGGGTTATGGAGTGAGAGGGGTGAGAGGGGTTGTGGAGTGAGAGGGGTTATGGAGTGAGAGGTGTGAGAGGGGGTTGTGGAGGGAGAGGGGTGAGAGGGGTTGTGGAGTGAGAGGGGTTATGGAGAAGGGGTTGTGGAGTGAGAGGGGTTATGGAGTGAGAGGGATGAGAGGGGGTTATTTAGTGAGAGGGGTTATGGAGTGAGAGGGGTGAGAGGGTTGTGGAGTGAGAGGGGTTATGGAGTGAGAGGGGTGAGAGGGGGTTGTGGAGGGAGAGGGGTTATGGAGTGAGAGGGGGTTATGGAGTGAGAGGGGTTATGGAGTGAGAGGGGTGAGAGAGGGTTATGGAGTGAGAGGGGTTATGGAGTGAGAGGGGTGAGAGGGGGTTATGGAGTGAGAGGGGATATGGAGTGAGAGGGGTGAGAGGGGTTGTGGAGTGAGAGGGGTTATGGAGTGAGAGGGGTGAGAGGGGGTTGTGGAGGGAGAGGTGTTATGGAGTGAGAGGGGGTTATGGAGTGAGAGGGGTTATGGAGTGAGAGGGGTGAGAGGGGTTGTGGAGTGTGAGGGGTTATGGAGTGAGGGGTGAGAGGGGATTGTGGAGTGTGAGGGGTTATGGAGTGAGAGGGGTGGGAGGGGGTTATGGAGTGAGAGGGGTGAGAGGGGGTTATGGATTGAGAGGGGTGAGAGGGGGTTATGGATTGAGAGGGGGTTATGGAGTGAGAGGGGGTTATGGAGTGAGAGGGGTGAGAGGGGGTTGTGGAGTGAGAGGGGTGAGAGGGGTTGTGGAGTGAGAGGGGTGAGAGGGGGTTATGGAGTGAGAGGGGTGAGAGGGGGTTATGGTGTGAGAGGGGTTAGTGGGGGTTATGGAGTGAGAGGGGTGAGAGGGGGTTATGGAGTGAGAGGGGTGAGAGGGGGTTATGGAGTGAGAGGGGTGAGAGGGGGTTATGGAGTGAGAGGGGTGAGAGGGGGTTATGGAGTGAGAGGGGTGTGAGGGGGTTTTGGAGTGAGAGGGGTGAGAGGGGGTTATGGAGTGGGAGGGGTGAGAGGGGGTTATGGAGTGAGAGGGGTGAGAGGGGGTTATGGAGTGAGAGGGGTGAGAGGGGGTTATGGAGTGAGAGGGGTGAGAGGGGGTTATGGAGTGAGAGGGGTGAGAGGGGGTTATGGAGTGAGAGGGGTGAGTGGGGGTTATGGAGGGAGAGGGGTGAGAGGGGGTTATGGAGTGTGAGGGGTGAGAGGGGGTTATGGAGTGAGAGGGGTGAGAGGGGGTTATGGAGTGAGAGGGGTGAGAGGGGGTTATGGAGTGAGAGGGGTGAGAGGGGGTTGTGGAGTGAGAGGGGTGAGAGGGGGTTATGGAGTGAGAGGGGTGAGAGGGGGTTATGGAGTGAGAGGGGTGAGAGGGGGTTATGGAGTGAGAGGGGTGAGAGGGGGTTATGGAGTGAGAGGGGTGAGAGGGGGTTGTGGAGTGAGAGGGGTGAGAGGGGGTTATGGAGTGAGAGGGGGGAGAGGGGGTTATGGTGTGAGAGGGGTGCGAGGGGGTTATGGAGTGAGAGGGGTGAGAGGGGGTTATGGAGTGAGAGGGGTGAGAGGGGGTTATGGTGTGAGAGGGGTGAGAGGGGGTTATGGAGTGAGAGGGGTGAGAGGGGGTTATGGAGTGAGAGGGGTGAGAGGGGGTTATGGAGTGGTGTCAAGAGATCAGGAAGACGATTGAAATTTAAGTTAATTAAAAAATTAACTTAAATTTCAATCGTTCTTTTGTTTATCTTTGTCGCTTGTTGTTTGTTTGTTTTTTGTTGCTTATCTTTGTCACTTGTTATTTGTTTGCTTGTTGTTGTTGTTGTTTAACTTTGCCACCTGTTGTTTGTTTGTTTATTGTTGTTTATCTTTGTCTCCTGTTGTTTGTTTTTTGTTGTTGTTGTTGTTGTTGTTGTTAGTGTTATTGTTGTTATTGCTGTTACTCTGTTTATTTTTGTTTTTGCTTGTTGTTTTCATTTCATTTGTTCTTTCCCCTCTTTATCGTCCTTCCCGTCTACCATTCACTCACGTCCTTCTCGTCCCTCCCCGCCGTCCCTCCCCTGGCGTCTCTCCCTGGCGTCCCTTCCCTGGCGTCGCTCCCCTGCCGTCCCTCCCCTGCAGTACGTCCCTTGACGTCCCTCCCCTGCAGTACGTCCCTTGACGTCACTCCCCTGCAGTACGTCCCTTGACGTCCCTCCCCTGACGTTCTTCCCCTGACGTCCCTCCCCTGTCGTCCCTGCCCTGGCGTCCCTCCCCTGCGTCCCTCCCCTGCCGTCCCTTCCCTGCCAGGTGACAGGGGACAACCAGACAACAACACAGCTGGGAACTAGATCAAAGCTCCATCAACTCGCTCTGCCACACTCTTCTGGTTTACAGATTTTTAAGATTACACGAAAAACATCTTATGTGTCCCACTTGTGGCTAGTGGGGGGAAGGGGGAGGTGAAGGGGAAGAAAGGGGAGAGGAGGAGAGGGGAAGGACGTGTGGGTGAGGAAGGGAGAGGAAACGAATGGTGAGTACAAGGGAGAAAGGGGAGGCTTGTCCACTAGTACTGAGTGACCTGAGTACATTTCCTAACAGCTGTGATCTATGTTCTCCTAGCAGTACTTAGGTGCCCGGGTGTTAACTAACTGTTGTTAGTGGTATCCTGGGGTGGGGGTAAGTATACCTTAGGTTGGGCTGGGGTTTGAAATGAGCTAAGGTAAGATCAAAGCTCTTAGAGTGTAAATGAGCTGAGGAAGGATAACAGCACAGGCTTTGCACCAGGAACAGCTCTGCGGCTGCTGTAGCTGCAAATAGTTGGTAACTGCACACACACACCAGTGCCAGGAGCTGTGACTCTACCTCTGGAATCATATAAGAGTACAGACACATTCGCACACACACACACACACACACACACACACACACACACACACACACACACACACACACACACACACACACAGTAAGTGGAATAGTTTGGGAAGCGATGTAGTGGAGGCAGGATCCATACATAGCTTTAAGCAGAGGTATGATAAAGCTCACGGCTCAGGGAGAGTGACCTAGTAGCGATCAGTGAAGAGGCGGGGCCAGGAGCTCGGACTCCACCCCCGCAACCTCAACTAGGTGAGTACAACTAGGTGAGTACACACACACACACACAGGTGGAGAGGGGGATAGGTCACATGCAGAGGTAAGGCCATGCCACCAAGAGCTACAGGAAAAAAATTAGGGAGAAAATTGCCATGTACAAACAGGAACCAGAGACACAGAGGGAAAGTCAATGGGAGGAGGAGAGGAACAAGTCAGTGTTTATTCATGGGCTTCAGGAGAGCGAGGGCAGGACACACAATGAAAGACGGCAGGAAGAAAGACAGGAGAAGGAAAACATCATCAAAGAAATAGGCGAAGAGGACATGACTGAGATAGTAAATTTTCAGAGAATTGAGGGGTACTTGAAGGGGAGAAATCGGCTGGTCAGGCTGATTTTCAAGACACAAACAGGGCAAAACACGATCCTGCAAGATAAACCACTGCTGAAGGAATCTCAGCATACAAGAGGGTGTTCCTAGACCGAGAGACATAATAAAAACAGAACGACAGCAGCTGAGGGAAAGGACACAAAGCGAAAGGGGCTAGGGAGAGAGACGAGGACAGAATCAGCAGAAGACAGCCAGAGCAGGGCAGATCAACAAGCGCAAGCACACACAGAACCATCCCCAGAACCCCACAACCAAACATGCTTTCTCAACACAAATCACAATCCACACTTACAGCCTCCACCCCACACTACACTGTAGAATCACGCAGCACACTGCCATGTCCCCCACCCTCACAGATCCCCCAAAACACAGTGTAGGAGAGGAAACTGAAGGTATGGTACACAAACGCTGATGGAATAACAAATAATTGGGAGCAGTGGCACGAAAGAGTCAAAGAGGCATCACTGGACATCATAGCACTCACAGAAACCAAGCTCACAGGGATGATAACAGATGCCATCTTTCCAATGGGATATCAGATCCTGAGGAAAGACAGAGGGAACAGAGGGGGTGGAGGAGTGGCACTGCTTAATTAACAAAAACCGATAGGATTTTGATGACTGGAAAGAGGAGACAGAGGAGAAGCATGAGATTACATAATAGGAACACTTCAGTCTGGAAGTTCCAAGGTGGTAATTGCAGTGATGTATAACCCACCACAGAACAGCAGGAGACCAAGGTATGATGAGAGTAATAAAGTGATGGCTGACACACTGGCTGAAGTGGCCAGAAGGGCTCATGCGAGCAGGGCAAGCTGCTGAATATGGGTGACTTCTACCACAAGGAAATCAATTGGGAGAACCTGGAGCCACATGGGAGCCAAGAAACGTGGAGGGTTAAGATGATGGAGGTGATACTGGAAAACCTCATGTATCAACACGTAAGGGACACTATCAGAGAGAGAGAGGAGAGGCTGAACCAGCGAGACTGGACCTAGCATTCGCCTTAAGTAGTGCAGATATTGAGGACATTACATATGAAAGACCGCTCGGGGCCAGTGATCATGTGGTTCTGAGCTTCGAATACATAGTAAAGTTACAAGTGGAGAGAGAAGCAGGAAGGGCAAGTCGAATGAAGCCAAACTACAAGAAAGGAGACTACGCAGGTATGAAGAATTTCCTACACGGGGTTTAGTGGTACAAAGAACTGGAATTTCCAACATGGAGTTCAGTGGGACAGAGATGATGGAATATGTGACAACAATATGCAAGGAAGCTGAGGAGAGGTTTGTACCCAGGGGTAACAGAAATAACGAAAATGCCAGGATGAGCCCTTAGGTTTACCCAAATGTGCAAGGAGGCTAAAACCAAGTGTGCTAGAGAATGGAAGAAGTATAGAAGGCAAAGGACCCAGGAGATTAAGGAGAGCAGTCGTAGAGCCAGAAATGAATATGCATAGGTAAGAAGGGAGGCCCAAAGACAATACGAGAATGACATAGCAGCGAAAGCCAAATCTGACCCAAAGCTGTTGTACAGCTACGTCAGGAGAAAAACAACAGTCAAGGACCAGGTAATCAGGCTGAGGAAGGAAGGAGGGGAAGTCACAAGAAATGACCGCGAGGTAAGTGAGGAGCTCAACGTGAGATTCAAAGAAGTGTTCACAGAGGAGACAGAAGGGACTCCAGAAAGACGGAAAAGGTGGGGTACACCATCAAGTGTTGGACACAATACATACAACCGATGAAGATGTGAAGAGGCTACTAAGTGAGCTAGATACCTCAAAGGCGATGGGGCCTGATAACCTCTCTCCATGGGTCCTGAGAGAGGGAGCAGAGGCGCTATGTATACCACTAACAACAATCTTCAACACATCTATCGAAACACGGCGACTACCTGAGGTATGGAAGATAGCAAATGTAGTCGCAGTTTTTAATAAAGAAGACCAGTCACGAAGCATTAAACTACGGACCAGTGTCACTGACATGTACAGTATGCAAGGTAATGGAGAAGAGTATCAGAAGAGTGATGGAGCGCCTAGAAAGGAATGACCTTATCAACTACAGCCAACACGGTTTCAGGGACGGGAAATCCTGTGTCACAAACCTACTAGCGTTCTATGACAGGGTAACGGCAAGAGAGAGGGGGTGGGTAGATTGCATTTTCTTGGACTGTAAAAAGGCGTTTGACACAATTCCACACAAGAGATTAGTACAAAAGCTGGAGGACCAGGCAGAGATAACAGGGAAGGTACTACAATTTATCAGGAAATACCTGTCACGAAGACAACAGCGAGTCATGATACGTTGCGAGGTATCGGAGTGGACGCCTGTAACGAGCGGGATGCCATAGGGGTCAGTCCTTGGACCGGTGCTGTTTCTGGTATTTGTGAACGACATAAAAGGAATAGACTCTGAAGTGTCCCTGTTTGCAGATGATATGAGTTGATGAGAAGAATTCAATCGGACGAGGACTAGGCAGAACTACAAAGAGATCTGGACAGGCTGCAGGCCTGGTCCTGCAACCTGTCCAAGTGCAAAGTTATGAAGATTGAGGAATGGCGAAGAAGACCACAGACGGAGTACAGTCAAAGGAGCCAGAGACTACAAACCTCATCCAAGGAAAAGGATCAAGGGGTGAGTATAACACCGGGCACATCTCCCGAGGCATACATCAACCAAATAACGGCTGCAGCATACAGGCACCTAGCAATCTAAGAACAACATTCCGACATCTTAATAAGTAATCATTCAGGACCCTGTACAATGTGTACGTTAGGCCCATATTGGAATATGCAGCACCAGTCTGGAACCCACACCTAGCCAAGCATGTAAGGAAGCTAGAGAAAGTGCAAATGTTTGCAACAAGACTAGTCCCAGAGCTAAGGGGTATGTCCAACGAGGAGACGTTAAGGGAAATCGATCTGGTAAAACTGGAAGACTGGAGAGATAGGGGGGATATGATAACGACATATAAAATACTGAGAGGAATCTCTGTGTTCCAGAGATGGGACACAGCAACAAGGGGACACTGTTGGAAGTTGAGAACTCACATGAATCACAAGGGTGTTAGGAAGTATTTCTTCAGTCACAGAGTTGTCAGGAAGTGAAACATTCTGAGAAGTGATGTAATAGATGCAGAATCTATCCATAGCTTTAAGAAGAGGTATGATTATGCTCATGGAACGGGAAGTGTAACGTAGTAGCGACCAGTGAAGAGGCGGGGCCAGGAGCTGTGAATCGACCCCTGCAACCACTTAGGTGAGTACAACTAGGCGAGTACAACTAGGTGAGTACACACACACACACACACACACACACACACACACACACAGAGCCCAATTAGTTTATTACATTTGATTCCAAATATTGATAATTGACATATTTCAAGTTCCTCTCTCATTGTGTGTGGGTGTGTGTGTGTGTGTGTGTGTGTGTGTGTGTGTGTGTGTGTGTGTGTGTGTGTGTGTGTGTGTGTGTGTGTGTGTGTGTGTGTGTACTTTAGTGTGTATGTGCGTGTAACGTGGGTCGTTTGATCGAGATTGGACAAAAACATTGGGTATGAATTATTGCTTTCATTGTCACAATTGTCATTGTTGTTGTATTCTGCCTCGTTCATTATTATTGTCATTGTTTTATTCTGCCTCGCTCATTATTGTTGTCACTGTTGCTGTATTCTACCTTGTTCATTTTTGTTGTATTCTGCCCCGTTCGTTATTGTTGCGTTCTACCTCATTCATTGTTGTTGCTGTTGTATTCTGCCTCTTTCATTTTTATTGTTGTATTCTGCCTCGTTCATTGTTGATAAATTAGACACATGTGCAACTCTTCGGTATCTTTATTGAGGAAACGTTTCGCCACACAGTGGTTTCATCAGTCCATACGTAGGAGAAACTTGAAGAACAGGAGGAGAATGAGGTAATCAGTCCCTCAACCTTGAGTCGATGTGTTCAGTCCATCAATCTTGAATAGATTGATGGACTGAACACATCGACTCAAGGTTGAGGGACTGATTACCTCATTCTCCTCCTGTTCTTCAAGTTTCTCCTACGTATGGACTGATGAAACCACTGTGTGGCGAAACGTTTCCTCAATAAAGATACCGAAGAGTTGCACATGTGTCTAATTTATCAACATGTCGGTTCTCTGAACCATTCATCGTTCATTGTTGTTGCTGTATTCTGCCTCGTACATTGTTGTTGCAACCCCTGAATGGGTTACAATGATTATTATGTATATATAATGTATATTATCTTTTCATATAATTTTATATTGCTTATATTTGCGATAATAGCTAAATCGTAAATATATTGCTTTATATTCTTATTTGACTTATGTTGTTAGGATGTATATAAAATGTGCTCAGTTAGTCTTGATTGTCAAACTACTGTAATTATCGCTTGTCGCTCGTTATACTGCCGGCTTCTGAGCTGCAGTTGTCCACGTAGCTATCACGTGATCGAGGGGGGGTGTCCTCACCTCTCGTGAAGTTTTCAGTCTGCTCGAGACTCGCTTGCTGGTTGGACAGATTGTCTGTCTCATTATTCTTGTTAGTTCTGTAGAATTTTGTTCACAGAACATTGTAAAGACTTAGTGATTTTCGACGATGTACTGAGGTTGTGTGTCACTTAGACACTCTGAGTATCTCAGGTCCTTAGCTATAGCTTCTGACCTAATTTTGTACTGATTTCTGTGTATTGTCACAGTCGCGTTTTTCCTATGCTGAACATAGATTCAGTAGTATGGGAGTTTTGTAACTTTTGTGGAGGATCTGCAGATGGTCCCTACTTAGTGTCGTTATATTATCTCCTTGTTCCTGATTCTGTGTCGCAGTCGCTTGATATTGCATTGCTATTGGGCTTAGCATTCTTTGTTGTTCAAGCAGACTGTTCGGGTTGCCAGTCGGTCAAGAAGTTAGTTTATTTGAGGACTTTGTCAGTCACTTGTTTAAGTCTTATTCGAGTCTTGAGACATAGCTAACTACTTAAGAGCACTTACACGCATACACACACTTACTTGTACATATTTGTAATATCTTATTAAATGTTAATGTACCTGACGGTACTTAAGAATTATAAATGTGA
>NC_091292.1:84509498-84556936 GCF_038502225.1 Cherax quadricarinatus | reverse complement strand
GAAGCAGCCTGGCTCAATGCCGGGCTGCCAGCAATAGCCAACAACAACAACCAACAGCAACAACCAACAGCAACAACCAACAGCAACAACCAACAGTCATTATCAACAACCAAGAACAGCATCAACATCCAACAACCAACAACAACAACAACCAACAATAACAACAACAATCATAATAACATTACATTAACACCAGAGGGAACCTCGTCCACCATCTCACAAGTCTAGAAAATAATCTCCAACCCAAATTTCAACAAGATTAGTATGAGTGGGTGTTTAATTTTGAAAATATCTGGCGAGAAATGCCTAGCCCGTCCCAAACTAACCTCATCTGCGTTCCATTTCTGCAAATCTGCCCACGCTAGCCTGACCTTTAACCAACTTTAATGTGAAACGTCAGCAGACGCAGACTTGGGAAGAAGCGCGCTGAGCCAGGACCATAATGAGCGTACCATGCCACGGGTAGATGACCTGGTGGTCTGCTGACCAGAGGGACGACCTGAGAGAGAGAGAGAGAGAGAGAGAGAGAGAGAGAGAGAGAGAGAGAGAGAGAGAGAGAGAGAGAGAGAGAGAGAGAGAGAGAGAGAGAGAGAGAGAGAGAGAGAGAGAGAGAGAGAGAGAGAGAGAGAGAGAGAGAGAGAGAGAGAGAGAGAGTAAAGGTCTGGGATCAAATTTGTGCAGGAAGGGTCCAAGGGGAAAATCCTCTTATATTTCCTTGTTTGAGATGGATTATCTTGACGTATGTGCGATTCGTGTTCTCTACTCCCCATCCCCTACTCTCGCCTCTCCAGGGGAGAGGCGAGACTCCAGGGGAGTCCTGGAGTCATGTCCAGGTTCCTGTGGTCATATCCAGGCTCCTATGGCCATGCCCAGGCTTCTGGGGTCATGTGTAGGTTCTTAGGGTCATGACCAGGCTCCTGGGGTCGTGCCCAGGCTTCTGGGGTCGTGCTCAGGCTCCAGGGCCCAGTCATATCCAGGCTCGTGGAGTCATGAAAGAAGTGATAATAACTGTGTCAAACATCCAGTGAAACCAGCGGATGCTTCTTACGGATACAACAAATTCAGCTCTCTCTCTTTAGGAGCATCCGTCTTGTATTCGACGTGCGCCACACGGAACGACTCTTATTCATGTTATCACAGTCAGTGCTTGTTAGGACGAGTACACCATCCTAGGAAGGAGTGGCTAACAAGGTACTCCCGTGGTTTGTCGTTTCAAGGGCAAGATGGACGACTTGGTTGAGGTTACCTAGCTTCTAGGAACTCTTCAGTCTGTCAGAATCTCTCACGCTGATGACTGGCTGACACTGTAATAGTTGTGATTCCTGTATAGGTGCTGTAGAGCTGTTCAACCAGTGTGCTCTCATGTTTACCGAACACTGAGCAAATACATTCTAGCGGTGGAAATGTATGTTTAACCAGAAACTTACTTTGAGCATACTTTAGTTCACATTTCTTTGAATGCTACTTGGCTGCTTGGAGGCTGATGTTGTGTAAGTAGAATCCATACATAGCTTTAAGAAGAGATACGATAAAGTTCATGAAGCAGGGGGAGAGAGTGGACCTAGTAGCGACCAACGAAAAGGCGGGGGCCAGGAGCTTTGAATCGACCCCTGCAACCACAAATAGGTGAGTACACACACACACACACACACAGTAAACATGTACAAGGGCTTGTGACTGTGCATACATACACACATACACAGCCGTGTAAACAGTCACTTTACAACCATACACCCCAACCTACCCACCCACTAGACATCCTGTCCCACTCTCCACCTAACCATCACTTTGTCCTTCCCCTCCCTCTAACCACCTCTCTCCCCCACAGCCACGAACACACACACAAAACCACCAAAGAGTGAGCACTAGGAAGTACGATACACACACACACACACACACACACACACACACACACACACACACACACACACACACGCACACACACACACACACACACACACACACACACACACAAACACACACACACACACACACACACACACACACACACACACACACACACACACACACACACACACACACACACACACACACACACACACACACACACACACACACACACACACACACAAATGGGTGGCCCTAGTAGACGAACCAGGGAGGAAAGACTGGGAGTTAGAGCTCCAAAAAAGGGAGGAAGAGTGGGGAAGGAAGATAGTAGAGCTTGGTAAGAAAATGGAGGAGCAGATAGCTGAAGAGTGTAGGAAGTGGGAAGTACAGGTCTTAGCAGCAGAAGCTAGGATACAGTGCTTAGAAGAGAAACTGCAAAGCCTGAAACAGATTAGAGAGACAAATGACAATTCAGATGTGACATCAGGAAATTCAAAGTCAGGCGCAGACAAGGGGACGGTAAGCAACAACGGAGACATGCCGTACACGAAGGCCCTATCAGACCCACGTGGGGCCAGGGAAAAGACGATGAGCACACTAAGATCAAATGACAGGTCCGAAGACAATGAAGGTATGCTATATGCAGAGAGTCTAACAGCCAACTGCAGTAGCAAGGGACAGCTGGTCAGGAAAGACAGTTCACTGAGAATAGAAGTTTCAGATATGACAGGGACTGAAGGCAAGAACATGTCAATGGAAGGAAATAAAATGCCTCAGAGGAAGCAGATGGAAACTCAGTGGGAGGAGGAAAGGGCGAGGTCAGTTTTTGTGTACGGGCTCCAAGAAGCCAAGGGGGACAACTTTGAAGAAATAAAACAGGAGGAGAAAAAAATGATTGAAGGCATCATGAAAACAATAGGTGAGGGTGATATGACCCAGGTGACAAATTTTCAGAGAATTGGGTGGTTTGCGAGTGGAAGGATACGGCCTGTCAGAGTAACTTTCAAGGAAGAATCAGTTCGAACCAGGATTCTGCAAGAGAAAGCAAGACTGAGGGACAAAGAGGGGTACCAGAGAGTATACCTCGAACGCGACAGAACACAAGAAGAAAGAACTACACTGAAAGAGAGGGTACAGAGACGCAAGGAAAAACGAGAGGCAATGACGAAAATGAGCAGGACCCAGACACAGGAGGAAGGGCAAACACACCCCACAGAATCTCCCACCAAAAGACTCCAACCGCGACATTCCCAACGCAACTGAGCAACCTATACTACAACCCACTCACTGTTCCCTCTGCCACCAACCCCCATATCACAAACCTCACCCCAACAGCTGTCCCTTATGGGCATTCTGACCCCCCCCCCCGCACCACAAACCCCACCGACACCCCCGCCCCAAATAGGCCCCCACCAAGGCTCTCGCTCCCCCAACCCCAATATTCTTGCATGACCACAATGATAGAAAAGAAACTGAAGGTTTGGTACACAAACGCGGATGGAATAACGAATAAACATGAGGAGTGGAACGAAAGAATCAGTGAAAAATCCCCAGACATCATAGCAGTCACAGAAACAAAACTCGCTGAGACAATAACAGACACAATCTTCCCAACAGGATATCAGATCCTGAGGAAAGATAGAAGGAGTAGAGGGGGAGGAGGGGTTGCACTGCTCATAAAACACCGATGGGGATTTGAGGAAATGGAAGGCATGGGCATGATTGGAGAAAGAGACTACATTGTAGGTACAATTCAGTCCGGAGAACATAAAGTAGTCATTGGAGTGATGTATAACCCACCACAGAACTGCAGGAGGCCAAGAGAGGAGTACAAAGAAAACAACAGGGTGATGGTGGACACACTGGCTGAGGTGGCAAGAAGAGCTCACTCGAGCAGAGCAAAGTTACTGGTAATGGGCGATTTCAACCACAGGGAGATCGACTGGGAAAACCTGGAGCCACATGGGGGTCCCAAAACATGGAGAGCCAAGATGATGGATGTGGTACTTGAAAACCTCATGCATCAACATGTCAGGGACACAACCAGATAGAGAGGGGAGGATGAGCCAGCAAGACTGGATCTTGTGTTCACCCTGAGCAGTTCAGACATTGAGGACATCACTTACGAGAGGCCCCTTGGAGCTAGCGATCACGTGGTTCTGAGTTTTGACTATATAGTAGAGTTACAAGTGGAGAAGGTAACAGGAACTGAAGGGGACAGGCCAAACTATAAAAGGGGGGACTACACAGGTATGAGAAACTTCCTGCAGGAGGTTCAGTGGGACAGAGAAATGGTAGGAAAATCAGTAAACGAGATGATGGAATATGTGGCAACAAAGTGCAAGGAGGCAGAGGAAAGTTTTGTTCCCAAGGGAAACAGAAATAATAGGAAGACCAAAACGAGTCCTTGGTTTACCCGAAGGTGTAGGGAGGCAAAAACTAAGTGCAACAGAGAATGGAAAAGGTACAGGAGGCATAGGACCCAGGAAAACAAGGAGATTAGTAGAAGAGCCAGAAACGAGTATGCACAGATAAGGAGGGAGGCCCAGCGACAGTATGAAAACGACATAGCATCGAAAGTCAAATCTGACCCGAAACTGCTGTATAGCCACATTAGGAGGAAGACAACAGTCAAGGACCAGGTGATAAGGCTGAGGAAAGAAGGTGGAGAACTCACAAGATCAAGAGGTATGTGAGGAGCTCAACACGAGATTTAAGGAAGTATTTACAGTAGAGACAGGAAGGACTCTGGGGGGACAGACCAGATGGGGACACCAGCAAGGAATACACCAACAAGTGTTGGATGACATACATACATATGAGGAGGAGGTGAAGAAACTGCTAAGGGACATCGATACCTCAAAGGCAATGGGACCGGACAACATCTCCCCATGGGTCCTTAGAGAGGGAGCAGATATGTTGTGCGTGCCACTTACCACAATCTTCAACACGTCCCTGGAAACTGGGCAACTACCTGAGGTATGGAAGACGGCAAATGTAGTTCCCATTTTTAAAAAAGGAGACAGAAAAGAGGCACTAAACTATAGACCTGTGTCATTGACGTGTATAGTATGCAAAATTATGGAGAAGATTATCAGGAGGAGAGTGGTGGAGCACCTGGAATGGAACAAGAGTATAAATGCCAACCAGCACGGATTCACGGAAGGCAAATCCTGTGTCACAAACCTTCTGGAGTTTTATGATAAAATAACAGAAGTAAGACACGAGAGAGAGGGGTGGGTTGATTGCATCTTCTTGGATTGCAAGAAGGCCTTTGACACAGTTCCTCACAAGAGATTAGTGCAGAAGCTAGAGCATCAGGCGCATATAACAGGAAGGACACTGCAATGGATCAGAGAATACCTGACAGGGAGGCAACAACGAGTCATGGTACGTAATGATGTATCACAGTGGGCACCTGTGACGAGCGGGGTCCCACAGGGGTCGGTCCTAGGACCAGTGCTATTTTTGGTATATGTGAACGACATGATGGAAGGGTTAGACTCAGAAGTGTCCCTGTTTGCAGATGATGTGAAGTTAATGAGGAGAATTAAATCTGATGAGGACCAGGCAGGACTTCAAAGAGACCTGGACAGACTGGACACCTGGTCCAGCAAATGGCTTCTCGAATTTAATCCTGCCAAATGCAAAGTCATGAAGATAGGGGAAGGGCACAGAAGACCACAGACAGAGTATAGGCTAGGTGGCCAAAGACTGCAAACCTCACTCAAGGAGAAAGATCTTGGGGTGAGTATAACACCGAGCATGTCTCCAGAAGCACACATCAATCAGATAACTGCTGCAGCATATGGGCGCCTGGCAAACCTGAGAACAGCATTCCGATACCTTAGTAAGGAATCATTCAAGACACTGTACACCGTGTATGTCAGGCCCATACTGGAGTATGTAGCACCTGTTTGGAACCCGCACTTGATAAAGCACGTCAAGAAACTAGAGAAAGTACAAAGGTTTGCGACAAGGTTAGTTCCAGAGCTAAGGGGAATGTCCTATGAAGAAAGATTAAGGGAAATCGGCCTGACGACACTGGAGGACAGGAGGGTCAGGGGAGACATGATAACGACATATAAAATACTGCGTGGAATAGACAAGGTGGACAAAGACAGGATGTTCCAGGGAGGGGACACAGAAACAAGAGGCCACAATTGGAAGTTGAAGACACAAATGAGTCAGAGAGATATTAGGAAGTATTTCTTCAGTCAAAGAGTTGTAAGGCAGTGGAATAGCCTAGAAAATGACGTAGTGGAGGCAGGAACCATACACAGTTTTAAGACGAGGTTTGATAAAGCTCATGGAGCAGGGAGAGAGAGGGCCCAGTAGCAACCGGTGAAGAGGCGGGGCCAGGAGCTAAGACTCGACCCCTGCAACCACAAATAGGTGAGTACAAATAGGTGAGTACAGGATGTTCCAGAGATTGGACACAGTAACAAGGGGACACAGTTGGAAGATGAAGACACAGATGAATCACAGGGATGTTAGGAAGTATTTCTTCAGCCACAGAGTAGTCAGTAAGCGGAATAGTTTGGGAAGCGATGTAGTGGAGGCAGGATCCATACATAGCTTTAAGCAGAGGCATGATAAAGCTCACGGTTCAGGGAGAGTGACCTAGTAGCGATCAGTGAAGAGGCCGGGCCAGGAGCTCGGACTCGACCCCTGCAACCTCAACTAGATGAGTACACACATGCACACACACACACACACACACACACACACACACACACACACACACACACACACACACACACACACACACACACACACACACACACACAGATGAATCACAGGGATGTTAGGAAGTATTTCTTCAGCCACAGAGTAGTCAGTAAGTGGAATAGTTTGGGAAGCGATGTAGTGGAGGCAGGATCCATACATAGCTTTAAGCAGAGGTACGATAAAGCTCACGGCTCAGGGAGAGTGACCTAGTAGCGATCAGTGAAGAGGCGGGGCCAGGAGCTCGGACTCGACCCCCGCAACCTCAACTAGGTGAGTACAACTAGGTGAGTACACACACACACATGCATACACACACACACACATACACACACACATACACACACACATACACACACACACACATACACACACACATACATACACACACACATACATACACACACTCTCTCTCTCTCTCTCTCTCTCTCCCCTCATCCTCACCTTCCATCCATCCTCCCTCTCCCCAGTCTTCTTTCTGCCCCCCTCTCTCTCCCCCTTTCTCCTCCCTATACCCTCTTGTAACCCCTAAAACTCTCCTTGATGCTGCCCCCCCTCCTACACCATATCCTTCTCCCCCCTACCCTACCTCCCTCCCTCTTCCCCCCCCCACAACACCCATCCTCACACAAATACCCACTCTGAAAATAAATAAGCTTCCTTCTGTGTACAATGGGACAATCAAGAACAAGGCCGAGATTGTGAGGCAGGACGATTGGGAGGCAGAGCTCAAAAAAAGGCAGGAAGACTGGGGAAGGAAGCTAGAAGAGCTCAGAAGGAGGATGGAGGAGAGGATAGCTGCAGAGAACAGAAAGTGGGAGCAACATGCCATAGCAGCAGAAGGCAAGATACAGTGCTTAGAAGAGGAACTGAGAAATCTGAAACAGCCTAAAGAAAAAAATAACAGTCCAGGCATAACATCAGGAACTCCTACACCAGACACATACAAGGGGATTGGAGGGAGCAAGGAAGCTACACTGTATGCAAAGATCCTGTCAGACCCACACGGGGTCAAGGCAAAGACAAGCAGCACACTAGGAACAAATGAGAAGTCTGAAGACATTGAAGGAGCTAGGATATATGCAGGAACTCTACCAGACTCCTGCAGGGGCCAGGAACAGATGAGCAGGGAAGACAGACCAATGAGCATTGTGGCCTCAGCTAGGGAAGGGATTGAAGGAATACTCCAAGGGAAGGAACTAAAACACCTCAGAGGATGCAATAGGAGAGACAGTGGGAGAAAGAAAGGAAGAGATCAGATTTTGTCTCTGGGCTCCAGGAAGCCGAAGGGGACACCTATGATGAAAGAAAACAGGAGGGGATAAAAGTGATTGAAGGTATCATGAAGGCAATAGGCGAGGGCAACATGACCCAGGTGATAAATTTTCGGAGAACTGGGTGGTTTGCATGGAGAAGGAAATGGCCCCTCAAAGTCATTTTCAAGGCAGAATCAGCTTGAACCATGATCCTGCAGGAGAAACCATGGCTAAGAGACAAACTGGAGTTCCAGAGTGTGTACCTCGATCGAGACAGAATGCAAGAGGAAAGGATGATACTAAAAGAGAGAGTGCAAAAGCGAAAGGAGGAGTGGGAGGAAATGACAAAGAAAAGCAGAATAACCCAGACACAGGTGGAACTGGACAATCTAAACCAACAATCCCACACTGATCCCTTTGTCCCCCCCACACTACAAACCCCACCCCTGCAGCAACCCCCTATGGGAATTCTGCCCCCACTCCCACTGCAACCCCCCATAGGCCCCTGCCAGGGCTCCTGCTCTCCCAACCCTAATATTTTCCCAGGAACACAGTTTTAGAACAGAAGTTGAAGTTTGGTACACGAATGCAGATGGAATGACGAATAAATATGAGGAGTTGCGTGAAAGAATCAGTGAGAAGCCCCCAGACATCATAGCAGTCACAGAAACGAAACTCACTGAGACAATAACAGATGCAATCTTCCCACCAGGATATCAGATCCTGAGGAAAGATAGTAGAAGCAGAGGGGGAGGAGGGGTTGCACTGCTCGTAAAAAACAATGGAAATTTGAGGAAATGGGAGACATGGACTAGATTGGGGAAAGAGAATACATAGTAGGTACACTTCAGTCTGGGGAGCACAAGATAGTCATTGCAGTGATACATAATCCACCACAGAACTGCAGGAAGCCAAGAGAGGAATATGAAGAGAGCAACAGAGCAATGGTGGACACACTGGCTAAGGTGGCAAGAAGAGCTCACTCGAGCAGAGCAAAGTTACTGGTTATGGGCGATTTCAACCACAGGGAGATCAATTGGGAAAACCTGGAGCCACACGGGGGTCCTGAAACATGGAGAGCCAAGATAATGGATGTGGTACTGGAAAACCTCGTGCACCAACATGTTAAGGACACTACCAGAGAGAGAGAGGGGAGTTTGAACCAGGAAGACTGGACCTTGTGTTCACCCTGAGCAGTTCAAACATTGAGGACATCACATGTGAGAGGCCCCTAGGAGTGAGTGACCACGTGGTTCTGTGCTTTGAATACATAGCAGAGTTACAAGTGGAGAGGGTAACAGGAGTTGAATGGGAAAAGCCAGATTATAAAAGGGGGGACTACACAGGTTTGAGGAACTTCCTGCAGGAGGTTCACTGGGACAGAGAACTGGCAGGAAAGTTGGTAAACGAAATGATGGACTCTGGACAACATAACAAAATGCAAGGAGGCAGAGGAAAGGTTTGCTCCCTAGGGCAACAGAAATAATGGGAAGACCAGAACGAGCCCCTGTTTTATGCAACGGTATAATGAGGCAAAAACTAAGTGCACTAGAGAATGGAAAAAGTACAGAAGGCAAAGAACACAGGAAAATAAGGAAATCAGTTAAAGAGCCAAGAACGAGTATGAACAGGTAAAGAGGGAGGCCCAGCGACAGTATGAAAATAACATAGCATCGAAAGTCAAGCCTAACCCGAAACTGCTGTATAGCCACATTAGGAGGAAGACAACAGTCAAAGACCAGGTGATCAGGCTGAGGAAAGAAGGTGGGGAACTGACAAGAAACGATCATGAGGTATGTGAGGAGCTCAACATGAGATTTAAGGAAGTATTTACAGTAGAGACAGGAAGGGCTCTGAGAAGACAGCACAGAGGGGACCACCAACAGGGAATATGTCACCAAGTATTGGATGACATACAAACAACGGATGAGGAGGTGCAGAAGCTGCTAAGTGACCTTGATACTTCAAAGGAGATGGGTCTGGACAACATTTCCCTGTGGGCCCTTAGAGAGGGAGCAGAGAAGTTGTGTGTGCCACTAACCACACGCTTCAATACATCCCTTGAAACTAGGCAACTACCTGATATATGGAAGACGGCAATTGTAGTTCCCATTTTTAAGAAAGAAAATAGAAACGAGGCACTAAATACAGACCAGTGTCTCTGACGTGTATAGTATGCAAAGTCATGGAGAAGATTATCAGGAGGAGAGTGGTGGAGCACCTGGAACGGAACAAGATTATAAACAACAACCAGCACGGATTCATGGAAGGAAAATCCTGTCACAAAGCTTTTGGAGTTCTATGACAAGGTAACAGAAGTAAGACACGAGAGAGAAGGGTGGGTTGATTGCCTTTTCCTGAACTGCAGGAAGGCCTTCGACGCAGTTCCTCACAGGAGATTAGTGCAGAAGCTGGAGGACCAGGCGCGTATACAGGAAGGGCACTGCAATGGATCAGAGAATACCTGACAGGGAGGCAACAACGAGTCATGGTACGTTATACGATATCACAGTCGGCGCCTGTGACGAACGGGGTCCCACAGGGGTCAGTTCTAGGACCAGTGCTATTTTTGATATATGTGAATGACATGATGGAAGGAATAGACTCTGAAGTGTCCCTGTTCGCAGATGATGTGAAGTTAATGAGAAGAATTACATGAGATGAGGATGAGGCAGGACTACAAAGAGACCTGGACAGGCTGGACACGTGGTCCAGTAACTGGCTTCTCGAATTCAACCCTGCCAAATGCAGAGTCATGAAGATTGGAGAAGGGCAAAGAAGACCGCAAACAGAGTATAGGCTAGGTGGACAAAGACTGCAAACCTCACTCAAGGAGAAAGACCTTGGGGTGACCATAACACCGAACACGTCTCCGGAGGCATACATCAGCCAAATGCTGCAGCATTTGGGCACCTGGCAAACCTGAGAATAGCGTTCCGATACCTTAGTAAGGAATCGTTCAAGATACTGTACACTGTGTACGTCAGGCCCATACTGGAGTATGCAGCACCAGTTTGGAACCCACACCTGGTCAAGCACGTCAAGAAAGTAGAGAAAGTGCAAAGATTTGCAACAAGGCTAGTTCCGGAGCTCGGGAATGTCCTACGAAGAAAGGTTGAGGGAAATCGGACTGACGATAGATAAGGTGGAACAGATAAGGTGGACAGAGACAGGATGTTCCAGAGAGGGGACAAAGAAACAAGGGGTTACAATTAGAAGCTGAAGACTCAGACCAGTCACAGAGATGTTAGGAAGTATTTTCTCAATCATAGAGTTGTCAGGAAGTGGAATAGCCTAGAAAGTGACGTAGTGGAGGCAGGAACCATACATAGCTTTAAGATGAGGTATGACAAAGCTCAGGAAGCAGGGAGAGAGAGGAACTAGTAGCGATCAGTGAAGAGGCGGGGCCAGGAGCTGAGTCTCGACCCCTGCAACCACAATTAGGTGAGTACAATTAGGTGAGTACAGTAATGACTCTATACTCCCACTATTCTCCCTATATCCCTGCCCAAACTTAAATACTTTCTCTAATTAACATAGAAATCTCCCTAGACTCTACCTCGCAACCCATTTTTTCCCCCTAACTGATAATTAACATATGAATCTCCCTAAATTCTTCCCTATCACCCATCTCTTCCCCTCTGACCACATAATAATTCCCCAGTTTCCTCCTCATCAACGTTTTAATTACCTCCCATTTCCTGGGTTGCTGTGTGACCCCGACAGGTTTAGCGCTTCTCTATGAAAGTTATCTTATTGCTGCCACACTCAGGTAACACCACTCAGGTAACACAACTCAGGTAACACCACTCAGGTAACACCACTCAGGTAACACCACTAAGGTAATACCACCCACATAGCACCACTCAAGTAACACCACTCAAGTAACACCACTCAGGTAATGCCACTCAAGTAACACCACTCTGGTAACACCACTCAGCAAACACCACTTAAGTAACACCACTCAAGTAACACCACTCAAGTAACACCACTCAAGTAACACCACTCAGATAACACCACTCAGGTAGCACCACTCAAGTAACACCACTCAAGTAACACCACTCAAGTAACACCACTCAAGTAACACCACTCAGATAACACCACTCAGGTAACACCACTCAAGTAACACCACTCAAGTAACACCACTCAAGTAACACCACTCAAGTAATACCACTCAAGTAACACCACTCAGATAACACCACTCAGGTAGCACCACTCAAGTAACGCCACTCAAGTAACACCACTCAAGTAACACCACTCAAGTAACACCACTCAAGTAACACCACTCAAGTAACACCACTCAAGTAACACCACTCAGATAACACCACTCAGGTAGCACCACTCAAGTAACACCACTCAAGTAACACCACTCAAGTAACACCACTCAAGTAACACCACTCAGATAACACCACTCAGGTAACACGACTCAAGTAACACCACTCAAGTAACACCACTCAAGTAACACCACTCAAGTAACACCACTCAGATAACACCACTCAGGTAGCACCACTCAAGTAACGCCACTCAAGTAACACCACTCAGATAACACCACTCAGGTAGCACCACTCAAGTAACACCACTCAAGTAACACCACTCAGATAACACCACTCAAGTAACACCACTCAAGTAACACCACTCAGATAACACCACTCAGGTAACACCACTCAAGTAATACCACTCAAGTAACACCACTCAAGTAACACCACTCAAGTAACACCACTCAAGTAACACCACTCAGATAACACCACTCAGGTAGCACCACTCAAGTAACGCCACTCAAGTAACACCACTCAGATAACACCACTCAGGTAGCACCACTCAAGTAACGCCACTCAAGTAACACCACTCAGATAACACCACTCAGGTAGCACCACTCAAGTAACACCACTCAAGTAACACCACTCAGGTAACATCACTCAGGTAACACCACTCAAGTAACACCACTCAAGTAACACCACTCAGGTAACATCACTCAGGTAACACCACTCAAGTAACACCACTCAAGTAACACCACTCAGGTAACATCACTCAGGTAACACCACTCAAGTAACACCACTCAAGTAACACCACTCAAGTAACACCACTCAAGTAACACTACTCAGGTAACACCACTCAAGTAACACCACTCAAGTAAACCACTCAAGTAACACCACTCAGGTAACATCACTCAAGTAACACCACTCAAGTAACACCACTCAAGTAACACCACTCAGGTAACATCACTCAAGTAACACCACTCAAGTAACACCACTCAAGTAACACTACTCAGGTAACACCACTCAACTAACACCACTCAAGTAACACCACTCAAGTAACACCACTCAGGTAACATCACTCAGGTAACACCACTCAAGTAACACCACTCAGGTAACACCACTCAAGTAACACCACTCAGGAAACACCACTCAAGCAACACCACTAATGTAAAACCACTCAGGTAACACCGTTTAGGTAACACCACTGAGGTAACACCACTCAAGTAACATCATTCAGGTAACACCACTCAGGTAACACCACTCAAGTAACACCATTCAGGCAACATCACACTGAAACACCACTCAATTAACACCATTCAGTACTCAGTACATCACACACCTTAAGTAACACCGCTCAGGCAACACCACTGAAGTAACGTAACATCACTCAGGTAACACCACTCAGGTAACACCACTCAGGTAACACCACTCAGGAAACACCACTCAAGTAACACCACTCAGGTAACACCGCTCAGGTAACGCCACTCAGGTAACATCACTCAGGTAACACCACTCAGGAAACACCACTCAATTAACACCATTCAGGAAACATCACTCAGTACCATCACTCAGGTAACACCTCTCAAGTAACACCACTCAGGTAACACCACTCAGGAAACACCACTCAAGTAACACTACTTAGGTAACACCACTCAAGTAACACCACTCAGATAACAACACTCAAGTAAGACCAATCAGGTAACACCACTCAGGTAACACCACTCCAGTAACACCACTCAGGTAGCACCACTCAGGAAACACCACTCAAGTAACATCACTTAATATAAACAAGAAAATCAACCAGTATAAACAAAACATCAGTGTTTATCTGGAGTTTATCTGGACAGAGATCCGGGGGTCAACGCCCCCGCGGCCTGGTCTGTGACCAGGCCTCCTTAGGTCAGTGTCCCAGGATGCGACCCACACAAGTCGACTAACACCCAGGTACCCATTTTACTGATGGGGAACATAGACAACAGGTGGAAAGAAACACGTCCAATGTTTCTACTCTGGCTGGGAATCGAACCCAGGCCCTCGCCGTGTGAAGCGAGAGCGTTAACCACCAGGAAAATGTTCGATGTGTTGGAATTGTGTGAGGTAATAATCCAGTACCTGCTACAACACTGTGTGAGGTAATAATCCAGTACCTGCTGCAACACTGTGTGAGGTAATAAGCCAGTACCTGCTGCAACACTGTGTGAGGTAATAATCCAGTACCTGCTGCAACACTGTGTGAGGTAATAAGCCAGTACCTGCTGCAACACTGTGTGAGGTAATAATCCAGTACCTGCTGCAACCTGCTGCAACACTGTGTGAGGTAATAATCCAGTACCTGCTGCAACACTGTGTGAGGTAATAAGCCAGTACCTGCTACAACACTGTGTGAGGTAATAAGCCAGTACCTGCTGCAACACTGTGTGAGGTAATAATCCAGTACCTGCTGCAACACTGTGTGAGGTAATAAGCCAGTACCTGCTGCAACACTGTGTGAGGTAATAATCCAGTACCTGCTGCAACACTGTGTGAGGTAATAAGCCAGTACCAGTACCTGCTACAACACTGTGTGAGGTAATAATCCAGTACCTGCTGCAACACTGTGTGAGGTAATAAGCCAGTACCTGCTGCAACACTGTGTGAGGTAATAATCCAGTACCTGCTGCAACACTGTGTGAGGTAATAAGCCAGTACCTGCTGCAACACTGTGTGAGGTAATAATCCAGTACCTGCTGCAACACTGTGTGAGGTAATAAGCCAGTACCTGCTGCAACACTGTGTGAGGTAATAATCCAGTACCTGCTGCAACACTGTGTGAGGTAATAAGCCAGTACCTGCTACAACACTGTGTGAGGTAATAAGCCAGTACCTGCTGCAACACTATGTGAGATAATAATAATCCAGTACCTGCTGCAACACTGTGTGAGGTAATAAGCCAGTACCTGCTGCAACACTGTGTGAGGTAATAATCCAGTACCTGCTGCAACACTGTGTGAGGTAATAAGCCAGTACCTGCTACAACACTGTGTGAGGTAATAATCCAGTACCTGCTGCAACACTGTGTGAGGTAATAATCCAGTACCTGCTGCAGGTAATAAGCCAGTACCTGCTGCAACACTGTGTGAGGTAATAATCCAGTACCTGCTGCAACACTGTGTGAGGTAATAAGCCAGTACCTGCTGCAACACTGTGTGAGGTAATAAGCCAGTACCTGCTGCAACACTGTGTGAGGTAATAATCCAGTACCTGCTGCAACACTGTGTGAGGTAATAATCCAGTACCTGCTACAACACTGTGTGAGGTAATAAGCCAGTACCTGCTGCAACACTGTGTGAGGTAATAATCCAGTACCTGCTGCAACACTGTGTGAGGTAATAATCCAGTACCTGCTGCAACACTGTGTGAGGTAATAATCCAGTACCTGCTGCAACACTGTGTGAGGTAATAATACCAGTACCTGCTGCAACACTGTTTGAGGTAATAAGCCAGTACCTGCTGCAACACTGTGTGAGGTAATAATCCAGTACCTGCTGCAACACTGTGTGAGGTAATAATCCAGTACCTGCTGCAACACTGTGTGAGGTAATAATCCAGTACCTGCTGCAACACTGTGTGAGGTAATAATCCAGTACCTGCTGCAACACTGTGTGAGGTAATAAGCCAGTACCTGCTGCAACACTGTGTGAGGTAATAATCCAGTACCTGCTGCAACACTGTGTGAGGTAATAATCCAGTACCTGCTGCAACACTGTGTGAGGTAATAAGCCAGTACCTGCTGCAACACTGTGTGAGGTAATAATCCAGTACCTGCTGCAACACTGTGTGAGGTAATAAGCCAGTACCTGCTGCAACACTGTGTGAGGTAATAAGCCAGTACCTGCTGCAACACTGTGTGAGGTAATAAGCCAGTACCTGCTGCAACACTGTGTGAGGTAATAATCCAGTACCTGCTGCAACACTGTGTGAGGTAATAAGCCAGTACCTGCTGCAACACTGTGTGAGGTAATAATCCAGTACCTGCTGCAACACTGTGTGAGGTAATAAGCCAGTACCTGCTGCAACACTGTGTGAGGTAATAATCCAGTACCTGCTGCAACACTGTGTGAGGTAATAATCCAGTACCTGCTGCAACACTGTGTGAGGTAATAATCCAGTACCTGCTGCAACACTGTGTGAGGTAATAAGCCAGTACCTGCTGCAACACTGTGTGAGGTAATAATCCAGTACCTGCTACAACACTGTGTGAGGTAATAATCCAGTACCTGCTGCAACACTGTGTGAGGTAATAATCCAGTACCTGCTGCAACACTGTGTGAGGTAATAATCCAGTACCTGCTGCAACACTGTGTGAGGTAATAATCCAGTACCTGCTGCAACACTGTGTGAGGTAATAATCCAGTACCTGCTGCAACACTGTGTGAGGTAATAAGCCAGTACCTGCTGCAACACTGTGTGAGGTAATAATCCAGTACCTGCTGCAACACTGTGTGAGGTAATAATCCAGTACCTGCTGCAACACTGTGTGAGGTAATAATCCAGTACCTGCTGCAACACTGTGTGAGGTAATAATCCAGTACCTGCTGCAACACTGTGTGAGGTAATAAGCCAGTACCAGTACCTGCTGCAACACTGTGTGAGGTAATAAGCCAGTACCTGCTACAACACTGTGTGAGGTTATAATCCAGTACCTGCTACAACACTGTGTGAGGTAATAATCCAGTACCTGCTGCAACACTGTGTGAGGTAATAATCCAGTACCTGCTACCTGCTGCAACACTGTGTGAGGTAATAATCCAGTACCTGCTGCAACACTGTGTGAGGTAATAATCCAGTACACTGTGTGAGGTAATAAGCCAGTACCTGCTACAACACTGTGTGAGGTAATAATCCAGTACCTGCTGCAACACTGTGTGAGGTAATAAGCCAGTACCTGCTACAACACTGTGTGAGGTAATAATCCAGTACCTGCTGCAACACTGTGTGAGGTAATAATCCAGTACCTGCTGCAACACTGTGTGAGGTAATAATCCAGTACCTGCTGCAACACTGTGTGAGGTAATAATCCAGTACCTGCTGCAACACTGTGTGAGGTAATAATCCAGTACCTGCTGCAACACTGTGTGAGGTAATAATCCAGTACCTGCTGCAACACTGTGTGAGGTAATAAGCCAGTACCTGCTGCAACACTGTGTGAGGTAATAAGCCAGTACCTGCTGCAACACTGTGTGAGGTAATAAGCCAGTACCTGCTGCAACACTGTGTGAGGTAATAAGCCAGTACCTGCTGCAACACTGTGTGAGGTAATAATCCAGTACCTGCTGCAACACTGTGTGAGGTAATAATCCAGTACCTGCTGCAACACTGTGTGAGGTAATAATCCAGTACCTGCTGCAACACTGTGTGAGGTAATAATCCAGTACCTGCTGCAACACTGTGTGAGGTAATAATCCAGTACCTGCTGCAACACTGTGTGAGGTAATAAGCCAGTACCTGCTACAACACTGTGTGAGGTAATAATCCAGTACCTGCTACAACACTGTGTGAGGTAATAATCCAGTACCTGCTGCAACACTGTGTGAGGTAATAATCCAGTACCTGCTACAACACTGTGTGAGGTAATAATCCAGTACCTGCTGCAACACTGTGTGAGGTAATAATCCAGTACCTGCTGCAACACTGTGTGAGGTAATAATCCAGTACCTGCTACAACACTGTGTGAGGTAATAATCCAGTACCTGCTACAACACTGTGTGAGGTAATAATCCAGTACCTGCTGCAACACTGTGTGAGGTAATAAGCCAGTACCCAGTGTGAGGTAATAATCCTGCTACAACACTGTGTGAGGTAATAATCCAGTACCTGCTGCAACACTGTGTGAGGTAATAATCCAGTACCTGCTGCAACACTGTGTGAGGTAATAATCCAGTACCTGCTGCAACACTGTGTGAGGTAATAATCCAGTACCTGCTACAACACTGTGTGAGGTAATAATCCAGTACCTGCTGCAACACTGTGTGAGGTAATAATCCAGTACCTGCTACAACACTGTGTGAGGTAATAATCCAGTACCTGCTGCAACACTGTGTGAGGTAATAATCCAGTACCTGCTACAACACTGTGTGAGGTAATAATCCAGTACCTGCTACAACACTGTGTGAGGTAATAATCCAGTACCTGCTACAACACTGTGTGAGGTAATAAGCCAGTACCTGCTGCAACACTGTGTGAGGTAATAAGCCAGTACCTGCTGCAACACTGTGTGAGGTAATAATCCAGTACCTGCTGCAACACTGTGTGAGGTAATAATCCAGTACCTGCTGCAACACTGTGTGAGGTAATAATCCAGTACCTGCTGCAACACTGTGTGAGGTAATAATCCAGTACCTGCTGCAACACTGTGTGAGGTAATAATCCAGTACCTGCTAATAATCCACCTGCTGCAACACTGTGTGAGGTAATAATCCAGTACCTGCTACAACACTGTGTGAGGTAATAATCCAGTACCTGCTACAACACTGTGTGAGGTAATAATCCAGTACCTGCTGCAACACTGTGTGAGGTAATAATCCAGTACCTGCTGCAACACTGTGTGAGGTAATAATCCAGTACCTGCTGCAACACTGTGTGAGGTAATAATCCAGTACCTGCTGCAACACTGTGTGAGGTAATAATCCAGTACCTGCTGCAACACTGTGTGAGGTAATAATCCAGTACCTGCTGCAACACTGTGTGAGGTAATAATCCAGTACCTGCTGCAACACTGTGTGAGGTAATAATCCAGTTCCTGCTGCAACAATGTGTGAGGTAATAATCTGTGTGAGGTAATAATCCAGTACCTGCTGCAACACTGTGTGAGGTAATAATCCAGTACAAGGTAATAAGCCAGTAACTGCTACAACATTGTGTGAGGTAATAAGCCAGTACCTGCTACAACACTGTGTGAGGTAATAAGCCACCTGCTACAACACTGTGTGAGGTAATAATCCAGTAGGTAATAATCCTGCTGCAACACTGTGTGAGGTAATAATCCAGTACCTGCTGCAACACTGTGTGAGGTAATAATCCAGTACCTGCTGCAACACTGTGTGAGGTAATAAGCCAGTAACACTGTGTGAGGTAATAATCCAGTACCTGCTGCAACAATGTGTGAGGTAATAATCCAGTACCTGCTACAACACTGTGTGAGGTAATAAGCCAGTACCTGCTACAACACTGTGTGAGGTAATAATCCAGTACCTGCTGCAACACTGTGTGAGGTAATAATCCAGTACCAGGTAATAAGCCAGTACCTGCTGCAACACTGTGTGAGGTAATAATCCAGTACCAGTACCTGCTGCAACACTGTGTGAGGTAATAATCCAGTACCTGCTGCAACACTGTGTGAGGTAATAAGCCAGTACCTGCTGCAACACTGTGTGAGGTAATAATCCAGTACCTGCTGCAACACTGTGTGAGGTAATAAGCCAGTACCTGCTACAACACTGTGTGAGGTAATAATCCAGCCTGCTGCAACACTGTGTGAGGTAATAATCCAGTACCTGCTACAACACTGTGTGAGGTAATAATCCAGTACCTGCTACAACACTGTGTGAGGTAATAATCCAGTACCTGCTACAACACTGTGTGAGGTAATAATCCAGTACCTGCTACAACACTGTGTGAGGTAATAATCCAGTACCTGCTACAACACTGTGTGAGGTAATAATCCAGTACCTGCTGCAACACTGTGTGAGGTAATAATCCAGTACCTGCTGCAACACTGTGTGAGGTAATAATCCAGTACCTGCTGCAACACTGTGTGAGGTAATAATCCAGTACCTGCTACAACACTGTGTGAGGTAATAATCCAGTACCTGCTGCAACACTGTGTGAGGTAATAATCCAGTTCCTGCTACAACACTGTGTGAGGTAATAATCCAGTACCTGCTGCAACACTGTGTGAGGTAATAATCCAGTACCTGCCACAACACTGTGTGAGGTAATAATCCAGTACCTGCTGCAACACTGTGTGAGGTAATAATCCAGTACCTGCTGCAACACTGTGTGAGGTAATAATCCAGTACCTGCTGCAACACTGTGTGAGGTAATAATCCAGTACCTGCTACAACACTGAGTGAGGTAATAATCCAGTACCTGCTGCAACACTGTGTGAGGTAATAATCCAGTACCTGCTACAACACTGTGTGAGGTAATAAGCCAGTACCTGCTACAACACTGTGTGAGGTAATAATCCAGTACCTGCTATAACACTGTGTGAGGTAATAATCCAGTACCTGCTACAACACTGTGTGAGGTAATAATCCAGTACCTGCTGCAACACTGTGTGAGGTAATAATCCAGTACCTGCTACAACACTGTGTGAGGTAATAATCCAGTACCTGCTACAACACTGTGTGAGGTAATAATCCAGTACCTGCTGCAACACTGTGTGAGGTAATAATCCAGCACCTGCTGCAACACTGTGTGAGGTAATAATCCAGTACCTGCTGCAACACTGTGAGGTAATAATCCAGTACCTGCTGCAACACTGTGTGAGGTAATAATCCAGTACCTGCTACAACACTGTGTGAGGTAATAATCCAGTACCTGCTACAACACTGTGTGAGGTAATAATCCAGTACCTGCTGCAACACTGTGTGAGGTAATAATCCAGTACCTGCTGCAACACTGTGTGAGGTAATAATCCAGTACCTGCTGCAACACTGTGTGAGGTAATAATCCAGTACCTGCTGCAACACTGTGTGAGGTAATAATCCAGTACCTGCTACAACACTGTGTGAGGTAATAATCCAGTACCTGCTACAACACTGTGTGAGGTAATAATCCAGTACCTGCTACAACACTGTGTGAGGTAATAATCCAGTACCTGCTACAACACTGTGTGAGGTAATAATCCAGTACCTGCTGCAACACTGTGTGAGGTAATAATCCAGTACCTGCTACAACACTGTGTGAGGTAATAAGCCAGTACCTGCTGCAACACTGTGTGAGGTAATAATCCAGTACCTGCTACAACACTGTGTGAGGTAATAATCCAGTACCTGCTGCAACACTGTGTGAGGTAATAATCCAGTACCTGCTGCAACACTGTGTGAGGTAATAATCCAGTACCTGCTGCAACTCTGTGTGAGGTAATAATCCAGTACCTGCTACAACACTGTGTGAGGTAATAATCCAGTACCTGCTGCAACACTGTGTGAGGTAATAATCCAGTACCTGCTGCAACACTGTGTGAGGTAATAAGCCAGTACCTGCTACAACACTGTGTGAAGTAATAAGCCAGTACCTGCTACAACACTCTGTGAGGTAATAATCCAGTACCTGCTGCAACACTGTGTGAGGTAATAATCCAGTACCTGCTACAACACTGTGTGAGGTAATAATCCAGTACCGGCTACAACACTGTGTGAGGTAATAATCCAGTACCTGCTGCAACACTGTGTGAGGTAATAATCCAGTACCTGCTGCAACACTGTGTGAGGTAATAAGCCAGTACCTGCTGCAACACTGTGTGAGGTAATAATCCAGTACCTGCTGCAACACTATGTGAGGTAATAATCCAGTACCTGTTGCAACACTGTGTGAGGTAATAATCCAGTACCTGCTGCAACACTGTGTGAGGTAATAATCCAGTACCTGCTGCAACACTGTGTGAGGTAATAAGCCAGTACCTGCTGTAACACTGTGTGAGGTAATAATCCAGTACCTGCTGCAACACTGTGTGAGGTAATAATCCAGTACCTGCTGCAACACTGTGTGAGGTAATAATCCAGTACCTGCTGCAACACTGTGTGAGGTAATAATCCAGTACCTGCTGCAACACTGTGTGAGGTAATAAGCCAGTACCTGCTGCAACACTGTGTGAGGTAATAATCCAGTACCTGCTGCAACACTGTGTGAGGTAATAAGCCAGTACCTGCTGCAACACTGTGTGAGGTAATATTCCAGTACCTGCTACAACACTGTGTGAGGTAATAAGCCAGTACCTGCTACAACACTGTGTGAGGTAATAATCCAGTACCTGCTACAACACTGTGTGAGGTAATAAGCCAGTACCTGCTGCAACACTGTGTGAGGTAATAATCCAGTACCTGCTGCAACACTGTGTGAGGTAATAAGCCAGTACCTGCTACAACACTGTGTGAGGTAATAAGCCAGTACCTGCTGCAAGATTCCATCTTCTACCTCACTTACCTTTGCACTTCACGTAGTAATGTCTTCTTTAATAACTCCTTCAAGAATTAATTCCATCTTTACTCTTTATTACTGTGTATTATTATTATTATTATTATTATTATTATTATTATTATTATTATTATTATTATTATTATTATTATTATTATTATTATTATTATTATTATTATTATTATTGTTTTTATTTTTATTATTATTATTATTATTATTATTATTATTATTATTATTATTATTATTTTTATTTTTATTATTATTATTATTATTTTTATTATTATTATTATTATTATTATTATTATTATTATTTTTATTTTTATTATTATTATTATTATTATTATTATTATTATTATTATTATTATTTTTATTTTTATTTTTATTATTATTATTATTATTATTATTATTATTATTATTATTATTATTATTATATTATTATTATTATTATCATTATTATTATTGTTATTATTATTATTATTATTATTATTATTATTATTATTATTATTATTATTATTATTATTATTATTATTATTTTTGTTATTATTATTATTATTATTATTATTATTATTATTATTATTATTATTATTATTATATTCATGGGAAGCGCTAAGACCGTAGGTGTTATACAGAGCCTGGCGTTAAATGCAATAATTTATTTCCTCGGAATTATTAATGTTACATCCATAGGAAGGACCTAAATCCTTACGGGTCGTTAAGCGCAAAAAGTGGATCAGGCTCGACCCTCCGTCCGAAAGCAGCAGAGAATCCAGAGGTCGTACCTCAGCAGCAGCGAGGCCAGAGGTCGCGCCTCAGCAGCAGAAAGGTCAGAGGTCGTACCGCATCAGCAAGGCCAGAGGTCGTATCACAGCAGCGCTAGACCAGAGGTCGCGCCTCAACAGTAGAAAGGCCAGAGGTCGTACCACAGCAGCATCAAGGCCAAAGGTCATACCGTAGCAGCATACATAGAAGTCGTACCACAGCAGCGCGAGACCAGAGGTCGTGCCTCAGCAGCAGCGAGGCCAGAGGTCGTATCGCATCAGCAAGGCCAGAGGTCGTACCGCTGCAGCGGCGAGGCCAGAGGTCGTAACCGCAGCAGCAGCGAGGCCAGAGGTCGCATCGCAGTAGCAGCGGCGGAGCCAGAGGTCGTACCGCAGTAGCAGCGGCGAGGCCAGAGGCCGTACTGCAGCAGCAGCGAGGTCAGTGGTCGTACCGCTGCAGTAACAGCAGTGGCGAGGCCAGAGGTCGTACTGCAGCCACAGCGAGGTCAGAGGTCGTACCGCAGCAGCAGCAGCGGCGAGGCCAGAGGTCGTACCGCAGCAGCAGCGAAACCAGAGGTCGTACCGCAGCAGCAGCGAAACCAGAGGTCGCACCGCAGCAGCAGCAGCGAGGTCAGTGGTCGTACCGCTGCAGTAACAGCAGTGGCGAGGCCAGAGGTCGTACTGCAGCCACAGCGAGGTCAGAGGTCGTACCGCAGCAGCAGCGGCGGCGATGCCAGAGGTCGTACCGCAGCAGCAGCAGCGGCGAGGCCAGAGGTCGTACCGCAGCAGCAGCGAAACCAGAGGTCGTACTGCAGCAGCAGCGAGGTCAGAGGTCGTACAGCAGCAGCAGCGAAGTCAGAGGTCGTACCGCTGCAGTAGGAACAGTGGCGAGGCCAGATGTCGTACTGCAGCCACAGTGAGTCCAGAGGTCGTACCGCAGCAGCAGCAGCAGCGGCGGCGATGCCAGAGGTCGCACCGCAGCAGCAGCGAGGTCAGAGGTCGTACTGCAGCAGCAGCAGCAGCGGCGAGGCCAGAGGTCGTACCGCAGCAGCAGCGAGGCCAGAGGTCGTACTGCAGCAGCAGCGAAACCAGAGGTCGCACCGCAGCAGCAGCGGCGAGGCCAGAGTTCGTACCGCAGCAGAAGCGAAACCAGAGGTCGTACCGCAGCAGTAGCGAGGCCAGAGGTCGTACTGCAGCAGCAGCGAAACCAGAGGTCGCACCGCAGCAGCAGCGGCGAGGTCAGAGTTCGTACCGCAGCAGAAGCGAAACCAGAGGTCGTACCGCAGCAGCAGCAGCGAAACCAGAGGTCGTACCGCAGCAGCAGCAGCGAAACCAGAGGTCGTACCGCAGCAGCAGCCTTGGTGAAGGCAGACACAAATCTCTCGTCTACATTCACACGTTTTAATAACTTCGATAACTATATAAAAACCTCAAGTTTCTTTCTTCAGAACTTAAAAAAAAAAAATAATCTTTTCCCCGAATTAAGAATTTTCAAGTGGCATAACTTTTTTTATAATTATGCAAATTTTCCTAGAATTATGGAGTCATATTATGCAAATGTTTTTTTGAGGGATTTGCGGCAGATATGAACAGAGTTGGATAGACGTTATTTTCGTTATTATTAATAATATATTTTGTAATATTTTACTTCATGTGTTGGTACCTTCAGGCAGAGTTTGCAATCTTGACTTTAAAAGCAACGATAACTTTGCCTAATAAGCGTAGTGTAAATATGAAAAAAATACAGAGGTTGTAGAGCAGGTATTTATTAGAACAACGGTTCTCACTGTTAGAGCTTTACTAAGTCATACAAATGATACAAAGCATATGTGTGTACAGTTGTAAGAGGAGAGGTAGATGAGAACCTTGTATATGTCATGAGAAATCATCACATTTTCACGACTCGTGAGTCAATGAAGGTAGGTACACTGCTCAGTTAGGTTGAAATGCCGCCTGGCTTGTGGAAGAGGCATTTTGCCTTATTCTTATATAACCCTGTGGTCAAAACTACCGGTGTTTTATGATGTATGGAAGTGACTTTACTTATCTAAATGTGCCATAGTTCTGGTGTCATTACAATACCAAGATAATGAGGAATTAGACATACGTTCAGCTCCAGAGTAACTTTGTCAGAAGACTTCTTCCACTGAACATTCCCAGATATTCAACATGCGTCTAATTTCTCATCACCTGTTCTGTGGCTTTCTGTGTATTAATAAAAGCAGTTTTTAGGCATGTTCTGGTTTTGTTCATTTATAAAGTGACAAGTTTTGTATTTTGCCAAATAATAGGTTGTTAATGTTTATCCAAATGAACCACGATGCGGTGCAGGAATTGTGAGTCTTAAAAACATATTGGTGTTCTCGGTGTTTAGATCGTTAAGTCTCGCCAATGTAGTGTTTGTCACAACCACCAGAAGAAATGGTGCCTGCACCAACACCAATGTTGTCCTGTCTGTTGTGTCCTGCTCTGGTCAAGTCTCTAATGGTTTTGGAAGTCATAACATCAACATCCATTAAACTTCCCCTTATTGTCTGTATGACAATGTCTGACATGTTACCTGTGAGAAAGAGGAATCGTCTGTGGCAAATCATCGTCCTCTCTGAAAGAGCAAATTATTGTCTAGGCCCTTCGTCTGCAATGCCTGATGAAGTGTGAAGAAAAGTGAAGTGTTGCCGATGATGCCAATTTCCCTTCTAAGTATCCCGGGCTGAAGATTCACCAGGCTCTGGGCGAGAACCCCATCAAAGCATCCCATTTAGTTTTCCTCTGGTGACAGGAGAGTATGCCGCGTTCTTGTGAGAACGACGGGAACAACCTATCGCACGACGACACACGGAGGTAAACTGGCAGACTAATGAAAAATTGTAACAAAATCTTGCCGGTATTCAGATTTCTGCCTCACTGACAATTGTTTCATTGAAAATATATAGAAAGTTAGATAAAAGCCAAAAAAACACCCCACTTGTTTTCTCAGTTTGCCATTGTGCTATGAATTATTTTTTTGTTTTTTTCAAGTATCCTTCTTTTATCTCATATTTGATTATCATGTCTTCTTTGTTCGTCGTGTCAACCAACGACAGTAACTACAATCTTCAACCATCACCACATAAGTAACCACAATCTTCAACCATCCCCACTTAAGTAACCACAATTTTCAACCATCACCACTCAAGTAACCACAATTTTCAACCATCACCACTCAAGTAATCACAATTTTCAACCGTCACCACTCAAGTCACCACTCAAGTAACCACAATTTTCAACCATCACCACTCAAGTAACCACAATTTTCAACCGTCACCACTCAAGTAACCACAATTTTCAACCATCACCACTCAAGTAACCACAATTTTCAACCATCACCACTCAAGTAACCACAATTTTCAACCGTCACCACTCAAGTAACCACTCAAGTAACCACAATTTTCAACCATCACCACTCAAGTAACCACAATTTTCAACCATCACCACTCAAGTAACCACAATTTTCAACCATCACCACTCAAGTAACCACAATTTTCAACCATCACCACTCAAGTAACCACAATTTTCAACCGTCACCACTCAAGTAACCACAATTTTCAACCGTCACCACTCAAGTAACCACAATTTTCAACCATCACCACTCAAGTAACCACAATTTTCAACCATCACCACTCAAGTAACCACAATTTTCAACCATCACCACTCAAGTAACCACAATTTTCAACCATCACCACTCAAGTAACCACAATTTTCAACCATCACCACTCATGTAACCACAATTTTCAACCGTCACCACTCAAGTAACCACAATTTTCAACCATCACCACTCACATCACTTACTGGTGAGAGCCATGTGGTGGCTTGTCTCCGGATGTCTGGTGTCTTATCTATCTGCTTTGATAAGAATCCTTAAAATTACATGATAACAGGAGGAAGTAAACGAGAGAGAGAGAGAGGCAGATGAGGCTTTCACTGGGACAACGTCACGCTCTGTGTAGAGCTTTATTAATTCTAAGCTTCTTGAAGCTCTACAGAGCGAAACGATGCTCCATGAAAGCTTCTACGTGTATTGTCTCTCTCCATCCTGTTGAAGTCTAGCTCTTGTGCCCAACAACATGACAGACTATCTGTAACAGTTAAAGTATATCTTTATAAGTTATCAAGATACTATCAATATATACCCGAGTGTACTCTTGTTAAAATACACCTAAGTATATAACTGTGTGTACTCGTGTTATTATATATTTTGGTGTATTTTTTAGTATATACCTAAGCGTACTCTTGCTACTCCTCCTTCTGGCCTAGTTTCTAGGATTTTCTGTGCCTAAGTGATCCTGCGCTACCGTCCATAGGATTGATATGGGAAGTGTAGTACACTAGTCAATGCCGTCCACAGGATAGATATTAGCTTCACAATACACTATCCTTTTCGGGGGTAAAATTCAGTTGTTCAGCTCTTCTTTCTCCATTATCTTTCCGTCCTTCCTTGCCTTCAACTGCTCTTCCCTCCCCCCTCCCTCCCTCTCTCTCTCTCTCACTTCCTCCCTTCTTTTCTCACCTCCTCCCTCCCTCTCTCACTTTGCAATTTCTGTAACTTTCTTCCCTTTTACCTAATTCATTGCCTCTTATTCTTTCTTTTCTTGTTTCCATTCAAATTAACGTCTATCACTGCTTTCTTTCTCCCTTCCTGCCTCCCTTCATCTCTGCTTTCTCCCACCCTTGTCTCCCAACCACCTCTCCTTCCTCTCTCCCACTTCCCCTCCCTTCTTTCTTCCCCTCTCTCTCCTTTTCTCCCTCTCACTTTCCTAACCTCCCTGCCTCCCTCCCACCAAGGAGCACCGACAAGCACGTACCTCTCCCTAAGGCTGTGAGATAATTAAGTCAAGAGGCCGGTGAGAGGTGTTTGTACACTCATGATCTGTGTGTGTGTGTGTGTGTGTGTGTGTGTGTGTGTGTGTGTGTGTGTGTGTGTGTGTGTGTGTGTTCACTGTATGGCTTTAAGAGGAACACAGGAGAGTTAAAGACCTCACTAGCGTGTTGCAAGGCACAACAACAGTGGTACACTAGCACACAACAACAGTGGTACACTAGCGTGTAGCAAGGCACAACAACAGTGGTACACTAGCGTGTTGCAAGGCACAACAACAGTGGTACACTAGCGTGTTGCAAGGCACAACAACAGTGGTACACTAGCGTGTTGCAAGGCACAACAACAGTTTTACACTAGCGTGTTGCAAGGCACAACAACAGTGGTACACTAGCGTGTTGCAAGGCACAACAACAGTGGTACACTAGCGTGTTGCAAGGCACAACAACAGTGGTACACTAGCGTGTTGCAAGGCACAACAACAGTGGTACACTAGCGTGTTTAATAAGGCACAACGACAGTGGTACACTAGCGTGTAGCAAGGCACAACAAGAGTACACTAGCGTGTTGCAAGGCACAACAACAGTGGTACACTAGCGTGTTGCAAGGCACAACAACAGTGGTACACTAGCGTGTTGCAAGGCACAACAACAGTGGTACACTAGCGTGTAGCAAGGCACAACAACAGTGGTACACTAGCGTGTTGCAAGGCACAACAACAGTGGTACACTAGCGTGTAGCAAGGCACAACAACAGTGGTACACTAGCGTGTTGCAAGGCACAACAACAGTGGTACACTAGCGTGTTGCAAGGCACAACAACAGTGGTACACTAGCGTGTTGCAAGGCACAACAACAGTGGTACACTAGCGTGTGGTACACTAGCAAGGCACAACAACAGTGGTACACTAGCGTGTTGCAAGGCACAACAACAGTGGTACACTAGCGTGTAGCAAGGCACAACAACAGTGGTACACTAGCGTGTTGCAAGGCACAACAACAGTGGTACACTAGCGTGTTGCAAGGCACAACAACAGTGGTACACTAGCGTGTTGCAAGGCACAACAACAGTGGTACACTAGCGTGTAGCAAGGCACAACAACAGTGGTACACTAGCGTGTTGCAAGGCACAACAACAGTGGTACACTAGCGTGTAGCAAGGCACAACAACAGTGGTACACTAGCGTGTTGCAAGGCACAACAACAGTGGTACACTAGCGTGTTGCAAGGCACAACAACAGTGGTACACTAGCGTGTAGCAAGGCACAACAACAGTGGTACACTATCGTGTTGCAAGGCACAACAACAGTGGTACACTAGCGTGTTGCAAGGCACAACAACAGTGGTACACTAGCGTGTTGCAAGGCACAACAACAGTGGTACACTAGCGTGTTGCAAGGCACAACAACAGTTGTACACGAGCGTGTTGCAAGGCACAACAACAGTGGTACACTAGCGTGTTGCAAGGCACAACAACAGTGGTACACTAGCGTGTTGCAAGGCACAACAACAGTGGTACACTAGCGTGTTGCAAGGCACAACAACAGTGGTACACTAGCGTGTTGCAAGGCACAACAACAGTGGTACACTAGCGTGTAGCAAGGCACAACAACAGTGGTACACTAGCGTGTTGCAAGGCACAACAACAGTGGTACACTAGCGTGTTGCAAGGCACAACAACAGTGGTACACTAGCGTGTTGCAAGGCACAAAAACAGTGGTACACTAGCGTGTAGCAAGGCACAACAACAGTGGTACACTAGCGTGTTGCAAGGCACAACAACAGTGGTACACTAGCGTGTTGCAAGGCACAACAACAGTGGTACACTAGCGTGTTGCAAGGCACAACAACAGTGGTACACTAGCGTGTTGCAAGGCACAACAACAGTGGTACACTAGCGTGTTGCAAGGCACAACAACAGTGGTACACTAAGGCACAACAACAGTGGTACGTGTTGCAAGGCACAACAACAGTGGTACGCTAGCGTGTAGCAAGGCACAACAACAGTGGTACACTTGCGTTGCAAGGCACAACAACAGTGTTGCAAGGCACAACAACAGTGGTACACTAGCGTGTAGCAAGGCACAACAACAGTGGTACACTTGCGTGTTGCAAGGCACAACAACAGTGGTACACTAGCGTGTTGCAAGGCACAACAACAGTGGTACACTAGCGTGTTGCAAGGCACAACAACAGTGGTACACTAGCGTGTAGCAAGGCACAACAACAGTGGTACACTAGCGTGTTGCAAGGCACAACAACAGTGGTACACTAGCGTGTTGCAAGGCACAACAACAGTGGTACACTAGCGTGTTGCAAGACACAACAACAGTGGCACACCTGCGTGTTGTAAGCCATCAACAACAGCGGTACACTAGCGTGTTGCAAGGCACAACAACAGCGGTACACTAGCGTGTTGCAAGGCACAACAACAGCGGTACACTAGCGTGTTGCAAGGCACAACAACAGTGGTACACTAGCGTGTTGCAAGACACAACAACAGTGGTATACTAGCGTGTTGCAGAGCACAACAACAGTGGTATACTAGCGTGTTGCAAGGCACAACAACAATGGTACACTAGCGTGTTGCAAGTCATCAACAACAGTAGTACACTAGCGAGTTGCAAGCCATCAATCACAGTGTTACACTAGCGTGGAACAAGCCATCAACAACAACGGTACACTAGCGTGTTGCAAACCATCAACATCAGTGGTACACTAACGTGTTGTAAGCCTCAATAACAGTGGTACACTAGCGTGTAGCAAGTCATCAACAACAGTGATACACTAACAAGCCTGTCTTTGGCACATCCAACAATGTCAACAGACTGGTGGCTGTTACTTACCGTCCGACTTCGACCGGACTGCAGGTACCTGCGGCAATTGGCTCCACCTGCTGATGTAGATATATCGTGTTGAACTATTACCAGAGCTCTGGTGAGGAGGGGACGAAGAAGAATGGGGAAGGATGGAAATGGGTTAAGGAGATGGAGGAGAGGAGAGGAGGAGGAGGGAATAAAAGATAAGTGGCCCAACCAGTGATGATTTTTACTTGGCACTGAGTGTGTGTGTGTGGTTGACAATTTACGTCATCATGAAGTTTATGAAGGATGTATCCTACCCAGTACTCATACACATGTATACATATAAGTTTCCTGCCTGCATTTTCATACGGTAAGTGTAGGTGGAAGCACAGGTGACAGCCTGTTACTTTCTCAGCACTGTCTTCTGCCTTCGGCTGTCTTGATATTCTGCCTACGGTAGTCTTCATAGTGCTCACGCGTTCAGGTGTTCGAAGGTGTCACAACAATGATGGATTTGTCTACGGTGTGCGTAGACTGGGTCTGGTGTTATCCAGACTTTATCATCTGGTGGATCACTCGGTATCCTTGGTAATCTTTTGTAAATAGTTCTACAGTCTTTCCATTCTACAGTCTTCCCAATTTGCATTGGTAAAGCCACTGGATGGCAAAAGTCTACAAATAAAGATACTCAGAGGTTGCAGATGTGTCTAATTCTTCAGCACTAGAAATGCCTCTGATTGTAATTCCTCCTTTGTTCTCTGTTGTCGTATGGTAACATCCAATATTGCTGATGTGAACTTCGTTCGGGTTTAAGGTAAGTCTCCATTTACTCTCCCAGTTGACCGTTCTTATCAATTCTTTGTTTATCTTCTCAGACACTTTTGTGTTGATGCTGCCAGCCGGGGTGGAGGACACCACATGTTGGATGATGATGGTGCCCTGTACTCAGGCTAGGAAAGGCCATTAACGTAGATGTTGAGTAGAACAGAACTCAGTCAGGAACCCTGTGGTGCTCTGGTTGTAGTCTTGAAATCTGCTGTTTTGTAGCTGAAGAAAGGGATGATCAGACTCTTGGTTGAGAAATTGTAGACCACTTTCAGGAATATCCAATCGTGGTCGGGATTGTCAGATAGTTTGAACATTATGCCATTGTGCCAGAGACTGCCAAATGCCGTGTTTACATCTCTCATTGCAATCAGTGACAAACTGCCTTTCTTGCGCAGACAGTCAACGACGTCATTGATGATGGTGATGATGTGTTGAGTTGTCCCTTGATTTCTGAATCTAAACATCTTCCCGGTGAAAAGATTATGGTATTCCACGTAGTACTTCAACCTGCAGGAGACTTTCTAGTGACTTTAGAGAGAGAGAGAGAGAGAGAGAGAGAGAGAGAGAGATGGGTCAGTAGACCTCGAGCTTGTGCTTATCTTTGTTGAAAATCCTCGAGACAGTCGTCTCTCCATTGCTGAACCCAGCCGGAATGGTCACTGCTGAACCTTGGACTGTTGTTATGTGAGAGTATCTTTTCCCACACATCTCTAATAAGGTTAGTGTGGTCTTGGTGGATCACCTGTGTTAATGGTCAGTTCTTCATCGTCTTCATCAGTGTCAGTGAAGTATTTCAAATACTGAGCCGGTTAAAACGAGGCTCCAAGTAGTTGCCTTTTTTTCTCCTGTAGAACTGGCCAGGGTGCCTCTTGTATTGACCAGCTGCACAAGGTATTTCCAGGTCTATCTTGCGGAGACTAACTTGCAGAGTTAGGACTGAGGACTGGCCAGCGTAGCAGTAACCAGATCTAAACCTTGCCAGGGGAACTATTATCGCGCGCCGCCTCATTATCCGCTACAATGAGGAAAAAATATCATGAATTTAGAAACAACTCCCAAATGTTCAACAAATATCAAAACATTTTATCCACAGTGATATATTACAGTTGTTACCAGATCATAAACCTGAAAATAGTTCGTTGCAGTGTAACTTGTTTGCCAGCGACACTGTGTGGCCCAGTCTCTGCACCCATTTTGTACCTCTGTAATCTTTTTGACTACCACACCCAGGATGGGTATGGGTTTGCTATCACTCACAGGATGGGTATAGGGTTACTATGACTCACAGGATGGGCATGAGGTTAGTATCACTCACAGGATGGGGTGTCTATCACTTAAAGGATGGGTATGGGGTTACCATCACTCACAGGATGGGTATGGGGGTGACTGCTTTCATTCGCAGGATAGATATGGGGTGACTATCACCCACAGAAGGGTATGGGATGACTACTGTCACTCACAGGATGGGTATGGGATGACTACTGTCACTCACAGGATGGGTATGGGATGACTACTGTCACTCACAGGATGGGTATGGGATGACTACTGTCACTCACAGGATGGGTATGGGATGACTACTATCACTCACAGGATGGGTATGGGATGACTACTGTCACTCACAGGATGGGTATGGGATGACTACTATCACTCACAGGATGGGTATGGGATGACTACTATCACTCACAGGATGGGTATGGGATGACTATTGTCACTCACAGGATGGGTATGGGATGACTACTGTCACTCACAGGATGGGTATGGGATGACTACTATCACTCACAGGATGGGTATGGGATGACTACTATCACTCACAGGATGGGTATGGGATGACTACTATCACTCACAGGATGGGTATGGGATGACTACTGTCACTCACAGGATGGGTATGGGATGACTACTGTCACTCACAGGATGGGTATGGGATGACTACTGTCACTCACAGGATGGGTATGGGATGACTACTATCACTCACAGGATGGGTATGGGATGACTACTATCACTCACAGGATGGGTATGGGATGACTACTATCACTCACAGGATGGGTATGGGATGACTACTATCACTCACAGGATGGGTATGGGATGACTACTATCACTCACAGGATGGGTATGGGATGACTACTATCACTCACAGGATGGGTATGGGATGACTACTGTCACTCACAGGATGGGTATGGGATGACTACTATCACTCACAGGATGGGTATGGGATGACTACTATCACTCACAGGATGGGTATGGGATGACTACTATCACTCACAGGATGGGTATGGGATGACTACTATCACTCACAGGATGGGTATGGGATGACTACTATCACTCACAGGATGGGTATGGGATGACTACTATCACTCACAGGATGGGTATGGGATGACTACTATCACTCACAGGATGGGTATGGGATGACTACTATCACTCACAGGATGGGTATTTGGTGACTCTCACTAACAGGATTAGTATGGGGTGATTCACTCACAGGATGTGAATGGGGTGACTATCACCCACAGGATGGGTATAGGGTTTCTATCACTGACAGGATGGATATGGGGTGATTATCACCCCCTAGGGTGGGTATGAGGTGACTATCACCCTCAGGATGGCATGGAGTGACTCGCCCACAGAACGGGTATGGGGTTACTATCATTCACAGGATGGGTTTAGGGTGACTATTATTACTCACAGGATGGTCTGAGGTGAATACTATCAGTCACACGATGGGTATAGGGTGTCTATTATCACTCAGAGGATGGGCATGGGGCGACTATCACCAATAGGAACGGTATAGGGTGAATATTATCACACACAGAATGGGTATGGGGCGTCTATTACTCACAGGATGGGTATGGGGAGGCTATTACCCACAGGATGGGGATGGAGATGCGGTGCATAATAAAACTATGTGACCAACTAACAGACAGACAGTGTTGCACGGCCAAGTAATCACCAACAGCAGTACAATAACCGGGGCTTCTCTTCACTATCTCCAAAGAGTTCATTGTTATGGCTTACTCACCACGGCCTTCACCAAGACTCTTGCATGTGCTGTAGTGAGGCAGTGTTGTTGCTGTAGTGAGGCAGTGTTGCTGCTGTAGTGAGGCAGTGTTGCTGCTGTAGTGAGGCAGTGTTGCTGCTGTAGTGAGGCAGTGTTGCTGCTGTAGTGAGGCAGTGTTGCTGCTGTAGTGAGGTGGTGTTGCTGCTGTAGTGAGGCAGTGTTGCTGCTGTAGTGAGGCAGTGTTGTTGCTGTAGTGAGGCAGTGTTGTTGCTGTAGTGAGGCAGTGTTGTTGCTGTAGTGAGGCAGTGTTGTTGCTGTAGTGAGGCAGTGTTGTTGCTGTAGTGAGGTGGTGTTGCTGCTGTAGTGAGGCAGTGTTGCTGCTGTAGTGAGGCAGTGTTGCTGCTGTAGTGAGGCAGTGTTGTTGCTGTAGTGAGGCAGTGTTGTTGCTGTAGTGAGGTGGTGTTGCTGCTGTAGTGAGGCAGTGTTGTTGCTGTAGTGAGGCAGTGTTGTTGCTGTAGTGAGGCAGTGTTGTTGCTGTAGTGAGGCAGTGTTGTTGCTGTAGTGAGGCAGTGTTGTTGCTGTAGTGAGGTGGTGTTGCTGCTGTAGTGAGGCAGTGTTGCTGCTGTAGTAAGGTGGTGTTGCTGCTGTAGTGAGGTGGTGTTGCTGCTGTAGTGAGGTGGTGTTGCTGCTGTAGTGAGGTGGTGTTGCTGCTGTAGTGAGGTGGTGTTGCTGCTGTAGTGAGGTGGTGTTGCTGCTGTAGTGAGGTGGTGTTGCTGCTGTAGTGAGGCAGTGTTGCTGCTGTAGTGAGGCAGTGTTGCTGCTGTAGTGAGGTGGTGTTGCTGCTGTAGTGAGGTGGTGTTGCTGCTGTAGTGAGGTGGTGTTGCTGCTGTAGTGAGGTGGTGTTGCTGCTGTAGTGAGGCAGTGTTGCTGCTGTAGTGAGGTGGTGTTGCTGCTGTAGTGAGGTGGTGTTGCTGCTGTAGTGAGGTGGTGTTGCTGCTGTAGTGAGGCAGTGTTGCTGCTGTAGTGAGGCAGTGTTGCTGCTGTAGTGAGGTGGTGTTGCTGCTGTAGTGAGGCAGTGTTGCTGCTGTAGTGAGGCAGTGTTGCTGCTGTAGTGAGGTGGTGTTGCTGCTGTAGTGAGGTGGTGTTGCTGCTGTAGTGAGGTGGTGTTGCTGCTGTAGTGAGGTGGTGTTGCTGCTGTAGTGAGGCAGTGTTGCTGCTGTAGTGAGGTGGTGTTGCTGCTGTAGTGAGGTGGTGTTGCTGCTGTAGTGAGGTGGTGTTGCTGCTGTAGTGAGGCAGTGTTGCTGCTGTAGTGAGGCAGTGTTGCTGCTGTAGTGAGGCAGTGTTGCTGCTGTAGTGAGGCAGTGTTGCTGCTGTAGTGAGGCAGTGTTGCTGCTGTAGTGAGGCAGTGTTGTTGCTGTAGTGAGGCAGTGTTGTTGCTGTAGTGAGGCAGTGTTGCTGCTGTAGTGAGGCAGTGTAGTGAGGCAGTGTTGCTGCTGTAGTGAGGCAGTGTTGCTGCTGTAGTGAGGCAGTGTTGCTGCTGTAGTGAGGCAGTGTTGCTGCTGTAGTGAGGCAGTGTTGCTGCTGTAGTGAGGCAGTGTTGCTGCTGTAGTGAGGCAGTGTTGCTGCTGTAGTGAGGCAGTGTTGCTGCTGTAGTGAGGCAGTGTTGCTGCTGTAGTGAGGCAGTGTTGCTGCTGTAGTGAGGCAGTGTTGCTTCTGTAGTGAGGCAGTGTTGCTGCTGTAGTGAGGCACTGTTGCTGCTGTAGTAAGATGGTGTAGCACACACACACACGGGGCCAGGAGCTGTGACTCGACCCCTGCACCACAGTTTGGTGAGTACACACACACAGGTACACAGCACCAGCATAGAACCCACACCTTATAAAGTGCAGAGGTTTGCAACCAGACTAGTCCAGGAGCTATTAGAAAAGACTAAAGGAACTAAACTTGATGACCTGACTAACATTAGAACCAAAGGAGATATGATAGCTATGTAAATAATCCGAGTAATTAATAGGGTGGAGAATTACAGGCTGTTCGAGAGGCTGGAAAAAGGTACACGAGGGCACATGTGAAACTTAAAAACACGTTTGAGTCACAGGGATGTCAGGAAGTATATCTTCAGCCTCAGAGTGGTCAGGAAGTGGATTAACCTGAACAGCGAAGTGGTAGGGGCAAGATCTATACACAGCATTAAGAAGAGGTACGATCAAACTCATTATGCTACGAGAGAGTGAACTCATTAGCGGCTAATTTACTGTACAAGGCCAGGAGCTGAGACTTTGTAATCACAAATAGGTGAGAACATAAAAAAACATCTAGGAGGTAGTTTGAGTGCCAGGTGAGTGTTGAGTGCCAAGTGAGTGTTGAGTGCCAGGGGAGTATTGAGTGCCACGTGAGTGTTGAATTCCAGGTGAGTGTTGAGTGCCAAGTGAGTATTGAGTGTCAGGTGAGTGTTGAATTCCAGGTGAGTGTTGAGTGCCAAGTGAGTGTTGAGTGCCAGGGGAGTATTGAGTGCCACGTGAGTGTTGAATTCCAGGTGAGTGTTGAGTGCCAGGGGAGTATTGAGTGCCACGTGAGTGTTGAATTCCAGGTGAGTGTTGAGTGCCAAGTGAGTATTGAGTGTCAGGTGAGTGTTGAATGCCAGGCGAGTATTAAGTGTTAGGTGAGTACTGAGTGCCAGGTGAGTACTGAGTCTCAGGTGAGTGTTGAATACCTAGTGAGTGCCAGATGAGTGCCAAGTGAGTACCAGGTAAGTGCCAGGTAAGTGCCTCAGTGCCATTACTGTCACTTCCCATCTCTACCTCAAACTTTCTTTAACTTAGTAACATTGAGACTCGGTCGTCTATAAGTTACCAGAACTTGTTGAAGACCTAACTTAACCAAGTTGGTGCGTGGAGTGTGTCTGTCGTGGAGTGTGTCTGTCGTGGAGTGTGTCTGTCGTGGAGTGTGTCTGTCGTGGAGTGTGTCTGGCGTCGAGTGTGTCTGTCGTGGAGTGTGTCTGGCGTCGAGTGTGTCTGTCGTGGAGTGTGTCTGTCGTGGAGTGTGTCTGTCGTGGAGTGTGTCTGTCGTGGAGTGTGTCTGGCGTGGTCTGTCGTGGAGTGTGTCTGTCGTGGAGTGTGTCTGTCGTGGAGTGTGTCTGTCGTGGAGTGTGTCTGTCGTGGAGTGTGTCTGGCGTCGAGTGTGTCTGTCGTGGAGTGTGTCTGTCGTGGAGTGTGTCTGTCGTGGAGTGTGTCTGTCGTGGAGTGTGTCTGTCGTGGAGTGTGTCTGTCGTGGAGTGTGTCTGTCGTGGAGTGTGTCTGTCGTGGAGTGTGTCTGTCGTGGAGTGTGTCTGTCGTGGAGTGTGTCTGGCGTCGAGTGTGTCTGTCGTGGAGTGTGTCTGTCGTGGAGTGTGTCTGTCGTGGAGTGTGTCTGTCGTGGAGTGTGTCTGTCGTGGAGTGTGTCTGGCGTCGAGTGTGTCTGTCGTGGAGTGTGTCTGTCGTGGAGTGTGTCTGTCGTGGAGTGTGTCTGTCGTGGAGTGTGTCTGGCGTCGAGTGTGTCTGACGTGGAGTGTGTCTGTCGTGGAGCGTGTCTGTCGTTTAGTGTGCCTGTCGTGGAGTGTGTCTGGCGTCGATTGTGTCTGTCGTTGAGTGTGTCTGTCGGAGAGTGTGTCCTTCGTGGAGTGTGTCTGTCGTGGAGTGTGTCTGTTGTGCAGTGTTTGTCGTGGAGTGACTGTCGTGCAGTGTTTGTCGTGGAGTGTGTCTGTCCTGAAGTGTGTCTGTCCTGAAGTGTGTCTGTCCTGAAGTGTGTCTGTCCTGAAGTGTGTCTGCCCTGAAGACTGTCCTGAAGTGTGTCTGTCCTGAAGTGTGTCTGTCCTGAAGTCTGTCCTGAAGTGTGTCTGTCCTGAAGTGTGTCTGTCTTGAAGTGTGTCTGTCCTGAAGTCTGTCCTGAAGTGTGTCTGTCCTGAAGTTTGTTCTGAAGTGTGTCTGTCCTGAAGTGTGTCTGTCCTGAAGTGTGTCTGTCCTGAAGTCTGTCCTGAAGTGTGTCTGTCCTGAAGTCTGTTCTGAAGTGTGTATGTCTTGAAGTGCGTTTGTCCTGAAGTCTGTCCTGAAGTGTGTCTGTCCTGAAGTCTGTTCTGAAGTGTGTCTGTCCTGAAGTGTGTCTGTCCTGATGTGTGTCTGTCCTGAAGTCTGTTCTGAAGTGTGTATGTCTTGAAGTGCGTTTGTCCTGAAGTCTGTCCTGAAGTGTGTCTGTCCTGAAGTCTGTTCTGAAGTGTGTCTGTCCTGAAGTGTGTCTGTCCTGAAGTCTGTTCTGAAGTGTGTCTGTCCTGAAGTCTGTTCTGAAGTGTGTCTGTCCTGAAGTCTGTTCTGAAGTGTGTCTGTCCTGAAGTATGTCTGTCCTGAAGTGTGCCTGTCCTGAAGTCTGTTCTGAAGTGTGTCTGTCCTGAAGTGTGTCTGTCCTGAAGTGTGTCTGTCCTGAAGTGTGTCTGTCCTGAAGTCTGTTCTGAAGTGTGTCTGTCCTGAAGTGTGTCTGTCCTGAAGTGTGTCTGTCCTGAAGTCTGTCCTAAAGTGTGTCTGTCCTGAAGTGGGCCTCGAAAATCTGTTTCCAAAAATACTTTACCAGTGCATAACTAAACATAGTGACCATCCAACAACTTACTCAATACATCACTCCAGCAGGTGGAACATGGCTGGTGTAATTCCTACCTTCAAACCAGAAGATAATTTCATACCATCTAGTTACCGCCCAAAAAGCCTGGTTTCAATAATTGGCTAATCATTAGCATCAATAAAAACTAATATAATCAGAAGCCACATTGATGAGAATAGTTTTAATAGTGTCATCACGGGTTCACAAGGTGTGGTTTTTCTCTGATAGATTTTCTGACCTCCTTCAGGAAAGCAGTTAAAGCAGTGGACCAGGAATGGATCTCATATAGCAAAGGTATACAATGCCTTCAAGCTGATGAATAAAACACGTGCAATACCTGAGTGCTGATGAATAAAACACATGTGCAATACCCGAGTATCTATAATGAAGATATTTCGCTCTCCAGCAGCAAACATCTGTGGTACGGAGAACATAATTGAATCTTATAATCCCAAGGAGACCTTTCTGGAGTTGTATACAGCTGTGAAACAGCCTTTGAACTCCCGTTACTTATTTACTGACATACTCGTAAATGCAAACAGTTTGTTAACCTTATTACTCACGCTCAAGTGCTGCTGTCATGGCTTCATAATTCCCGAGTCCTTTTACACATTCCATATATTCTGGTTCAATATTATTTAACTTACGCATTACGCAGCGACACACAACAATATTAGAAATAATAATAATAATAATAATAATAATAATAATAATAATAATAATAATAATAATAATAATAATAATAATAATAATAATAATAATAATAATAATAGTAATAATAATAATAATAATAATAATAATAATAATAATAATAATAATAATAATAATAATAATAGTAATAATAATAATAATAATAATAATAATAATAATAATAATAATAATAATAATAATAATAATAATAATAATAATAATAATAATAATTAATAATAATAATAATACCTTGCTGTCTCGTCAACAAAGAACAGGTGCAGAAATTCCCAGCAGTTTAGAAATATATTCCATGGACACCTGCGTCAACATCTGCCCTATGCAAGAGCGGAGGTGATCCGGCGAGTACCTCAACTCAGTACACAAATAACCCGTACATAAAAGAGAGGAGCTTACGACGATGTTTCGGTCCGACTTGGACCATTTACAAAGTCACTTTGTAAATGTGTGACTTTGTAAATAGTCCAAGTCGGACCGAAACGTCGTCGTAAGCTCCTTTCATCTATGTGCGGGTTCATCTGTGTATTGTTCCAATCACGGTATTGTGCCTTTTTTTTTTTTTTTTTGTTACCTCAACTCAGGCTGGAGAGAAAACATGTGTCTTTTGAGCCCCGTCCGTGGGAGTGCTCAAATGTAGGCCACGGGAATAGAGACATGCTGAAAAACTCACCAGTGGCGAAACGCCTAATTCAATGAATGTCTTGACTGTACGTACATTGCTATATACCTGTACTTGTACAACAACCAAAAAAAAAAAATTGTCATGGTAAGCCAGGATAAACCTTGAAGAGTCCCAGTGGCACTGGATGGAGTCCCAGTGGCACTGGATGGAGTCCCAGTGGCACTGGATGGAGTCTCAGTGGCACTGGATGGAGTCCCAGTGGCACTGGATGGAGTCTCAGTGGCACTGGATGGAGTCTCAGTGGCACTGGATGGAGTCCTAGTGGCACTGGATGGAGTCCCAGTGGCACTGGATGGAGTCTCAGTGGCACTGGATGGAGTCCCTGTGGCACTGGATGGAGTCCCAGTGGCACTGGATGGAGTCTCAGTGGCACTGGATGGAGTCCCAGTGGCACTGGATGGAGTCCCAGTGGCACTGGATGAAGTCCCTGTGGCATTGGATGGAGTCCCAGTGGCACTGGATGGAGTCCCAGTGGCAATGGATGGAGTCCCAGTGGCACTGGATGAAGTCCCAGTGGCATTGGATGGAGTCCCAGTGGGACTGTTACCAACGGTAAAAGAGAACGTTAAAGAAATATAGAGAGCATCGACTGACGGCGTCAATGGTGCTGTTTACGCCAGGCTGTCTCCTCCTTTTCCCATGGAAGCCATAGATGTTTCATGAGAGTGTTACCTTGACCTCCTGCGTGAGACGTGAAGTAAACTGTACAAATTAAACTCCTCCATCCAAGGAAGAGGAATGAATATGATCACTGCCAGTGGAAAGGTTGTCAACCTTCTCCCAAAACCTTTCAGTTTGGATATATTCCACTGAGAACAAACATTTTGCTCATTTTCCTTCACTGGGTGAGGCTGTTGCCCTTCTTGGCTGAAGTGAAGCATCATTCACGTGAACCGATTCAGTCTTTCCGAGGTTTCTGTGGTTCAAAGATGGATGTGGAACCCACTTTTAATCCGAATTCCTTGGAAGACAGTAATGTGATGAAAGTTGATCTTATCCATCTGAAAGCTTATGAAGGAATCCGAATGGAATTCGTACCAATGACGGTGGAAAATTTCTGGCGTGCACAACTCACAACCTTCCCACAGTTGCAGAAAAATTTCTGGAGGTTGTCTTGTGCCATTTGCCACCACTTGTTTGTGCCAGACAGTTTTTTTCAACTCTTCTACACATAAAAACGAAGCCTAGAAAGTCTCGTCCCTGCATCACCACTAATGAACGTCAGCAACAAAAGAACCACCGTCTCTGTTTAAAATTAATGCATGTAAGATCTTATACATGTGGTACTTGATCTACTTCATCATTATATTCATTCTTGTTATAAAAAAAAAAAAGGTCATTCAGAAAGAAATTCAGGTTTTAAGCTTTTTTGACATGGGGTCCGAAGAAAGGTCAAGACAACCGAGGTGGAACGGGCACTTAAGAAAAGGTTAAGGAGCACTACCCCATGTTTTGTGTGGCTCCAGTCCTGAGTAGTCTCGTTATTTCAGGGACTGGGAGTCCGGTCCTGGGAATATTAGGTACAGAGAGTGCAGTGTTTCTTACAATAGATGGCGTGTGGTGGCTTCCTTGTACGAGTTAACATCACTCTACCTCCAGCCGTTCTCCCTCTCTTCTCTCATAATATATCTTAACATGAACACTGTTTGGCTAGCAGCTTCTATAGCCCCGGACATGTGAATATTACTGACTATATTGACAGGGAGAAGATGTGTATAACGGTAACTATGTAACTGATGTAGAAATTATGAAAGAAGTAACATATGCTGGCTGTAATGCTAGCTAGTGCCAGCTGTAATGCTACCTAGTGCCAGCTGTAATGCTAGCTAGTGCCAGCTGTAATCTCAGCTGGCGTTACAGAGGTTATTACTGCGGCTCCTCGTAAGTTACCCATGCACTGAATTCCAATGATTTGCAGGTTAGGTTAGGTAAGGTTTGTCAGGAAACAAAACAAGTATTTCCCGATGCGGTTTTTAGTCATATGATGACCCGCAGCTGGAGATTTTAGTCATCTGACCGAGGCCTTCCGCTGGCTTACCGGTCCACCCCTTTAAAAATTATGGTTACAAATATAACCATTGATTTGCAGGAAAGTTCTCGTTGCATGCCACACTCCAGCCTCTAATTTCTCCTGCAAGCTTGACCATGACATTACATAGAATTATTACCGAATTAAATTCGCCTAGTTTTACCGTATGTTAGGTAACAGGTCACAACACGCCTTGAACAGAGCATCAACAAGAACATCGACAACATCAACGGGAATAAGCAAACAAAAATATCAACGGGAATGTAGAGATATCAACGGGATCGTTGAACAGACTGGAACACTGTATCGTTAACGAGAACATAAATAACAAGAAGAAGAAATTATGAGAACATAACGGGAAGTTAGAAAGCATCAACAGGCCGTTGAAGTAAGAACATTACAGGAAGTTAGAAAGCATCAACAGGCCGTTGAAGTAAGAACATTACAGGAAGTTAGAAAGCATCAACAGGCCGTTGAGGTAAGATCATAACGGGAAGTTAGAAAGCATCAACAGGCCGTTGAGGTAAGAACATAACGGGAAGTTAGAAAGCATTAACAGGCCGTTGAGGTAAGAACATAACGGGAAGTTAGAAAGCATCAACAGGTCGTTGAGGTAAGAACATAACGGGAAGTTAGAAAGCATCAACAGGTCGTTGAGGTAAGAACATAACGGGAACTTAGAAAGCATTAACAGGCCGTTGAGGTAAGAACATAACGGGAAGTTAGAAAGCACCAACAGGTCGTTGAGGTAAGAACATAACGGGAAGTTAGAAAGCATTAACAGGCCGTTGAGGTAAGAACATAACGGGAAGTTAGAAAGCATCAACAGGTCGTTGAGGTAAGAACATAACGGGAAGTTAGAAAGCATTAACAGGCCGTTGAGGTAAGAACATAACGGGAAGTAAGAAAGCATCAACAGGTCGTTGAGGTAAGAACATAACGGGAAGTTAGAAAGCATCAACAGGTCGTTGAGGTAAGAACATAACGGGAAGTTAGAAAGCATCAACAGGTCGTTGAGGTAAGAACATAACGGGAAGTTAGAAAGCATCAACAGGCCGTTGAGGTAAGAACATAACGGGAAGTTAGAAAGCATCAACAGGCCGTTGAGGTAAGAACATAACGGGAACTTAGAAGGCATCAACAGGCTGTTGAAGTAAGAGCATAAACGGGAACTTAGCATCAACAGGCCGTTGAGGTAAGAACATAAACGGGAACTTAAAAAGTATCAACAGACCGTTGAGGTAAGAACATAAACGGGAACTTAGACAGCATCAACAGGCCGTTGAGGTAAGAACATAAACGGGAGCTTAGAAAGCGTCAACAGGCCGTTGAGGTAAGAAAATAAACGAGAATTTAGAAAGCATCAACAGGCCGTTGAGGTAAGAACATAACGGGAAGTTAGAAAGCATCAACAGGCCGTTGAGGTAAGAATATAAACGGGAACTTAGACAGGATCAACAGGCCGTTGAGGTAAGAACATAACGGGAACTTAGAAAACATCAACAGTCCGTTGAGGTAAGAACATAAACGGGAACTTAGAAAGCATCAACAGGCCGTTGAGGTAAGAACATAACGGGAAGTTAGAAGGCATCAACAGGCCGTTGAGATAAGAACATAACGGGAAGTTAGAAAGCATCAACAGGCCGTTGAGGTAAGAACATAACGGGAAGTTAGAAAGCATCAACAGGCCGTTGAGATAAGAACATAATGGGAAGTTAGAAAGCATCAACAGGCCGTTGAGGTAAGAACATAACGGGAAGTTAGAAAGCATCAACAGGCCGTTGAGATAAGAACACAACGGGAAATTAGAAAGCATCAACAGGCCGTTGAGGAAAGTACATAACGGGAAGTTAGAAAGCATCAATAGGCCGTTGAGGTAAGAACATAACGGGAAGTTAGAAAGCATCAACAGGCCGTTGAGGTAAGAACATAACGGGAAGTTAGAAAGCATCAACAGGCCGTTGAGGTAAGAACATAACGGGAAGTTAGAAAGCATCAACAGGCCGTTGAGGTAAGAACATAACGGGAAGTTAGAAAGCATCAACAGGCCGTTGAGGTAAGAATATAAACGAGAACTTAGACAGCATCAACAGGCCGTTGAGGTAAGAACATAACGGGAACTTAGAAAACATCAACAGTCCGTTGAGGTAAGAACATAAACGGGAACTTAGAAAGCATCAACAGGCCGTTGAGGTAAGAACATAACTGGAAGTTAGAAAGCATCAACAGGCCGTTGAGGTAAGAACATAACGGGAAGTTAGAAAGCATCAACAGGCCGTTGAGATAAGAACATAACGGGAAATTAGAAAGCATCAACAGGCCGTTGAGGTAAGAACATAACGGGAAGTTAGAAAGCATCAACAAGCCGTTGAGGTAAGAACATAACGGGAAGTTAGAAAGCATCAACAGGCCGTTGAGGTAAGAACATAACGGGAAGTTAGAAAGCATCAACAGGCCGTTGAGGTAAGAACATAACGGGAAGTTTGAAAGCATCAACAGGCCGTTGAGGTAAGCTGATGAACACTATAATAACTGTAACAGATGGGACAATACGAGCGAGCGAGAGAGAGAGAGAGAGAGAGAGAGAGAGAGAGAGAGAGAGAGAGAGAGAGAGAGAGAGAGAGAGAGAGAGAGAGAGAGAGAGAGAGAGAGAGAGGGAGGGAGAGACAGACAGACAGACAGACAGACAAGCAGACAGACAGACAGACAGTAAGACAGACAGACAGACAGTAAGACAGACAGACAGACAGACAGTAAGACAGACAGACAGACAGACAGACAGTAAGACAGACAGACAAGCAGACAGACAGACAGACAGACAGTAAGACAGACAGACAGACAGACAGTAAGACAGACAGACAGACAGACAGACAGACAGTAAGACAGACAGACAAGCAGACAGACAGACAGACAGTAAGACAGACAGACAGACAGACAGACAGACAGACAGACAGACAGACAGACAGACAGACAGACAGTAAGACAGACAGACAGACAGACAGACAGACAGACAGACAGACAGACAGACAGACAGACAGTAAGACAGACAGACAGACAGACAGACAGACAGACAGACAGTAAGACAGACAGACAGACAGACAGACAGACAGACAGACAGACAGTAAGACAGACAGACAGTAAGACAGACAGACAGACAGACAGACAGACAGACAGACAGTAAGACAGACAGACAGACAGACAGACAGACAGACAGACAGACAGACAGACAGACAGAGAGTAAGACAGACAGACAGACAGACAGACAGACAGACAGACAGACAGACAGACAGACAGTAAGACAGACAGACAGACAGACAGACAGACAGACAGACAGACAGACAGACAGTAAGACAGACAGACAGACAGACAGACAGACAGACAGACAGACAGTAAGACAGACAGACAGACAGACAGACAGACAGACAGACAGACAGACAGACAGACAGACAGTAAGACAGTAAGACAGACAGTAAGACAGACAGACAGACAGACAGACAGACAGACAGACAGACAGACAGAGGAAGATAGAGAGAGAGAGAATATGTTGAGAAAGGGATATTAGAGAAAGACACAATCTAGAGATAGGGAATAACTGAGAGAAAGAGGAAAATAATGAGAATAATAGGAAGAATATAAGGAGAGAAAGAGGAAGATAAAAAGAAGAGAAAAAGATAATAAAGTGAGAAAGAGGAAGATAGTGAGGGAAAAAAACGGAGATATCTTTACCGCGAGACGTTTCGCTCTCACAACATTTATAAATCTAATACAGATGATTCTGCATTAGACAAATGAATCCTTTTGTGCGGGCGAAACATCTATCAATAGAGGGACCCTCAGGTACTGCACAGGTGTCAGCTATCAGCTGACGACAGTCATCAACGTCGTTGATGCTCTCAGACACCAGGGCCGCACTCAAGCGATTTCAGACATTCACAGACACAGCAACACGGTATATACACCGTCAAGTGTAAGTCACAGTATATATACACTGTCAAGTGTATGTCACAGTATATATACACTGTCAAGTGTATGTCACAGTATATGTACACTGTCAAGCGTATGTCTCGGTATATATACACCGTCAAGTATATGTCTCGGTACATATACAACGTCAAATGTATGTCACAGTATATGTACACTGTCAAGCGTATGTCTCGGTATATATACACCGTCAAGTATATGTCTCGGTACATATACAACGTCAAATGTATGTCACAGTATATATACACCGTCAAGTATATGTCTCAGTATATATACACCGTCAAGTATATGTCTCGGTACATATACACCGTCAAGTATATGTCTCAGTATATATACACCGTCAATTATATGTCTCGGTATATATACACCGTCAAATGTATGTCACAGTATATATACACCGTCAATTATATGTCTCGGTATATATACACCGTCAATTATATGTTTCGGTATATATACACCGTCAAGTGTATGTCTCAGTATATATACACCGTCAAGTATATGTCTCGGTACATATACACCGTCAAGTATATGTCTCAGTATATATACACCGTCAATTATATGTCTCGGTATATATACAACGTCAAATGTATGTCACAGTATATATACACCGTCAATTATATGTCTCGGTATATATACACCGTCAATTATATGTCTCGGTATATATACACCGTCAAATGTATGTCTCGGTATATATACACCGTCAAATGCATGTCACAGTATATATACACCGTCAAGTGTATGTCACAGTATATATACACCGTCAAGTATATGTCTCGGTATATATACACCGTCAAGTATATGTCTCGGTATATATACACCGTCAAGTATATGTCTCAGTATATATACACCGTCAAGTATATGTCTCGGTATATATACACCGTCAAGTGTATGTCTCAGTATATATAC
>NC_091292.1:84479498-84504498 GCF_038502225.1 Cherax quadricarinatus | reverse complement strand
AATGCAGATGGAATAACAAACAAGTATGAGGAGTGGCACGAAAGAATCAAAGAGACATCCCCAGACATAATAGCACTCACAGAAACAAAACTCACCAGAATAATAACAGATTCAATCTTTCCATCCGGATATCAAATCTTCAGGAAAGACAGAGGGAGGAGAGGGGGAGGAGGAGTTGCACTGCTCATTAAAAACCAGTGGGGTTTTGAGAAAATGGAAGGAATGGATGGCATGGGCGAAAGGGACTACTTAGTAGGAACAATCCAGTCTGAGGGACATAAGGTGATAATTGCAGTAATGTACAACCCACCACAGAACTGCAGGAGGCCAAGAGAAGAATACGATGAGAGCAACAGAGCAATGATCAACACACTAGCCGAGGTGGCCAGGAGAGCACACATGGGGGGAGCAAAGTTACTAGTTATGGGTGATTTCAATCACAAGGAGATTGACTGGGAAAACCTGGAGCCCCATGGGGGTCCCGAAACATGGAGAGCCAAGATGATGGATGTGGTACTGGAGAACCTCATGCATCAACATGTTAAAGACACTACCAGAGAGAGAGGAGAGGATGAACCAGCAAGGTTGGACCTTGTATTCACCATGAGTAGTTCGGACATCGAGGGTATCATGTATGAAAGGCCCCTGGGAGCTAGTGATCATGTGGTTCTGTGCTTCGACTACATAGTTGAGCTCCAAGTGGAGAGAGTAGCAGGAATAGGCTGGGAAAAACCAAACTACAAAAGGGGGAACTACTCAGGCATGAGGAACTTCCTTCAAGACATTCAGTGGGAGAGGGAACTGACAGGTATACCAGTACAAGAAATGATGGACTATGTAGCAACAAAATGCAAGGAGACAGAGGAGAGGTTTGTTCCCAAGGGAAACAGAAATAATGGGAAGAACAGAACGAGTCCTTGGTTCACCCAAAGGTGTAGGGAGGCAAAAACTAGGTGTACTGGAGAATGGAAAAGGTACAGAAGACAGAGAACTCAGGAAAATAAAGAAATCAGCCGAAGAGCCAGAAACGAATATGCACAGATAAGAAGGGAGGCTCAGAGACAATATGAAAATGACATAGCATCAAAAGTAAAGACTGACCCGAAGCTGTTGTACAGCCACATCAGGAGGAAAATAACAGTCAAGGACCAGGTAATCAGACTGAGGAAGGGTGATGGGGAATTCACAAGAAACGACCGAGAGGTATGTCAGGAGCTCAACACAAGATTTAAAGAGGTATTTACAGTGGAAACCAGTAGGACTCCAAGAAATCAGAACAGGGGGGCACACCAGCAAGTGCTGGATGAGGTACATATAACCAAGGAGGAGGTGAAGAAGCTGCTATGCGAACTTGACACCTCAAAGGCGGTGGGACCAGACAACATCTCTCCATGGGTCCTTAAAGAGGGAGCAGAGATATTGTGTGAGCCATTAACAAAAATCTTCAACACATCATTTGAAACTGGGCAACTCCCTGAGGTATGGAAAATGGCAAATGTAGTCCCAATTTTTAAAAAGGGAGACAGACATGAGGCACTAAACTACAGACCTGTATCACTAACGTGTATAGTATGCAAGGTCATGGAGAAGATCATCAGGAGGAGAGTGGTGGGGCACCTGGAAAGAAACAAGTGTATAATTGACAACCAGCACGGTTTCAGGGAAGGAAAATCCTGTGTCACAAACCTACTAGAGTTTTATGACAAGGTGACAGAAGTAAGACAAGAGAGAGAGGGGTGGATCGACTGCGTATTTTTGGACTGCAAGAAGGCTTTCGACACAGTCCCTCACAAGAGGTTACTGCAAAAGCTAGAGGACCAGGCACACATAACAGGAAAGGCACTGCAATGGATCAGAGAATATCTGACAGGGAGGCAACAACGAGTCATGGTACGCGACGAGGTGTCAGAGTGGGCGCCTGTGACAAGCGGGGTTCCACAGGGGTCAGTCCTAGGACCTGTGCTGTTCTTGGTATACGTGAACGACATAACGGAAGGGATAGACTCAGAAGTTTCCTTGTTTGCAGACGATGTGAAGTTAATGAGAAGAATCGAATCGGACGAGGATCAGGCAGGACTACAAAGAGATCTGGACAGGCTACAAGCCTGGTCCAGCAACTGGCTCCTTGAATTTAACCCTGCCAAATGCAAAGTCATGAAGATTGGGGAAGGGCAAAGAAGACCGCAGACACAATATAGTTTAGATGGCCAAAGACTGCAAACCTCACTCAAGGAAAAAGATCTGGGGATGAGTATAACACCGAGCATATCTCCTGAGGCGCACATCAATCAGATAACTGCTGCAGCATACGGGCGCCTGGCAAACCTACGGATAGCGTTCCGATACCTCAGTAAGGATTCGTTTAAGACTCTGTACACCATCTACGTCAGGCCCATACTGGAGTATGCAGCACCAGTTTGGACTCCACACCTAGTCAAGCACGTCAAGAAATTAGAGAAAGTGCAAAGGTTTGCAACAAGACTAGTCCCAGAGCTACGGGGATTGTCCTATGAAGAAAGGTTGAGGGAAATCGGCCTGACGACACTGGAGGCCAGGAGGGTCAGGGGAGACATGATAACGACATATAAAATACTGCGCGGAATAGACGAGGTGGACAAAGACGGGATGTTCCAGAGATGGGACACAGACACAAGAGGTCACAATTGGAAGTTGAAGACTCAGATGAATCAAAGGGATGTTAGGAAGTATTTCTTCAGTCATAGAGTAGTCAGGCCATGGAATAGCCTAGAAAGTGATGTGGTGGAGGCAGTAACCATACATAGTTTTAAGGCGAGGTATGATAGAGCTCATGGGGCAGGGAGAGAGAGGACCTAGTAGCAATCAGCGAAGAGGCGGGGCCAGGAGCTGTGACTCGACCCCTGCAACCACAAATAGGTGAGTACAAATAGGTGAGTATACACACACACACACACACACACACACACACACACACACACACACACACACACACACACACACACACACACACACACACAGGGATAACAGGGAAGGCACTACAATGGATCAGGGAATACTTGTCAGGAAGACAGCAGCGAGTCATGGTACGTGGCGAGGTGTCAGAGTGGGCACCTGTGACCAGCGGGGTCCCGCAGGGGTCAGTCCTAGGACCAGTGCTGTTTCTGGTATTTGTGAACGACATGACGGAAGGAATAGACTCTGAGGTGTCCCCGTTTGCAGATGATGTGAAGTTGATGAGAAGAATTCACTCGATCGAAGACCAGGCAGAACTACAAAGGGATCTGGACAGGCTGCAGACCTGGTCCAGCAATTGGCTCCTGGAGTTCAATCCCACCAAGTGCAAAGTCATGAAGATTGGGGAAGGGCAAAGAAGGCCGCAGACGGAGTACAGTCTAGGGGGTCAGAGACTACAAACCTCACTCAAGGAAAAAGATCTTGGGGTGAGTATAACACCAGGCACATCTCCTGAAGCGCACATCAACCAAATAACTGCTGCAGCATATGGGCGCCTAGCAAACCTCAGAACAGCATTCCGACATCTTAATAAGGAATCATTCAGGACCCTGTACACCGTGTATGTTAGGCCCATATTGGAGTATGCGGCACCAGTTTGGAACCCACACCTAGCCAAGCACGTGAAGAAACTAGAGAAAGTGCAAAGGTTTGCAACAAGACTAGTCCCAGAGCTAAGAGGTATGTCCTACGAGGAGAGGTTAAGGGAAATCAACCCGACGACACTGGAGGACAGGAGAGATAGGGGGGACATGATAACGACATACAAAATACTGAGAGGAATTGACAAGGTGGACAAAGACAGGATGTTCCAGAGATTGGACACAGTAACAAGGGGACACAGTTGGAAGCTGAAGACACAGATGAATCACAGGGATGTTAGGAAGTATTTCTTCAGCCACAGAGTAGTCAGTAAGTGGAATAGTTTGGGAAGCGATGTAGTGGAGGCAGGATCCATACATAGCTTTAAGCAGAGGTATGATAAAGCTCACGGCTCAGGGAGAGTGACCTAGTAGCGATCAGTGAAGAGGCGGGGCCAGGAGCTCGGACTCGACCCCCGCAACCTCAACTAGGTGAGTACAACTAGGTGAGTACACACACACACACCCACACACACACACACACACACACACACACACACACACACACACACACACACACACACACACACACACACACACACACACACACACACACACACACACACACACCTAGCCAAGCACGTGAAGAAACTAGAGAAAGTGCAAAGGTTTGCAACAAGACTAGTCCCAGAGCTAAGAGGTATGTCCTACGAGGAGAGGTTAAGGGAAATCAACCTGACGACACTGGAGGACAGGAGAGATAGGGGGGACATGATAAGGACATACAAAATACTGAGAGGAATTGACAAGGTGGACAAAGACAGGATGTTCCAGAGATTGGACACAGTAACAAGGGGACACAGTTGGAAGCTGAAGACACAGATGAATCACAGGGATGTTAGGAAGTATTTCTTCAGCCACAGAGTAGTCAGTAAGTGGAATAGTTTGGGAAGTGATGTAGTGGAGGCAGGATCCATACATAGCTTTAAGCAGAGGTATGATAAAGCTCACGGCTCAGGGAGAGTGACCTAGTAGCGATCAGTGAAGAGGCGGGGCCAGGAGCTCGGACTCGACCCCCGCAACCTCAACTAGGTGAGTACAACTAGGTGAGTACACACACACGCACACACACACACACACATACATACACACACACACACACACACACACACACACACACACACACACACACACACACACACACACACACACACACACACACACACACACACACACCTAGCCAAGCACGTGAAGAAACTAGAGAAAGTGCAAAGGTTTGCAACAAGACTAGTCCCAGAGCTAAGAGGTATGTCCTACGAGGAGAGGTTAAGGGAAATCAACCTGACGACACTGGAGGACAGGAGAGATAGGGGGGACATGATAACGACATACAAAATACTGAGAGGAATTGACAAGGTGGACAAAGACAGGATGTTCCAGAGATTGGACACAGTAACAAGGGGACACAGTTGGAAGCTGAAGACACAGATGAATCACAGGGATGTTAGGAAGTATTTCTTCAGCCACAGAGTAGTCAGTGAAGAGGCGGGGCCAGGAGCTCGGACTCGACCCCCGCAACCTCAACTAGGTGAGTACAACTAGGTGAGTACACACACACACACACACACACACACACACACACACACACACACACACACACACACACAGCGTTTCGTTGCCTTAGTAAAGAATCGTTCAAGACACCGTACACCGTGTACGTCAGGACCATATTGGAGTATGCAGCACATGTTTGGAACTCACACTTGATCAAGCACGTCTAGAAATTAGAGAAAGTGCAAAGGTTTGCGACAAGGTTAATTCCAGAGCTAAGAAGAATGTCCTATGAAGAAAGGTTAAGGCAAATCGGACTGACGACACTGGAGGAGGGGAGCGTTAGGGGAGACATGATAACAACATACCAAATACTGCGTGGAATAGACAAGGTGGACAGAGACAGGATGTTCCAGAGATGGGACACAGAAACAAGGGGTCACAATTGGAAGCTGAAGACCCAGTTGAGTCAAAGGGATGTTAGGAAGTATTTCTTCAGTCATAGAGTAGTCAGGAAGTGGAATAGCTTAGCAAGTGAGGTAGTTGAGGCAGGAACCATACATTGCTTTAAGATGAGGTATGATAAAGCTCATGGAGCAGGGAGAGAGAGGACCTAGTAGCACTCGGTAAAGAGGCGGGGCCAGGAGCTGAGTCTCGACCCCTGCAGCCACAATTAGGTGAGTACAATTGCTGGACAGGCTACAAGCCTGGTCCAGTAACTGGCTCCTTGAATTTAAGCCCGCCAAATGCAAAGTCGTGGGTGAGCATAATACCGAGCACATCTCCTGAGGTACACATCAATCAAGTAACTGCTGCGGCATATGGGCGCCTAGCAAATCTAAGAATAGCTTTCCGATACCTCTGTAAGAAATCGTTCAAGACACTGTACACCGTGTACGTCAGGCCCATACTGAAGAATGCAGCAACAATTTAGAACCAACACCTGGTCAAGCACGTCAAAAAATTAGAGAAAGTGCAAAGGTCTGCAACAAGACTAGTCCCAGAGTTAAGGGAAATGTTCTACGAAGACAGGTTAAAGAAAATCGGCCTGACGACGCTGGAAGACAGGAGGGTTAGAGGAGACATGATGACGACATAAAATACTGCAAGGAATTGACAAAGTGGACAAAGACGGATGTTCCAGAGATGGGACACAAACAAGGGGTCACAATTGGAAGTTGAAGACTCAGATGAATGAAAGGGATGTTAGGAAGCATTTCTTCAGTCATAGAGTAGTCAGGAAGTGGAATAGTCTGGTAAGTGATGAGGAGGCAGGAACCCATACATAGATTTAAGACGAGGTATGATAAAGCTCATGGGCAAGGAGAGAGAGGACCTAGTAGCGGTCAGTGAAGAGGCGGGGCCAGGAGCTATGAATCGACCCCTGCAACCACAAATAGGTGAGCACACACACACACACACACACACACACACACACACACACACACACACACACACACAGTAAGTGCAGTTCTCAACGTGCTCGTAAAATGCATAACATTCACACACTTCTCTCCGGCATCGAAACTAGCTGCAAAAAAAAAAAAGGTTTTAAAGTTATTGAAGACCATTCACTGGATGCAGGACTTTGACAGTTAAGGACTACTTTGCAAGTCCCAATCTTGTACCACGAAGGAGGGAGAGAGAGAGAGAGAGAGAGAGAGAGAGAGAGAGAGAGAGAGAGAGAGAGAGAGAGAGAGAGAGAGAGAGAGAGAGAGAGAGAGAGAGAGATCATTAATAGCAAAGATATGAAACGACAAGAAAAAGAAAAGAGGTGGGAAGGAAAGATAAGAGGAAGCGACAAAAGAGAATGAGAATAGAGTAAAGCTGCAAAAACAACTTCCTTACAAGCCTCCATCACCATTGATTTCAGACTCTCTCTCCTTTGACACAGCTCTTCCAATTTCAGGCCCTGAAATGTGTGTATCGTTTGAGCGGCCTCGCTCGCCTCTTGAAATCTATCGCACAGGAGAGAAGGAAAATGGAAGGGAAATAGAAAACGTTAAATGTCAACAGTTGGCGAGAGGCAATGGGACGCGGCATACACAATGGTGCCGCTGGATGGCGATACAACGTAAACAACGAATAATGGTGCTAGTTCCTCGTGGAGAAGCGGACGCCATGTGAGCAATGGAAACAACAGAGTCGAAGAACGGAACACTATACAACGTTGTTGCTGATATGTTCAAACATGGCGGCTCTTACATTACACATATGCACACACACACATGCACACACATGCACACACAAACACACACACACACACACACACACACACACACACACACACACATATATATATATATATATATATATATATATATATATATATATATATATCGTGCCGAATAGGTAAAACTTGCGATTTTTGGCTTAAACAGCAACGCTTTTCTTGCCAAATAAGCGAAAAATTGTGTATGCAATAATTTCGCAAAAATCATTCTGAACCTAACGAAAAAAAATGTTTCATTGTGTTTGTTTATTATTAAATTACTGTAAACTTATCTAAAATATATTTAGTTGGATTAAGCTAAATTAAATTGCGCTTGTTATAATAAGGTTAGGTAAGTTTTCTAATTTTTTTTTCACTTGCCAGAGCATATAAAAGCCTAAAAACAAGTATACACTGTCACTTATTAAGTGCCAATAGCACTGGGCCCAAAAGTAAAAATAATAAATAAAAAAATTAAAATTGCCGGAAACCATCTTAAGAGCAAGCCAAGCGATGAAAATAATAAACAGGAATATAAGTGAAAAGCGTCGTATTAGCGAAGCGCTCTAAAGCGAGCGCAGTATTAACGAGATATATTTGTGTGGGTATTGTTTAAAACATTTATTTGGATTATCCAATGCATCATTTGGTTAAATATTGATGAGTACAATAGTTTAGGCATTTATTTACATGTAGATCTGTAAAGAATAGGGAAATTCTTAGATTAATCTGTGGCACTCCTCGGGCTCCTCAGACACCGGACGGGAAACCAAGATGCAGCAGGTGTCCCCACTCCGGATCTCCACACCGAAGTGCTATTAGAGATAAGTGGCAGCCCTCGGGTCTATGGTGGTTTCGATGAGCCTAGAGCCCAGGTCTCTGCTGAAACCCCGTGGCATGCTTTTCCCAGTAGTCAAGAGTCTCCGATCCTGTACTGAGGAAGTAGTACAAGTGGGGCAGGTCCCTATGCTCGTTGAGTGTGTGATCTTCTGTGTGATCATCCGTAGCACTGCCTAACTGGCCAGCACTAACTAGGATGCAGATATCAACCAGGGCAGATGTACAAGTCTGCTGTTCTTCCAGGGATATAATGTGATCCCATCAGGGTGGCTGGTAGGCGTATCCAGGGTGCTGGATATTATAGATCGAGGTTCTCTCTCATCCGGGGACAGGGCTGTAGCAAGGATTCTCTTGATAATCTCGTTGGCTTCATTATGTTTACCATGCCAGCCTTCAGAACCTGAGCAGTTCAGACCATGCAGACGGTACTGGTCGATTACCACTTTACCGCAAATATACTTGTATTCATTGTAAATAGGAGCAGCAAGGCTGAGAACCACGGCAATACAAAGAGTCTGCAGGTCTAGACGTGTGCCAGTCACAGAGATGGGAACTGTGAAGAGAAAGTCGCCTGAGTGAAGCATATTCACATCTGAAATGTGAGCTCTCTTGCACGCAGAGCTTGTACCCTCTAACATCTCTGCAGCAGCCTATTCCATGTTAAGCATCGTAAATTGTCAGTGATTTTAGGAAGGGATAGGCTTCTGGTGAGAAGATAGAATGCATCATGGGTATCAAGACCAGTGTCCTAGTTTCCATCTGCCTGAGGTCAGATATTTTCATTTTAACAAGACTACCAGTGGCATTAGACCCAAGGAGAGTGCAGTCCGTAGGACTTTTTTACAAGCTGGACCGAAATGCCGTCATAAGTTTCTCCTATGTGCGAGTTATTTGTGTATTGTTTGATGATGTGTTTACTGGAGGACACCAGTTCACATTTCGAAGGGTTGAGGAAGAAACCTATATTCTCCAAGAAGCAGATATTGAGCTCACTGGTCAGGTTCTCGGTGACCTTTTTTGATGGCCAAATAGAAAAGAGGGGCGAGAGGGTCTTCCAATGAGTCGGTTTCTTGTATTCTCTGAATGCAACTTTCTTTTGACTGAATTAAAGGCATTTGCAAAATTCAGTTTGATTAGGAACTTTAGGTCCATAAGATTATTAATGTATGCATGTACTGCCTGAGCTGCGGCTTCACAACCTTGCGGGATCCTGAGCCCCAGCTGCCGTGGTCTCAACATGATGACTGTATCAAGACTGTTCTCTGCTGCCCTGATAATAAGACAGTGGAGGGAGTTGCCAGTTTCGATGACTGATTCTTTCATCCTACTTTTTTAATACACAGAGGGACGTATCAACACACAAGAGGAGCCTAACAGTCTTTGGAACTCCACCTGTGAGACATATCAAGTGAGCTCTGACAGAAGACGCTCTGCAACGTCTCCAGCTGCTGGCTTGAGCATCTGTTCGCTGCGTTGTGGTCTTAAACCGTGAAACCATCCGCAGAACATTGAGGGAAGGACATGACAGCTTCGTGTACGTCTGGATTTTGGACTACCAGTGACTCTACTCTGATGGTAGTGTGTTGTGAGGATCAATGTCGTTGTTAGAAGCTCTGAGCAGATGCTTGTCATGTAGGACTTCGGCTGTGGTAGAATCTCTGGGAAAAATTGTTTCATAGCTGGTGATTAATCCCATTGCTCCTACAGTATTCCCTTCTATCTTCTCGCTGATTTGTGCTTTCATTTTGAGAACAGTGTTTGAAGTGTTTCTCTCAGAATGAGCCCGAGGGCACACATAGTCATTGTGATAACATGCATTCTCATCATCAGGTCCATCATGAAAGAAGTCTATAACAAAGTGTACAATCTAAAAATTATAAAAATACATTTTACTGTTCCGAACATTTTCAGTTATTCTTTGTATACTAAAATCAACATCCAAATGTGAAATTTACCTATGAAGTGTAAAATCATTTTGAATTATCACTGATGGCTATTTTGATTGAAAAAACTGAGAGTGCATTTTCTACTTCAATTTACAGAAAGCCTACATTTACTAGATTAATAACTAAATTCTCTTCAGTTATACCAATTGAATTTAAACGTAATTTCATAACAACCCCAGTAACTAGAGCTTGCTGGCACAAAGCACACACACCCAGGAATGTGTATCACTCTGTATATACTGAGTGTTAAATTTAATCCCTGTTTCAGGTATTATATCATTTCTCTGGTGGTGAGCAGGTTACATGCAACCCTCGTGTAGTCGACAGACTTGAAACACAATTAACCAACCCGCCAAGCAACCAATAATCTTATCGGACATGTTCAAATCCTCACGAACCATGGGGTGTAAGATCCGTGGTTCCCAGGTAACTGTGTTGATAGTTCATAGGTAAACAAAGAAGTGAACTTGTAGTGACCACTGAAGAGCTTATTGTCTGTAGAAAATAAAATACCGAGAAAACTGTATACTCCGTATTCATCTTGAATTATACTAATAAACAGCTATATATTGGAAAGTCTTTTTTTTTAACTTAAATGATCGGACTGTCTAGAGACGGTTATAAAATATTAAGAGTTGAGAAAAAATGTCAGTCGTCAGGAGAGACGACAAGAGAGTCCAGGGCCTAACATATTGGGTAAAGATGCAGAAGAGGACAACTACTGGGTAAACCATTGTTCGTTGCCATCCTGGGTTAACCATTGTTTGCTGCCATCCTGGGGTAAACCATTGTTTCCCGCCATCCTGGGGTAAACCATTGTTTGCTGCCATCCTGGGCTAAACTATTCTTGCTGCCATCCTGGGGAAACTATTGTTTGCTGCCATCGTGGGGTAAACTACTGTTTGATTGTATCATGGGGGGAACTATTGTTTGCTGGGATCCCAAAGTACGTACATGTATGAGACCATCCAACGAGCGACACTGCCCATCACCACACACACACTGCCCATCACCACACATACACTGCCAATCACCACACACACTGCATCACCACACACACTGCATCACCACACACACTGCATCACCACACACACTGCATCACCACACACACTGCATCACCACACACACTGCATCACCACACACACTGCATCACCACACACTGCATCACCACACACACTGCATCACCACACACACACTGCATCACCACACACACTGCATCACCACACACACTGCATCACCACACACACTGCATCACCACACACACACGCCCATCACCACACATACACTGCCCATCACCACACACACTGCCCATCACCACACACACACTGCCCATCACCACACACACTGCCCATCACCACACACACTGCCCATCACCACACACACTGTCCATCACCACACACACACACACTGCCCATCACAACACACACACTGCCCATCACCACACACACTGCCCATCACCACACACACACTGCCCATCACCACACACATTGCCCATCACCACACACACTGCCCATCACCACACACACTGCCCATCACCACACACACACTGCCCATCACCACACACACACTACCCATCACCACACACACTGCCCATCACCACACATACACTGCCCATCACCACACACACTGCCCATCACCACACACACACTGCCCATCACCACACACACTGCCCATCACCACACACACTGCCCATCACCACACACACACTGCCCATCACCACACACACACTGCCCATCACCACACATACACTGCTCATCACCACACATATACTGCCCATCACCACACACTGCCCATCACCACACACACACTGCCCATCACCACCCACACACTGCCCATCATCACACACACTGCCCATCACCCTACACACACTGCCCAACACCACACATACACTGCCCATCACCACACACACTGCTCATCATCACACACACTGCCCATCACCCTACACACACTGCCCAACACCACAGACACACTGCCCATCACCAAACATACACTGCCCATCACTACACACACTGCCCATCATCACACACTGCCCATCACTACACACACTGCCCATCATCACACACACACTGCCCATCACTACACACACACACACACACACTGCCCATCACCACACACACACTGACCAACACCACACATACACTGACTATCACCACACATACACTGCCCATCACCAAACACACACTGCCCATCACACACATCACCACACACCCTACACACACTGCCCAACACCACACATGCACTGCCCATCACCAAACAAACATTGCCCATCACTACACACACTGCCCATCATCACACACTCACTGCCCATCACTACAGACACACACTGCCCATCACCACACACACACTGGCCAACACCACACATACACTGCCCATCATCACACATACACTGCTCATAACCACACACACTGCCCATCATCACACACACACTGCCCATCACTACACACACACACTGCCCATCACCACACACACACTGCCCAACATCAAACATACACTGCCCATCACCAAACATACACTGACCATCACCACACACACTATCCATCATCACACATACACTGCCCATCACCAAACATACACTGACCATCACCACACACACTATCCATCATCACACACACACTGCCCATCACTACACACACTGCCCACCACTACACGCACACACACACTGCCCATCACCCTACACACACTGCCCAACACCACACATACACTGCCCATCACCAAACATACACTGCCCATCACTACACACGCTGCCCATCATCACACAAACACTGCCCATCACTATACACACTGCCCATCATCACACACACACACACTGCCCATCATCACGCACACACTGCCCATCACTATACACACACACTTCCCATCACTATACACACACACACTGCCCATCACCCTACACACACTGCCCAACACCGCATATACACTGCCCATCACCATACACACTACCCATCATCACACACACTGCCCATCACCCTACACACACTGCCCATCATCACACACACACTGCCCATCATCACACACACTGCCCATCATCACACACGCACTGCCCATCATTAGACACACACACTGCCCATCACTACACACACTGCCCATCATCACACACGCACTGCCCATCACTACACACACACACTGCCCATCACTACACACACTGCACATCTTCACACACGCACTGCCCATCACTACACACACACACTGCCCATCACTACACACACTGCCCATCATCACACACGCACTGCCCATCACTACACACACACTGCACATCACTACACACACTGCCCATCATCACACACACACTGCCCATCACTATACACACACACACACTTCCCATCACTATACACACACACTGCCCATCACCCTACACACACTGCCAACACCGCATATACACTGCCCATCACCATACACACTACCCATCATCACACACACTGCCCATCACCCTACACACACTGCCCATCATCACACACACACACTGCCCGTCACCACACACACTGCCCATCATCACACACGCACTGCCCATCATTAGACACACACACTGCCCATCACTACACACACTGCCCATCATCACACACGCACTGCCCATCACTACACACACACACTGCCCATCACTACACACACTGCACATCTTCACACACGCACTGCCCATCACTACACACACACACTGCCCATCACTACACACACTGCCCATCATCACACACGCACTGCCCATCACTACACACACACTGCACATCACTACACACACTGCCCATCATCACACACACACTGCCCATCACTATACACACACACACACTTCCCATCACTATACACACACACTGCCCATCACCCTACACACACTGCCCAACACCGCATATACACTGCCCATCACCATACACACTACCCATCATCACACACACTGCCCATCACCCTACACACACTGCTCATCACCACACACACACACTGCCCGTCACCACACACACTGCCCATCATCACACACGCACTGCCCATCATTAGACACACACACTGCCCATCACTACACACACTGCCCATCATCACACACGCACTGCCCATCACTACACACACACACTGCCCGTCACCACACACACTGCCCATCATCACACACGCACTGCCCATCACTACACACACACACTGCCCATCACTACACACACTGCCCATCATCACACACGCACTGCCCATCACTACACACACACTGCACATCACTACACACACTGCCCATCATCACACATGCACTGCCCATCACTACACACACACACTGCCCATCACTACACACACTGCCCATCATCACACATGCACTGCCCATCACTACACACACACACTGCCCATCACTACACACACTGCACATCATCACACACGCACTGAAGGAGAGAACAGAGGGAGGGAGAGATGAAGGGGACATAGCGTAAGAAAAGATGAAGGTAGACATGGAGAGAGAGGGAGATGGAGAGAGAGAGGCTGAGGGAGAGAGGGAGATGGAGGGAGAGAGGGTGATAGAGGAAGAGAGGCTGAGGGAGAGAGGGTGATAGAGGGAGAGAGATGGAGATCAATTGATGGTGGACCAGCCTGGCGCCATGCTGCTCCGGGAGGGGGGAAGGCAGGGAGAATAAGGGAGAGAGGGAGGAAAGAAGAAAGGGGGTTGAGACATAATGTTCTAAACAGAGCAAAACATGGCTTGATAAAGCTCTACGCTGAGTGAAACATGACCAGGTAAAGCTCTACACTGAACGAAACATCACCTGGTAAAGCTCTACACTGAGTGAAAAATCACCTGGTAAAGCTCTACACTGAGTGAAAAATCACCTGGTAAAGCTCTACACTGAGTGAAACATCACATGGTAAAGCTCTACACTGAGTGAAACATCACCTGGTAAAGCTCTACACTGAGCGAAACATCACCTGGTAAAGCTCTGCACTGAGTGAAACATCACCTGGTAAAGCTCCACACTGAGTGAAACATCACCTGGTAAAGCTCTACACTGAGCGAAACATCATCTGGTAAAGCTCTGCACTGAGTGAAACATCACCTGGTAAAGCTCTACACTGAGCGAAACATCACCTGGTAAAGCTCTACACTGAGTGAAACATCACCTGGTAAAGCTCTACACCTGGCAAAACATCACCTGGTAAAGCTCTACACCTGGCAAAACATCACCTGGTAAAGCTCTACACTGAGTGAAACATCACCTGGTAAAGCTCTACACTGAGTGAAACATCACCTAGTAAAGCTCTACACTGAGTGAAACATCACCTGGTAAAGCTCTACACTGAGTGAAACATCACCTGGTAAAGCTCTACACTGAGTGAAACATCACCTGGTAAAGCTCTACACTGAGTGAAACATCACCTGGTAAAGCTCTACACTGAGTGAAACATCACCTGGTAAAGCTCTACACTGAGTGAAACATCACCTGGTAAAGCTCTACACTGAGTGAAACATCACCTAGTAAAGCTCTACACTGAGTGAAACATCACCGGGTAAAGCTCTACACTGAGTGAAACATCACCTGGTAAAGCTCTACACTGAGTGAAACATCACCTGGTAAAGCTCTACACTGAGTGAAACATCACCTGGTAAAGCTCTACACTGGGCAAAACATCACCTGGTAAAGCTCTACACTGAGCGAAACATCACCTGGTAAAGCTCTACACTGAGTGAAACATCACCTGGTAAAGCTCTACACTGGGCAAAACATCACCTGGTAAAGCTCTACAGTGAGCGAAACATCACCTGGTAAAGCTCTACACTGAGTGAAACATCACCTCGTAAAGCTCTACACCAGTGGTTCCCAAACTTTTTCAGCTTGTTACCCAATTTAACATGCCACATAAAGCATGTTACCCCTTTCACAAAATGTTGTTATTATTGATATATATGGCTAAACGTGAACGTATACAGCCTCGCATACTCTGCTAATCCTAGCAAAACCATTGAAAACGTAAGAACCACACATACATTATATATAAAATTAATAATAGCTACAAATTCACAGTAACAGTGGGTAAATACTAACTATATACTGCACAGGGCAGTACACATACATTCCAGCTTATGTCTACCTCGGCTGATGCTCACAGATAAACTGACAGTGTGAAATAGAGGCAGCCTCAGGAAGTGAGTGACGCGTACTGGACAGGTCGATCTGGGCTACTGAGTGACTTTTGTCCTGAAGCATACTTGTCAAAAAACTTTTCGGTTTCCACACACTTACCTATATATTTCTTCTTTTCTAATACTGTATATTAGTTTTTTATGTTTATTGTTATTTGGTTTAACTTTATTACTTACTTATAAAAGGTTTACTTTACAACTTTATATACTAAGACAAAGTTAACAATAATCCTCATACCGGGCACCGCATTGTTTTCTTGATTTTCAGAATTCATAACTTTTTTTTCTGTCACCCCTCCATTACCCCCCAAAAATGGTTAAATTACCCCAAGGGGGTAATTTACCCCCAGTTTGGGAACCACTGCTCTACACTTACCAAAACATCACCTGGTAAAGCTCTACACCTGGCAAAACATCACCTGGTAAAGCTCTACACCTGGCAAAACATCACCTGGTAAAGCTCTACACTGAGTGAAACATCACCTGGTAAAGCTCTACACTGAGTGAAACATCACCTGGTAAAGCTCTACACTGGGCAAAACATCACCTGGTAAAGCTCTACACTGAGCAAAACATCACCTGGTAAAGCTCTACACTGAGTGAAACATCACCTAGTAAAGCTCTACATTGAGTGAAACATCACCTGGTAAAGCTCTACACTGAGTGAAACATCACCTGGTAAAGCTCTACAATGAATGACATGTCGCCTGGTAAAGCTCTACACTGAGTGAAACATCACCTGGTAAAGCTCTACACTGAGTGAAATATCACCTGGTAAAGCTCTACACTATCGCCTGGTAAATCTCTACACTGAGTGAAAGCATCACCGAAACATGGTAAAGCTCTACACTGAGTGAAACATCACCAGGCAAAGCTCTACACAGAGTGAAACATCACCTCGTAAAGCTCTACACTGAGTGAAACATCACCTGGTAAAGTTCTACACTGAGTGAAACATGTCACCTAGAGTAAACATCACCTGCTCTACACTGAGTGAAACATCACCTGGTAAAATCTCTACACTGAGTGAAACATCACCTAGTAACTGAGCTCTACACTGAGTGAAACATCATCACCTGGGCAAAACATCACCTGGTAAAGCTCTACACTGAGTGAAACATCACCTGGTAAAGCTCTACACTGAGTGAAACATCACCTGGTAAAGCTCTACACTGAGTGAAACATCACCTGGTAAAGCTCTACACTGAGTGAAACATCACCTGGTAAAGCTCTACACTGGGCAAAACATCACCTGGTAAAGCTCTACACTGAGCGAAGCATCACTTGGTAAAGCTCTACACTGAGTGAAACATCACCTGGTAAAGCTCTACACTGGGCAAAACATCACCTGGTAAAGCTCTACAGTGAGCGAAACATCACCTGGTAAAGCTCTACACTGAGTGAAACATCACCTGGTAAAGCTCTACACTGGGCAAAACATCACCAGGTAAAGCTCTACACTGAGTGAAATATCACCTGGTAAAGCTCTACACTGGGCGAAACATCACCTTGTAAAGCTCTACACTAAGTGAAACATCACCTGGTAAAGCTCAACACTGAGTGAAAGAAAACCTGGTAAAGCTCTACACTGAGTGAAAGATCTGGTCTCTACACTGAGTGAAACATCACCTGGTAACACTGAGTGAAACATCACCTGGTAAAGCTCTACACTGAGTGAAACATCACCTGGTAAAGCTCTACACTGAGTGAAACATCACCTGGTAAAGCTCTACACTGGGCGAAACATCACCTGGTAAAGCGCTACACTGGGCGAGACGTGCGGGTGGAGGGATACACTGGGCGAGACGTGCGGGTGGAGGGGCGATACACTGGGCGAGACGTGCGGGTGGAGGGGCGATACACTGGGCGAGACGTGCGGGTGGAAGGGCGATACACTGGGCGAGACGTGCTGGTGGAGGGGCGATACACTGGGCGAGACGTGCGGGTGGAGGGGCGATACACTGGGCGAGACGTGCGGGTGGAGGGGCGATACACTGGGCGAGACGTACGGGTGGAGGGGCGATACACTGGGCGAGACGTGCGGGTGGAGGGGCGATACACTGGGCGAGACGTGCGGGTGGAGGGGCGATACACTGGGCGAGACGTGCGGATGGAGGGGCGATACACTTGGCGAGACGTGCTGGTGGAAGGGCGATACACTGGGCGAGACGTGCGGGTGGAGGGGCGATACACTGGGCGAGACGTGCTGGTGGAGGGGCGATACACTGGGCGAGACGTGCTGGTGGAGGGGCGATACACTGGGCGAGACGTGCGGGTGGAGGGGCGATACACTGGGCGAGACGTGCGGGTGGAGGGGCGATACACTGGGCGAGACGTGCTGGTGGAGGGGCGATACACTGGGCGAGACGTGCTGGTGGAGGGGCGATACACTGGGCGAGACGTGCTGGTGGAGGGGCGATACACTGGGCGAGACGTGCGGGTGGAGGGGCGATACACTGGGCGAGACGTGCGGGTGGAGGGGCGATACACTGGGCGAGACGTGCGGGTGGAGGGGCGATACACTGGGCGAGACGTGCTAGTGGAAGGGCGATACACTGGGCGAGACGTGCGGGTGGAAGGGCGATACACTGGGCGAGACGTGCGGGTGGAGGGGCGATACACTGGGCGAGACGTGCGGGTGGAAGGGCGATACACTGGGCGAGACGTGCGGGTGGAAGGGCGATACACTGGAGGGGCGATACACTGGGCGAGACGTGCTGGTGGAGGGGCGATACACTGGGCGAGACGTGCTGGTGGAGGGGAGATACGAGACGTACGATACACTGGGCGAGACGTGCGGGTGGAAGGGCAATACACTGGGCGAGACGTGCTAGTGGAGGGGCGATACACTGGGCGAGACGTGCTAGTGGAGGGGCGATACACTGGGCGAGACGTGCGGGTGGAAGGGCGATACACTGGGCGAGACGTGCTAGTGGAAGGGCGATACACTGGGCGAGACGTGCGGGTGGAAGGGCGATACACTGGGCGAGACGTGCGGGTGGAAGGGCGATACACTGGGCGAGACGTGCGGGTGGAAGGGCGATACACTGGGCGAGACGTGCTAGTGGAAGGGCGATACACTGGGCGAGACGTGCGGGTGGAGGGGCGATACACTGGGCGAACTTGGGGTGGAGGGGCGATACACTGGGCGAGACGTGCGGGTGGAAGGGCGATACACTGGGCGAGACGTGCGGGTGGAAGGGCGATACACTGGGCGAGACGTGCTGGTGGAGGGGCGATACACTGGGCGAGACATGCGGGTGGAGGGGCGATACACTGGGCGAGACGTGCGGGTGGAGGGGCGATACACTGGGCGAGACGTGCGGGTGGAGGGGCGATACACTGGGCGAGACGTGCGGGTGGAGGGGCGATACACTGGGCGAGATGTGCGGGTGGAGGGGCGATACACTGGGCGAGACGTGCGGGTGGAGGGGCGATACACTGGGCGAGACGTGCGGGTGGAGGGGCGATACACTGGGCGAGACGTGCGGTGGAGGGGCGATACACTGGCGAGACGTGCGGGTGGAGGGGCGATACACTGGGCGAGACGTGCTGGTGGAGGGGCGATACACTGGACGAGACGTGCGGGTGGAGGGGCGATACACTGGGCGAGACGTGCGGGTGGATGGGCGATACACGGGACGAGACGTGCGGGTGGAAGGGCGATACACTGGCCGAGACGTGCGGGAGGAGGGGCGAGACACTGGGCGAGACGTGCGGGTGGAGGGGCGATACACTGGACGAGACGTGCGGGTGGAAGGGCGATACACTGGACGAGACGTGCGGGTGGAGGGGCGATACACTGGGCGAGACGTGCGGGTGGAGGGGCGATACACTGGACGAGACGTGCGGGTGGAAGGGCGATACACTGGACGAGACGTGCGGGTGGAGGGGCGATACACTGGACGAGACGTGCGGGTGGAGGGGCGATACACTGGACGAGACGTGCGGGTGGAAGGGCGATACACTGGACGAGACGTGCGGGTGGAAGGGCGATACACTGGACGAGACGTGCGGGTGGAGGGCGATACACTGGACGAGACGTGCGGGTGGAGGGGGCGATACACTGGACGAGACGTGGGCGGGTGGAGGGGCGATACACTGGACGAGACGTGCGGGTGGAAGGGCGATACACTGGACGAGACGTGCGGGTGGAAGGGCGATACACTGGACGAGACGTGCGGGTGGAGGGGCGATACACTGGACGAGACGTGCGGGTGGAGGGGCGATACACTGGGCGAGACGTGCGGGTGGAAGGGCGATACACTGGGCGAGACGTGCGGGTGGAGGGATACACTGGGCGAGACGTGCTGGTGGAGGGGCGATACACTGGGCGAGACGTGCGGGTGGAGGGGCGATACACTGGGCGAGACGTGCGGGTGGAAGGGCGATACACTGGGCGAGACGTGCGGGTGGAGGGGCGATACACTGGGCGAGACGTGCGGGTGGAGGGGCGATACACTGGGCGAGACGTGCGGGTGGAGGGGCGATACTAACTCAATTTAACAACAATAATAATTTCTATTTTTCACTTTTATTAATATTATTTTATTAATGTTTTTAACTGGTATTTTATTTTCGTTTTAGCTGACTTATTTTTTTTTATTTTATTTTTTTTTTCTTGTTTCATCTTACATTTTTAATTTTACTTAAGCCATTGTTGTTGTTGTTGTTGTTTATAATTAATAATGATAATAATGAAAAGAAGAAGAAGAAGAAGAAGAAGAAGAAGAAGAAGAAGAAGAAGAAGAAGAAGAAGAAGAAGAAGAAGAAGAACAAGAACGAGGAAGAAGAACAAGAAAGAACAAGAACAAGAACTAGGAAGAAGAACAAGAAAAGAAGAGGAAGAAGAAGAAAGAAGAAGAAAGAAGAAGAAGAAGAAGAAGAAGAAGAAAGAAGAAAGAAGAAGAAGAAGAAGAAGAAGAAGAGAAGAAGAAAAGAAGAAGAAGAAGAAGAAGGAAGAAGAAGAAGAAGAAGAAGAAGAAGAGAACAACAAGAACGAAGAAGAGAAAGGAAGAAGAAGAAAGAAGAAGAAGAAGAAGAAGAAGAGAAGAAGAAGAAGAAGAAGAAAGAGAAGAAGAAAAAGAAGAAAAGAAGAAGAAGAAAGAAGAAGAAAGAAAAAAGAAGAAAGAAGAAAGAAGAAGAAGAAGAAGAAGAAGAAGAAGAAGAAGAAGAAGAAGAAGAAGAAGAAGAAGAAGAAGAAGAAGAACAACAACAACAACAACAACAACAACAACAACAACAACAACAACAACAACAACAACAATAATAATAATAATAATAATAATAATAATAATAATAATAATAATAATAATAATAATAATAATAATAATAATAATAATAAATAAATAATAATATAATGTGTGTTGTGTATTGTGTTGTATGTATTATTATTATTATTATTATTAGTTTGGTTCACATTAAATATTTTTCCTGATTTTGAGCAACGCTGCTGCAGGTGTCAGCCTTGATGAACTGTTGGTTGGTGGCGCTGTCAGCACGACTGTCACCAGGTGACGCCAGTTGGTAGAGTAACTGACAGCCAGACAGACAGTCTGTGCACTGATGCAACACTGACAAACTGTGGCGTTCAGAGATAAAGGCAACGTTTAATTGAAAGACGTTTCGCCTACTGGGAAGGTCTTCTTCACACCGGTACTGGGAACGGAAGCGCAGGTGTAATACTGGGAAAATACGTAGGATGATGTCAAGTGCGTCAGGTGATGCTAGGTGCGTCGGATTGTCATATGTTTCATATGATGTTAGGTGCGTCAGATGATGTCAGATACGTCGGGTGATATCAGGTACGTCAGGTGATGCCAGGTGCGTTGGATGACGCTTTTAGATCCGGCTGTTTCAGGAGCCTGCTTGAGCATATGCTTCGCCTGCCTCTTGTGTGGCGAATTAGTCGTCTTGTCGAACATCGCTGAGACTCTGAAAGCAAGACACCACCATCCTCAAGCCAGCAGTTTTTGCAAGAACGTGCTCCTGCACGGCCATCTTGACAACGTTTCTCTCACGCTGGATCTCCCCCGAAGTTATGTATGTTGAGCAAGGGTCATGCAAGCTCTCTCTACTAGTGTATATCTCTGCTCACCGAGGAGGTGACGCAAGCTCCTGGCTCTCTTAGCGGTAGATACCTCATCATATACCCGTATGGGATCACACACACATACACATCTGCATGGTCTCCAACCGTCCCATAGCTGGTCTCGGATGGTCAACAAACTTGAAGGACGGTAGCCACACTCATTCGATCATGTGGAGAGTCACCACACACACACACACACACACACACATTCTGTGACATCAGTCACAGGGAAATATACACGGAGGGATGCACGTCTCTCATTGTATATACAATAAGAATTTACTTTACCCCGCTATTTTAGAGAATAAATTTCTCTTTACCGCCGGCGAGAAGTGTACAAGCAGCCTCCAAGACTTCCCCATCACGTACGCGACCGGCTTTACCTAGTGAACCAGCAGCATCAGCTCCGAGCGAATGAGACGGCTATAGGAGCCTAGGGCTCAACCCCCCTGCACAACACACTAGGCAGTTCACGCTCCCTGACAGACAAACAGACAGACAGACGCACGTCTCGCCAGCAGCAACAGCTGCGTCTCCTGGGGATAATATTCACTGACCCTCGCGAAGAGGAAGACGTAATCTAATGAGAAACAAAGAAAAGAGAAGCAGCGGTGGAAAAGAAAATGGGAACTGGGAATCAGAATGGGACTTGGAGAACAAAATAAGGAAGAAGAAAAAATTCCGAGGATGAATTGAACGAAAGACGAATTGGGAAGGATGGGGAAAAAATAGAGGATTAAATGGAATTAGGGAAGAAAGGAAGAGGGCAACAGTGGCAGGAAGAGTAGAGAAGGGTGATGAAGGGGAGAAAAGGGAGAGGGGAAGAAGAAAGAGTGATGGAAGGGAGAAGCGATAAAGGAATGAAACTGGACAGACAGACAGACAGAGACAGACAGAGACAGACAGAGACAGACAGAGACAGACAGAGACAGACAGAGAAAGAGACGGACAGAGAGAGAGAGAGAGAGAGAGAGGAAATAAGGGAGAGGAGAGAAAACCTGAAAGGGAGAGAAGAAAGAGGGAAATGTGTAGAAAAGAGAGAAATGGAAAACGAAAGGAAAATGAACAAGAAATGGAAGAAAATAACAGAGAGAAAACAAAAGTGAATTAAAAGAAGAGGACAATAACAAGATGTGAAAGGAAGGAAAGAAGCAGAAAAGATGAATGGGAGAGAAAGGAGATGAGAAGCAACTATAAAGAGTGAAAGTTGAAGGTGAAAAATGAAAGAAAAAAGGGAATAAATAATAAATTTCGATAAAATTAATCTGAGAGGAAATGTGATGATGAGGATGATAAGAGAAGCCGAAGATGAAGCAAGATATAGACGAAGACGATGATAATTAATGTCCAAACAAGGGAATGATGAGGGTAATGTGGAGGAGCACACATGGAGGAGGAGGAGGAGTAGGAGTAGGAGGAGGAGGAGAAGGAGGAGAAGGAAGAGAAGGAGGAGTAGGAAGAGGAGGAAGAGAATGAGGAGGAGAAGGAAGAGGAGGAAAAGGAGGAGGAGGAGGAGGAGGAGGAGGAGGAGAAGGAGGAGGAGGACAAGGAGGAGGAGGAGAAGGAGGAAGAGGAGTAGGAGGAGGAGGAGGAGGAGGAAGGAGGAGGAGGAGGAGGAAGGAGGAGGAGGAGAGAAGGAGGTGAGGAGGAGGAGACGGAGGAGGAGGAGGAGGATGAGCAGGAGGAGGAGGAGGAGGAGGAGGAGGAGGAGTAGTAGGAGGTGGAGGAGAAGGAGGAGGAGGATGAGAAGGAGGAGGAGGAGAGGAGGAGGAGAGGAAGGAGGAGGAGGAGGAGGAGGAGGAAGGAGGAGGAGGAGAGGAGGAGGAGGAGAAGGTGGAGGAGGAGGAGGAGGAAGGAGGAGGAGTAGGCGGAGGAGGAGGAGGAGGAGGAGGAGGAGGAGGAGGAAGGAGGACGAGGAGGAGAAGGAGGAGGAGGAGGAGGAGGAGGAGGAGGAGGAGGAGGAGGAGGAGGAGGAAGGAGGAGGAGGAGGTAGGAAGGAGGAAGGAAGAAGAGGAAGGAGGAGGAGGAGGAGAAGGGGAGGAGGAGGAGAAGGAGGAGAGGAGAAGAAGGAGGAGGAAGGAGTAAGAGGAGTAAGAGAGGAAGGAAGAGAAGGAAGAAGAAGGAGGAGGAGGAGGAGGAGGAGGAGGAGAGGAGAAGGAGGAGGAGAAGGAAGGAGGAGGAGGAGGAGGAGTAGGGAAGGAGGAAGAGGAAGAGGAAGGAGGAGGAGGAGGTGGAGGAGAGAAGGAGGAGGAGGAGTAGAAGGAGGAGGAGTAGAAGAAGGAGGAGGAGTAGGAGGAGAAGGAGGAGGAGGAAGAAGAAGGAGGAGGATGAGGAGGAGGAGGAGAAGAAAGAGGAAGGAGGAGGAGGAGGAGGAGGTGAGGAGGAGGAGGAGGAAGGGGAGAGGAGGTGGAGAAGAAGAAGGAGGAGGAGTAAGAGAGGATGAGGAGGAAGAGAAGGAGGAGGAGGAGGAGGAGGAGCAAAGAAGAAGGAAGGAGGAGGAGGAGGAGGAGGAGGAGGAGAGGAGGAGGAAGGAGGAGGAGGAGGAGGAGAGGAGGAGGAGGAGAGAAGGAGGAGGAGGAAGGAGGAAGGAGGAGGAGGAGGAGGAGGAAGGAAGGAGGAAGGAGGAGGAGGAGTAGGAGGAGGAGGAGGAGGAGGAGGAGGAAGGAGGAGGAGTAGGAGGAGGAGGAGTAGGAGGAG
>NC_091292.1:84466998-84474498 GCF_038502225.1 Cherax quadricarinatus | reverse complement strand
ACCTAACCTAACCTAACCTAACTTAGCAGCCTAACCTAACCTAACCTAACCTAACCTAACCTAACCTAGCAGCCTAACCTAACCTAACCTAACCTAACCTAACCTAACCTAACCTAACCTAACCTAACTTATCAGCCTAACCTAACCTAACCTAACCTAACCTAACCTAACCTAACCGAGCAGCCTAACCTAACCTAACCTAACCTAGCAGCCTAACCTAACCTAACCTAACCTAACCTAACCTAACCTAACCTAACCTAACCTAACTTAACCTAACCTAACCTAACCTAACCTAACCTAACTTAACCTAACCTAACCTAACCTAACCTAACCTAACCTAACCTAGCCTAACCTAACCTAACCTAACCTAACCTAACCTAACCTAACCTAACCTAACTTAACCTAACCTAACCTAACCTAACCTAACCTAACCTAACCTAACTTAGCAGCCTAACCTAACCTAACCTAACCTAACCTAACCTAACCTAACCTAACCTAACCTAGCAGCCTAACCTAACCTAACCTAACCTAACCTAACCTAACCTAACCTAACTTATCAGCCTAACCTAACCTAACCTAACCTAACCTAACCTAACCTAACCTAACCGAGCAGCCTAACCTAACCTAACCTAACCTAGCAGCCTAACCTAACCTAACCTAACCTAACCTAACCTAACCTAACCTAACCTAACCTAGCAGCCTAACCTACCCTAACCTAACCTAACCTAACCTAACCCAACCTAACCTAACCTAACCTAACCTAACCTAACCTAACCTAACCTAACTTAGCAGCCTAACCTAACCTAACCTAACCTAACCTAACCTAAAGTAACTTAGCAGCCTAACCTAACCTAACCTAACCTAACCTAACCTAACCTAACCTAACCTAACAGCCTAACCTACCCTAACCTAACCTAACCTAAACTAACCTAACCTAACCTAACTAACTTAATCTAACCTAACCTAACCTAACCTAACCTAGCCTAACCTAACCTAACCTAACCTAACCTAACCTAACCTAGCCTAACCTAACCTAACCTAACCTAACATAACCTAACCTAACCTAGCCTAACCTAACCTAACCTAACCTAACTTAACCTAACCTAACCTAACCTAGCAGCCTAACCTAACCTAACCTAACCTAACCTAACCTAACCTAACCTAGCCTAACCTAACCTAACCTAACCTAACCTAACCTAACCTAACCTAACCTAGCCTAACCTAACCTAACCTAACCTAACCTAACCTAACCTAGCCTAACCTAACCTAACCTAACCTAACTTAACCTAACCTAACCTAACCTAGCAGCCTAACCTAACCTAACCTAACCTAGCAGCCTAACCTAACCTAACCTAACCTAACCTAACTTAGCAGCCTAACCTAACCTAACCTAACCTAACCTAACCTAACCTAACCTAGCAGCCTAACCTAACCTAGCAGCCTAACTTAACCTAACCTAACCTAACCTAGCAGCCTAACCTACCCTAACCTAACCTAACCTAACCTAACATAACCGAACCTAACCTAACCTAGCAGCCTAACCTAACCTAACCTAACCTAACTTAACCTAACCTAACCTAGCAGCCTAACCTACCCTAACCTAACCTAACCTAACCTAACTAACCTAACCTAACCTAACCTAACCTAACCTAACCTAACTTAACATAACCTAACTAACCTAACCTAACCTAACCTAACCTAACCTAACCTAACCTAGCAGCCTAACCTAACCTAACCTAACCTAACATAACCTAACCTAACCTAACATAACCTAACCCAACCTAACCCAACCTAACCTAACCTAACTTAACCTAACCTAACCTAACCTAACTTACTAACATAACCTAACCTAACCTAACCTAACTTAATCTAACCTAACCTAACTTAACCTAACCCAACCTAACCTAACCTAACCTAACATAACCTAACCCAACCTAACCCAACCTAACCTAACCTAACTTAACCTAACCTAACCTAACCTAACCTAACATAACCTAACCCAACCTAACCAAACCTAACCTAACCTAACTTAACCTAACCTAACCTAACCTAACCTAACCTAGCCTAACCTAACCTAACCTAACCTAACCTAACCTAGCAGCCTAACCTAACCTAACCTAACCTAACCTAACCTAACTTAGCAGCCTAACCTAACCTAACCTAACCTAACCTAGCAGCCTAACCTAACCTAACCTAAGCTAGCAGCCTAACCTAACCTAACCTAACCTAACCTAACCTACCCTAACCTAACCTAACCTAACCTAACCTAACCTAACCAAACTTAGCAGCCTAACCTAACCTAACCTAACCTAACCTAACCTAGCAGCCTAACCTAACCTAACCTAACCTAACCTAACTAACCTAACCTAACCTAACCTAACCTAACCTAGCAGCCTAACCTAACCTAACCTAACCTAACCTAACCTAACCTAACTAACCTAACCTAACCTAACCTAACCTAACCTAGCCTAACCTAACCTAACCTAACCTAACCTAACCTAGCCTAACCTAACCTAACCTAACCTAACCTAACCTAACCTAACCTAACCTAACCTAACCTATCCTAGCAGCCTAACCTAACCTAACCTAACCTAACCTAACCTAACCTAACCTAACTTAACAGCCTAACCTAACCTAACCTAACCTAACCTAACCTAGCAGCCTAACCTAACCTAACCTAACCTAGCTGCCTAACCTAACCTAACCTAACCTAGCAGCCTAACCTACCCTAACCTAACCTAACCTAACCTAACTTAGCAGCCTAACCTAACCTAACCTAACCTAACCTAACCTAGCAGCCTAACCTAACCTAACCTAACCTAACCTAACCTAACCTAACCTAACCTAACTTAGCAGCCTAACCTAACCTAACCTAACCTAACCTAACCTAACCTAGCAGCCTAACCTAACCTAACCTAACCTAGCAGCCTAACCTAACCTAAACTAACCTAGCAGCCTAACCTACCCTAACCTAACCTAACCTAACCTAGCAGCCTAACGTAACCTAACCTAACCTAACCTAACCTAACCTAACCTAACCTAGCAGCCTAACCTACCCTAACCTAACCTAACCTAACCTAACCTAACTAACCTAACCTAACCTAACCTAACCTAACCTAACCTAACCTAACTTAACCTAACCTACCTAACCTAACCTAACCTAACCTAACCTAACCTAACCTAACCTAACCTAATCTAGCAGCCTAACCTAACCTAACCTAACCTAACCTAACCTAACATAACCTAACATAACCTAACATAACCTAACCCAACCTAACCCAACCTAACCTAACCTAACTTAACCTAACCTAACCTAACCTGACTTACTAACATAACCTAACCTAACCTAACCTAACTTAACCTAACCTAACCTAACCTAACCTAACCTAACCTAACCTAACCTAACCTAACATAACATAACCTAACCCAACCTAACCCAACCTAACCTAACCTAACTTAACCTAACCTAACCTAACCTAACGTAACATAACCTAACCCAACCTAACCAAACCTAACCTAACCTAACTTAACCTGACATAACCTAACCTAACCTAACCAAACCTAACCTAACTTAACCTAACATAACCTAACCTAACCTAACATAACCTAAGCTAACCTAACCTAACCTAACCTAACATACCATAACATAACCTAACCTAACCTAACCTAACCTAACCTAACCTAACCTAACCTAACCTAACCTAACGTAACCTTGCTAGAATTCAGGTAAATCAGTCCAGCTTAGTCCTACATAGCCTAAGTTTTGCCTAATGTTAGTATTATTTAAAACATATGGATGTATATGTCTTAAATGACAGAGACTCAGTGTTCGAGGAAGATGAGGAAGCAGCATCAATACGTCTTATCAAAGGAAATGTAAAATACTGACGCAATGGATAAATGCAGTGTAAGGCGAAACTTGTTTTTGGCAGCATTTCGCCCACACAGTGGATTTTAACAAGTCGTAAACAGATCTACCAGGAGAGAGAAAGTGTAGTGAGTGAAGAGCAAAGTTGAAATTTTATCCTTGAGCGCCTTAGTAACAAGTGAAACAAATATGTGTTACGATGTGTTGAGTTTGAGAAGCACTCGCTTAACATGGGCCGGTAGGCCTCCTGCAGTGTTCGGGCTGGTAGGCCTCCTGCAGTGTTCGGGCTGGTAGGCCTCCTGCAGTGTTCGGGCTGGTAGGCCTCCTGCAGTGTTCGGGCTGGTAGGCCTCCTGCAGTGTTCGGGCTGGTAGGCCTCCTGCAGTGTTCGGGCTGGTAGGCCTCCTGCATTGTTCGGGCTGGTAGGCCTCCTGCAGTGTTCGGGCTGGTAGGCCTCCAGCAGTGTACGGGCTGGTAGGCCTCCTGCAGTGTTCGGGCTGGTAGGCCTCCTGCAGTGTTCGGGCTGGTAGGCCTCCTGCAGTGTTCCGCCAAACAATGGCCTGTTGCTCTTCACCATGGAATATAATCTTTTCCACAGTGCAAACAACTGAGCTCTAACAAGAGTCCCATGTCCCTACACAACGTCTATTCATGACTTCCACGGCTCCCACACACTCACTCCCACATCCTGCTTTACCACCCCAACACAACGCACCAACCAAACCTAATAACACTCACGCACTGATAATCAAGCTGATGCCTCTTGCTCCTGCTGCCTCTCACCCCTGTTGTCTCTCGTTCCTGCTGCCTCTCACCCCAGTTATCTCTCGCTCTTGCTGCCTCTCACCCCCACACATCTTATACTCTGTCCAGTCCCCTAACATCAGTCGCTCGTACCACCAAGCACAAACCTTCCTACACCCATTACCACGACCAAACCTTCTTCCCTTATCCCATCATATGCTTCCACATTACCAAGTACTACATTACTGTGAAAATATCAAACCTGGAATATTACCCACAGAAAATAAAAAAAAAACGATGAGGGTAAGAGTGTGGTACACATAAAGAGCGAGGAAGGTAAGAGTGTAAGAGTGAAGTACACAAAGAGTGAGGAGGGTTACCTGGAGGTTATTCCGGGGATCAACGCCCCCGCGGCCCGGTCCATGACCAGGCCTCCCGATGGATCAGGGCTTAATCAACTAGGCTGTTACTGCTGGCCGCACGCAGTCCAACGTACGAGCCACAGCCCGGCTGATCCGACACTGACTTTAGGTATCTGTCCAGCTCTCTCTTGAAGGCAGTCAGGGGTTTATTGGCAATTCCCCTAATGCTTGATGGGAGGCTGTTGAACAGTCTTGGGCCCCGGACACTTATGGTGTTTTCCCTTAGTGTACCAATGGCGCCCCTACTTTTTATTGGGGGCATTTTGCATTGCCTGCCCAGTCTTTTACTTTCGTAGGGAGTGATTTCTGTGTGCAGATTTGGTACACAGATATTGAAGTCATCATAAACAAGGTCAGTGAATCTAAGTGACAGAAAGTAAATCAAACTGACGACCACATGAGGTAAGAGTCACAGAACGAGGCACAAACATATCCTCTTAAAACACATTTCTGAAAAACCTTTCGACCCTGGAAGCTTCAACAACACTTCGAATACATAAACTTAAGATATCATTTTCTCTGTTCCTCACTGCCTTTTTTGCATTGTTTACTGCGAATTGTTGGAAACCATAACAGGTGACAGTAATATACAACCCTCCACCCAACAGCAGAAAAGACATTGTAATAGGTGACAGCGATATACAACCCTCCCCACAACAGCAGGAAGAACACTGTAACAGGGGACAGTAATATATAACCCTCCCCCCAACAGCAGGAAAGACGCCATAACTGGTGACAGTAATATACAAACCTCCACACAGTAGCAGGAAAGACACAGTAACAGGCGACAGTAATATACAACCATCCACACAACAGCAGGAAAGACACTGTAACTGGTGACAGTAATATACAACCCTCCACACAACAGCAGGAGAGGCACTGTAAATGGCGACATTAATATACAACCCTCCACACAACAGCAGGAAAGACACTGTAACTGGTGACAGTAATATACAACCCTCCACACAACAGCAGGAAAGACATTGTAACTAGTGACAGTAATATACAACCCTCGCACAACAGCAGGAAAGACACTGTAACTGGTGACAGTAATATACAACCCTCCACACAACAGCAGGAAAGACACTGTAACTGGTGACAGTAATATACAACCCTCGCACAACAGCAGGAAAGACACTGTAACTGGTGACAGTAATATACAACCCTCCACACAACAGCAGGAAAGACACTGTAACTGGTGACAGCAATATACAACCCTCCACACAACAGCAGGAAAGACACTGTAACTGGTGACAGTAATATACAACCCTCCACACAACAGCAGGAAAGACACTGTAACTGGTGACAGTAATATACAACCCTCCACATAACAGCAGGAAAGACACTGTAACTGGTGACAGCAATATACAACTCTCTCCACAACAACAGGAAAGTTCTATAAGAGTATCAGTACAGCAGCAGCACAGCAATAATTGTAAAGAGCAGCACAACGTCGGAGTGGTTAAGTCATGAGAGACGTCACACACACAGAACAGTCGACTGTTTGTAACACTAAGGAAGGTTAAGTGTTTGATGGCATTAATACTGACGTGTATGTAAATAAGACGCAGAACCAATGGTAGGTCAACCAATGGTAGGTCATCAAGAGCCAATTATATTGCATCAAGAGCTTAGAGTTCATTTAGGGCCAATAATGTTCCATTAAAATCTCATAGTTCATTAAGGGCCAATAATGGTCCACAAAGATCTAATATAAGTATCCATCAATGTATCAAGGGCCATTTAAGGAGCCAGTCAAGGAACACTGAAGGGAATTATGACCCCGTCAACTAGCAGATCATTGTATGTATGTATGTATATATATATATTCATGAAACTCTAAATCCATATAATCATACAGTGCTTAAAGAATGGTAAGCGATCAGGTATTATACAAGAAGGTAACTCCAACTCCTTGAATCACGAGCCCTTTACCAGCATAAAGTGACTCCCTTTGAAGGGAAGAAAAAGCATACATAAGGGAGGAATTGAGGACAGATGGGAGTGATACCCTCCCTCGCCGGTGCTACAGTTATACTGACGTCATCAAATATGATCCTTACCGTGAATGCCACAAGACCCAAGTTATCGTACTCTAGGCTACGGAAATGCCCCCAAGCAGTTGTATCATAGAGTCTGAATTCGCCTTCATGGCCGCGTCAGCTTGACGGGATTGGGGGGGGGGACACCGGAAAAAAAAGGTGACCAGCCTATGTCTGGCTAGGCCTATTGTGTAATTCAGGAAGATATGGAGGCTTCCAGTGGCTCAGGAGGACCTCACAGAGGGGCGTAAAATATATAATGGCGTAGAGGGTGGCCGTCCTGCTGCTGCCTCGCCTCTCCTGCTTTTATAGATTGAGAAAAAAAAGGACAAAAAAAGAGAAACGTAAAAATACAGGAAATTGGAGGGAGTGTATAAAGTAATCTGCGGACAGAGGCTGCCTTAGTTGGTGGCGCCCCGCTGCCAA
>NC_091292.1:84461998-84464498 GCF_038502225.1 Cherax quadricarinatus | reverse complement strand
CTGAGTCTTCAACTTCCAATTGTGACCTCTTGTGTCTGTGTCCCTTCTCTGGAACATCCCGTCTTTGTCCACCTCGTCTATTCCGCGCAGTATTTTATATGTCGTTATCATGTCTCCCCTGACCCTCCTGTCCTCCAGTGTCGTCAGTCCGATTTCACTCAACCTTTCTTCGTAGGATAATCCCCGTAGCTCTGGGACTAGTCTTGTTGCAAACCTTTGCACTTTCTCTAATTTCTTGACGTGCTTGACTAGGTGTGGATTCCAAACTGGTGCTGCATACTCCAGTATGGGCCTGACGTAAATGGTATACAGAGTCTTGAACGAATCCTTACTGAGGTATCGGAACGCTATCCGTAGGTTTGCCAGGCGCCCGTATGCTGCAGCAGTTATCTGATTGATGTGCGCCTCAGGAGATATGCTCGGTGTTATACTCACCCCCAGATCTTTTTCCTTGAGTGAGGTTTGCAGACTTTGGTCATCTAAACTATATTGTGTCTGCGGTCTTCTTTGCCCTTCCCCAATCTTCATGACTTTGCATTTGGCAGGGTTAAACTCAAGGAGCCAGTTGCTGGACCAGGCTTGTAGCCTGTCCAGGTCTCTTTGTAGTCCTGCCTGATCCTCATCCGATTTGATTCTTCTCATTAACTTCACATCATCCGCAAACAAGGACACTTCTGAGTCTATCCCTTCCGTTATGTCATTCACATATACCAAGAACAGCACAGTTCCTAGGACTGACCCCTGTGGAACCCCGCTGACACCTCGTCACGTACCATGACTCGTTGTTGCCTCCCTGTCAGGTATTCTCTGATCCATTGCAGTGCCTTTCCTGTTATGTGTGCCTGATCCTCTAGCTTTTGCAGTAACCTCTTGTGAGGAACTGTGTCGAAGGCCTTCTTGCAGTCCAAAAAAATGCAGTCGATCCACCCCTCTCTCTCTTGTCTTACTTCTGTCACCTTGTCATAAAACTCTAGTAGGTTTGTGACACAGGATTTTCCCTCCCTGAAACCATGCTGGTTGTCAATTATACACTTGTTTCTTTCCAGGTGCTCCACCACTCTCCTCCTGATGATCTCCATGACCTTGCATACTATACACGTTAGTGATACAGGTCTGTAGTTTAGTGCCTCATGTCTGTCTCCCTTTTTAAAAATTGGGACTACATTTGCCATCTTCCATACCTCGGGGAGTTGCCCAGTTTCAAATGATGTGTTGAAGATCTTTGTTAATGGTACACACAATATCTCTGCTCCCTCTTTAAGGACCCACGGAGAGATGTTGTCTGGTCCCACCGCCATTGAGGTGTCAAGTTCGCATAGCAGCTTCTTCACCTCCTCCTTGGTTATATGTACCTCATCCAGCACTTGCTGGTGCAACACCCCTGCTCTGATTTCCTTTAGTCCTACTGGTTTCCACTGTAGATTCTTCTTTAAATCTCGTGTTGAGCTCCTGACATACCTCCCGGTCGTTTCTTGTGAATTCCCCATCACCCTTCCTCAGTCTGATTACCTTGTCCTTGACTGTTGTTTTCCTCCTGATGTGGCTGTACAACAGCTTCGGGTCAGTCTTGACTTTCGATGCTATGTCATTTTCGTATTGCCGCTGAGCCTCCCTTCTTATCTGTGCATATTCGTTTCTGACTCTTTGGCTAATCTCTTTATTTTCCTGAGTTCTCTGTCTTCTCTACCTTTTCCATTCTCTAGTACACCTAGTTTTTGCCTCCCTACACCTTTGGGTGAACCAAGGACTCGTTCTGTTCTTCCCATTATTTCTGTTTCCCTTGGGAACAAACCTCTCCTCTGCCTCCTTGCATTTTGTTGCGGCATAGTACATCATTTCTTGTACTGGTTTTCCTGTCAGTTCCCTCTCCCACTGAATGTCTTGAAAGAAGTTCCTCAAGCCTGAGTAGTTCCCCCTTTTGTAGTTTGGCTTTTCCCACCCTATTCCTGCTGCTCTCTCCACTTGGAGCTCAACTATGTAGTCGAAGCACAGAACCACATGATCACTAGCTCCCAGGGGCCTTTCATACATGATATCCTCGATGTCAGAACTACTCAAGGTGAATACACGGTCCAGTCTTGCTGGTTCATCCTCTCCTCTCTCTCTGGTAGTGTCTCTAACATGTTGATGCATGAGGTTTTCCAGTACCACATCCATCATCTTGGCTCTCCATGTTTCGGGACCCCCATGGGGCTCCAGGTTTTCCCAGTCAATCTCCTTGTGATTGAAATCACCCATAACTAGTAACTTTGCTCCCGCCATGTGTGCTCTCCTGGCCACCTCGGCTAGTGTGTCGACCATTGCTCCGTTGCTCTCATCGTATTCTTCTCTTGGTCTCCTGCAGTTCTGTGGTGGGTTGTACATTACTGCAATTATCACCTTATGTCCCTCAGACTGGATTGTTCCTACTAAGTAGTCCCTTTCGCCCGTGCCGTCCATTCCTTCCATTTTCTCAAACCCCCACTGGTTTTTAATGAGCAGTGCAACTCCTCCTCCCCCT
>NC_091292.1:84399498-84451998 GCF_038502225.1 Cherax quadricarinatus | reverse complement strand
GATATTACAAATATGTACAAGTTTGTATGTGTGTGTAAGTGTTCTAAGTAGTTCGTTATGTCTCAAGACTCTACTAGACTTAAACAAGTGACTGACAAAGTCCTCACATAAACTAACTTCTTAACCAACTGGCAATCAGAACAGTCTGCTTGAACAACAAAAAGAATGCTAAGCCCAATAGCAATATAACAAGCAACTGCGACACAGAATCAGGAACAAAGAGATAATATAACGACACTAAGTAGGGACCATCTGCAGATCCTCCACAAAAGTCACAAAACTCCCATAATACTGAATCTAAGTTCAGCATAAGAAAATGCCCGACTGTGATAATACACAGAAACCAGTACAAATTAAGTCAGAAGCTATAGTTCAGGACCTGAGTTGTTCAGAGTGTCTATGAGACACACAACCTCAGTACAACGTCGAAAATCACTAAGTCTATACAAGGTTCTGTGAACAGAGTTCTACAGAACTAACAAGAATGATGAGACAGACAATTTGTCCAACCACCAAGAGAGTCTAGAGCAGACTGAATACTTCAAGCGAGGTGAGGACAGCCCCCCCCTCGATCACGTGATAGCTCCGTGGACAGCAGTCGCCCAGCAAGAAGCCGGCAATATAACGAGCAAACAGCGATAATTACAGTAGTTAGACAATCAAGACTTGAACTGAGCACATATGTTACATCCTACCTAACAAAGGAAACTACATCAAATAACAATATAAAACAATACATTTACGATTTAGCTATTATCGCAAATATAAGCAACATAAAATTAAATGAAAAAATAATAATTATATATATACATAATAATCATTGCAACCATTCAGGGGTTGCAATACCCCCCCCAACATGACAGACGGTCGCACTAGGAGTTGCATTAATGTCTTTCACATTACTGATTACTCAGGTTACATTACTAATAATATAATATAAATATTAATCAGAGTCACTCTCCTGCCAAGCACCTCTACAATTTCACAGCGTCCGTCACTAGGATAGGCCCCTAGTACTAGGGCAGTACACAGTATCGTATCTCTGCATACTCATGGTTATGTACATCAGTGTAGAGACAGGATAACGCAGATGAGCAGGGCACGATGAGGCTCGATCATAGTAGAGGAGACTGCATTCCACTCTTAAGTAGTGGTTGTGGAATGCTATGTAGTATGGACATCTGAGTATGAAACAGTTTAAGGTGTGTATTGAGGGGGGAGGGGTCTGCGGCAGGACAGTGTTGCGTCACACGCAGTACATCACCCACACCACACTACCCACTCAACACTCAGCTTATGTCTCCTCCTCACACAACATTACTGTGAATATATAAATATAATAATTAGACATGACATGAGTATACATAGTTAATATGGGCTGGAGGGATTACGTTACTTTACTGAATTTGACATAGCAAGTAACAAAAGGTATTTGGGCAATAAAATTACGTAAATTTTAAATGGGGAAGTGCCCAAATACACGTCAAAATGTTCAAAGGACACCACAAGAGCTAGAGCATAATTTTTCTGGTGTCGTTTGAGCTTAGATGAATAGTAACATATAGGATGGAGAATATCAGTGGATGTTGACTGTTGGAGCAGCACAGCGCCCACTGCATAACCACTCACATCTATATGTAAAAAGAAGGGAAAATTGAAATTAGGACTTTTCAACACAGGAGCAGAGGATAGCAAGTGCTTCAACCTTTTAAACGAGTCTGAACAATCTCTAGTCCAGGTGAACTGAACTTTGCTACTAGTAAGCTCAGTGAGAGGAGCTGCGATCTGAGAAAAGTTTGGACAGAACCTGCGATAATATCCTGCCATACCCAGGAATCTCTGTACTCCCTTCCTATCCTGTGGCACTGGAAATTCAGAAATTGCACGAACCTTAGCCTCAATAGGAGCAACCTCACCTTGGCCGATACAAAAGCCTAGATAGGTAATCTTGGCTTGACCAAAACTATATTTAGCTAAGTTAACAGTGAAGTTGTAGTGCGCCAGTCTCTCAAACAAAGCTCTGAGACGCGTCAAGTGCTGTTCCCACTCGTCACTGTACACCACTAAGTCGTCAAGGTAGGCTTCTACTCCTTCTAAGTTGTGGGTCAACTCGTTCATTATACGTTGGAATGAAGAAGCCGCGTTACATAGGCCGAAGGGGGTGACGAGGTAGTTAAACAATCCATCTTGAACAGTAAAAGCAGATATTTCTTGAGCACGTTCAGTAAGCGGGACTTGATAATAGCCTCGTAAGAGATCTAAACGGTTGACAAACTGGGCTCCTGACACACGGTCAATAAGGTCGTCAATGCGAGGTAGAGGATAACCATCAGGCAAGGTGACAGAGTTCACTTTCCTGTAATCAGTGCACATCCTGAAACTACCGTCAGGTTTAGGCACTAAAATACAGGGAGATGCCCATGGACTTTTACTGCGCTCAATAAGTCCGTGAGATAACAGAAAATCAACCTCTTCTCTCAATGCTTTATGCTTTGTTGGACTCATCCTATATGGTGATTGCTTAATGGGTGATGCTCCCTGTACATCAACGTCATGTACACCCAAAGTACAACGTTTAGGAACATCACTGAACAATTCAGGGAAATGCAAAATCATGTTTTTAATATCACCAGCTTTATCAATCCCAAGGTTACTAAGAAAATCGTCTGGTAATTGTATCTCTCGTGGCAATCCAACCTGGGAGAAAAATTTCATCAGCGCTCTCACAATAGCACGTGCATTAATTTTTCTCATAGGAATAGCTTCGGGATAGCGTGTTGCAGTGTCCATAATAGTAAATAAGTATTGGTTTCCTAGTTTGGTTCTAGGCAAAGGACCAACACAATCAATAATAAGACGTGAGAATGGTTCACCATGCACGGTGATAGGAATGAGAGGCGCAGGTGGAGGTGTGTGCGCTGGCTTGCCTGTCACTTGACACACGTGGCAACGTCGCACATGATCAGCTACTGTTTCCTTCATCTTTGGCCAAGTAAAATGTTTTGCCAGTTTACCGAGTGTCTTCTTGACACCCAAATGTCCTCCTATGGGACTATTGTGAGCAAAATCAATGGCTTGTTCACGAAATGTAACTGGTAACACTACGAGATGCTTGACTGTGGTGGAAACACTATCAGCTGACAACTTACATGTATTTTTCTCCATCAGTACACCGTTACTATAATAGTAACAATTATCGAGATCCTTTGCTTCACTCTCAGTAACTGCTATATCTCTCAGTCTTTCCAGTGACTGATCAACAAACTGATCCTTGATTAAATCATCATGAGTAAGAAATTTAACGTCAGTTGTGTCCTGATTAGGTTGATGACCGGGGGGAGTCAGTGTTAATGATCCGGGCGCAGAGCGTCACTAAACAACATATTCAACCCCAAATCATTGTCATCAACTAACTCAACAGGAGACAAGGATGGTTGTTGTATCTTTGACATAGCTCTAGTAATTGCGCTGAGAGGAAATAAAATAGGTTTCTCTCTACAAGCTTCAATGGCATAATTATCATCAGTGTTATTATCAATCACAAGTGGTTCTTTACATATACCAGCATGAAGGATATCGTTCCCTATCAACAAGTCCACTGACCTGATGGGAAATACTCCACTGGATATACCCACTGAAATATAACCAGTATAATAGCTTGTTTGAATATAAACTTTGTGCAGAGGCACTTTTATAACAGCCCCTCCATAGGCTTCTAACAATACATCTATCTTGCAATAGGTATCGTCAGTTATGGGCAGTACATCTTCTCTTAACGTGAGATAACTGCCAGTGTCTCTGAAAGTAACTATTTCAGTTAGATGTGATTCGTCAAATCCTACTTTACCTCTCGAAAAGTAAGGACCCATGGCTGAACGAATCTTTTCGTCAGATACACTTTCTGACGCTAGTCATCTATCCTGAGTAACATTATCTAAAACAGTAGGATCAGAGCTATTACTAGGATTTTGGTGCCTTTGTTGCTCGGAAGAAGATACGACTTGTGTGGGGGCGCCAGCCGCACGACTGCTTCTCGCATCTCTTTCCAACTTATAGCAATACTCTCTAGCATGTCCTTTTCTGTTACAATAGGTACATTTAACTTTCTTCTTCTCGATATCAGATTTCTGTCTAGCCACAGAAACAGATTCAGGATTGTGAGTTTTCCTGGTAAAGGTACGAGAAGTTACAGTAGCAGGTACATCAGGCCGGCAATGAGCAGCTGATTTAGGTTGCCAACTTCTAGGACAATTTTTAGTTACTTTGTTTCTTTGTGTTTTAGTACATACAAGTTTGTGAGAAATGTCGTAATTGTCTGCTAACGCTGCAGTTTCCAGAATATCCGAGGTAGTATGATCGATCAGATATTCTTGTATGTCAGCAGGCATACAGTTGTTAAGCTCTTCGTGTAGTAACAACTGAACAAGGCTGTCATAGTTGTTACACTTGGCAGCTCTAGACCATCTCTCAAAAGCAACTTTTTTCTCACGAGCAAACTCTACACAAGTCTGATCTTGTCGTCGTTGTAACGTACGAAATGCTCTTTGATAACTTACAGATAACAAGTTATACGTCTCTAGAATAGTTTGCTTGACAGTGTCATAACTAATGTACTTAGCAAATGGTAAAGCAGCGGTACAAGTTTGAGCTCTTCCTGTCAAAGCTGTATGCAACAATGTTGCCCAGTGCTTACGTGGCCAGTTCATAGCACGTGCCTGGTTCTCAAACACATCAAAATAGGTGTCTAAGTCTCTTTCAAAAAACTTAGGAACCATGGATGCAGCTTTCTGCACATTAAATGGGTCCTGTGATATATCAGTGTTGTCTTCCCAGACGAACATTTTCTCTTTGGAAATCTTCTTCATTCAATTTCCTCTGTGCCTCTATTTGTGCAGTCTGCAACATAATGAGGCGTTCATATCTCTCAAACTGTTCCTGAGAGATAGGACCAGTTGGTAATGGAGGAGTAGGGAAATTAACGTGGTCTGGACGGTCCTTAGGTCGGACACTTCGTCCAGCCGTCTCTAGAGAGTCTAGATCTGGTCTAGGATAAGTAGATACAGGTGTAGCATACACTGTACTAGTATTAGGCTGCGTCAAGCTAACAGTTAGGAGGGAAGGCGTGAGCGAGGTTCACTAGGCTCAGACACTTCGGCCGTAGTTGCTCTTTCTTCTAAGTAATCAAATAGAGTTATACTTCCTAATTGTGACACTAGGCTTTCTGAATCTGAATCATAATCAGACATTTCTGTATGAGCAGGAAACAATATATCTTTAGTTAACGCTCTGACAGTTTCTACGGTGTAATTCCTGTTATACGTCACACCGAGATATTTGGCTACTTGCCAACACGTCTGAAGTTTTAATGTACTTAACTCAGACAAAGTCAGAGTATCAATTAACTGTTTCACTTTAGCATACATCACGAAAATAATTGTACTACGAGAGAGTGATTATGGGAAACTATAATCCTAATAGGAATTTTAGTGTTAGTTGTCTTAGAGCTACAACTCTTAAACAGTATTTCCATCTCCTTGGATCAAGAGACTCAGTCAGGTACATACATCCACCTGGTATGTTGTACAAGACTAAACTCAAAGTCTTCAGATTAGGAAAGTACTCAAAGTGTTTGATCATCAGTTACTAGTATGTCAAACTGGAAAATTTCTCCAACACCTTGGATCAAGAGCATCTCGGACAGGCCCCCATTTGTTACAAAAAATGCGATTCTAAAAGCTTAGAGATCTCCAGTGAATACTAGAAAGGACTGCCCTTCTAGCATCCAGCCTGTTACTGGGTTTTCGTAACAAGTAGTCAGTATCCTTGTCCAATTATCCATTAGAAATCAGTATTATTCAATAGTGCTTCAGGATTACAACTGGTAGGCTACTAACTAGAGAAATTAAAATTTAATAAATTTATTAAGTCTAGGGGTATATTATCAAATTAAATTAAATTAATCACAGTAATCAAAATAATATCACATCTCTCGAGTACAATATTATTGTGCTGAAAGCACATATCACATTTATAATTCTTAAGTACCGTCTGGTACATTAACATTTAATAAGATATTACAAATATGTACAAGTTTGTATATGTGTGTAAGTGCTCTAAGTAGTTCGTTATGTCTCAAGACTCTACTAGACTTAAACAAGTGACTGACAAAGTCCTCACATAAACTAACTTCTTAACCAACTGGCAATCAGAACAGTCTGCTTGAACAACAAAAAGAATGCTAAGCCCAATAGCAATATAACAAGCAACTGCGACACAGAATCAGGAACAAGGAGATAATATAACGACACTAAGTAGGGACCATCTGCAGATCCTCCACAAAAGTCACAAAACTCCCATAATACTGAATCTAAGTTCAGCATAAGAAAATGCCCGACTGTGATAATACACAGAAACCAGTACAAATTAAGTCAGAAGCTATAGTTCAGGACCTGAGTTGTTCAGAGTGTCTATGAGACACACAACCTCAGTACAACGTCGAAAATCACTAAGTCTATACAAGGTTCTGTGAACAGAGTTCTACAGAACTAACAAGAATAATGAAACAGACAATCTGTCCAACCACCAAGAGAGTCTAGAGCAGACTGAATACTTCAAGCGAGGTGAGGACAGCCCCCCCTCGATAACGTGATAGCTCCGTGGACAGCAGTCGCCCAGCAAGAAGCCGGCAATATGACGAGCAAACAGCGATAATTACAGTAGTTAGACAATCAAGACTTGAACTGAGCACATAATATGTTACATCCTACCTAACAAAGGAAACTACATCAAATAACAATATAAAACAATACATTTACGATTTAGCTATTATCGCAAATATAAGCAATATAAAATTAAATGAAAAAATAATAATTATATATATACATAATAATCATTGCAACCATTCAGGGGTTGCAACATCTGTATACCTTAGTACATAACAAATATACTTAGTGATGCAGTTATAATAGATGAGGTGGTAAAAGTGGAATATTCAAACCACCACAAACAGAAATCAAAATATTTTTCCTGGAAATTTTTTTTTATGTACTACGAAGCTCTGCATGACACACAGATGACGATCAAACCAAATGCAAATTATATGGACAGGCATATGGTCACTGTTTTGAACACTATGTGCTTAATTGTCCACTTATTGAGGAATACAGAGACAGACAGTATAATAACCTATGTGACATGTCAAGATATCTTATTAATGAAAATAAGATACCTGATATACTAAGCAAATTTCCTAAATTTGCTTGTAACAGATAAGTGAACTATAAATATGTAAATATAAACATATATGTACTCTTGTTAACCCTTTTGGGACCTAGTTCCTAGGCCTTTTGTGTATCCACATGTTCTTGCGCTACCGTCCACAGCATGGATATGGGGTGCACAATAAACTAGCCACTTCGGTGGCAAAATCTAAAATCTGGGTGCACACACACACACACACACACACACACACACACACACACATACACGAGATAAGGCCTAGTAGCGACCAGCGAAGGGGTGGGGGCCAAGAACTGTGAATCGACCCCCAGCAACCACGTGTAAGTCAGTACAAGTAGTACGTGAATACACACATTGCAGGTCAATAATGATGAATTTCATCACTAAACAGAGAAAACAGTTTCTGGGCCAGTTTTCTCTTTGAATTGGTAGTTTGAATAGTTTGGGGCTAGTTAAGGGGTAGTTAAGGGAATAGCTAAGGGGGTAGTAGCTAAGAGGAAGGTATATATGATCCATTCCTTTTATTCATTCTCTTTTATTCCTTTTTTGCACCTTATGATTATTTATAATAATAATAATAATAATAGCAAAAATAATAAATATAATAATAATAATAATAATAATAATAATAATAATAATAATAATAATAATAATAATAATAATAATATTATTATTATTATTATTATTATTATTATTATTATTATTATTATTTATTGTTATTATTATTACGATCGTATATACTGCCACACTGCAGAATTACCTTCGCACATTTATGATATACAAAGCAGGTTGTAGTGGTGGGTATCATTGATGGTGGTGATCAGAGGAACACTGCTCCTGCTGCTTCACTTGATGTCTCCTCATCCAGTTGATCACACTGATGAATACACATCCCCCAGACCTTAATGAGTAATATTTACCTGGTGTATAAATGCTGTGTGTGTGTGTGTGTGTGTGTGTGTGTGTGTGTGTGTACTTAAACGTGTGTACATATTTGTGTTTAGTAAAAAAAATTCTCAAAGCCTTGCAAGGAAGTAAATTTCAGGTATATTTTTTCCCTAGTGCAACGAATACATTTTTCCCCCTCCTGTAATTGCCTTGTTGCAACCTTCCTCTGGTGAATGTATTTTTAACCTTGCTATTCTTCGAAATAAAGACACAGTTCGTTTTGAGACGGGAAATATTCCGTTATATTCAGCTAGAAATTTGGACCAATGATGAACACGGAAAAACCAGGAGAGAGAAATTCTCGTTTTCTGTGAACACAAAGCAATAGGGCATCTCAACAGAGGAACGGCAGTCAGTCAGTCAACAGAGAACAGCCCTGTTGAACAACAGAACCGTCCTGTTCTCCTCCCTCTCTCCTCACACGCTGTAAAACAACCGGGCGTCTCTCAAGACAATTCCACACACTATAAGACGACTGGGAAACCGTCAAGAAATCTCAATACTTGAAGACTTTCATATAATTTCCACGTCATTATAAGACAAACTGGAAACCATGGAGATCTCTCTATACATATTTTCAAGCACTTTGGAGACCTTCTAGACGGCTTCATCACAAGGAAACCCCGGAGACATATTTAGACACTACAAAACAACCGAGACCTGCCTCCAGGTCACCGCCCCCCTCTGCCCGGTCCATGGCCAGGCCTTCCTGTGGACCGGGGCCTGATCAACCACGCTATTACTGTTGGCTGCACACAATTCAGCATACGAACCACAGCCTTAACGTCAAGCACTGAATCAAGATATCTATCCAGTTCCCCATCTAAGGCAGCCAGGGGTCTATTGGTAATCCCCCGTATGCATGATGGGAGGCTGGTGAAGAGCCTTGGGCCCCTAACACTTATTGTGTTTTCTGTTAGTATACTCATGGCACCCCAGCTTTTCACTGGGGTATATAATGCACAGTCAGCCTAGTCTTTTGCTTTCACAGGCAGTAATTTGTATGTACAGGTTTGGAACCAATCCCTCTAGGATTTTCCCGGGGTAAATTATGATTTGATAAATGGTTTAGATAACCGGCAAGTAGAAGTGTGAGGCACTTTTGCAACATCTGAGAATTTTTATTAAGGAAACGTTTTGCTAACCAGTGGCTTCATCAGTCCAGTACAAAGACGAACGGTGAAAGGAGAGTCCCAGGTAATCAGTCCCTCAGCCTGGTGTCGGTGTGTTGGGTCCAACAAGACTGACGAGAGAAGGAAGAGGAGCAGGAAGAGGTGAGAAAGAGAAAGAGAAATAGGAGGGAGAAGTGTAGGAGGCAGGGAAGGAAATAGTTGAAGAGTATAATATAATCATCATTATTATTATCATCATCAAGAAGAGCGCGCAGTGTGAGACACTGCGTCTGTTATTATAATTATTATTATTATTAGTAGTAGTAGTAGTAGTAGCAGTAACTTTTTTTTCCTTGTTGTTGTTGTTGTTGTTGTTCTTCTTCTTCTTCTTCTTCTTCTTCTTATTATTATTATTATTATTATTATTATTATTATTATTATTATTATTATTATCATTATTATTATTATTATTATTATTATTATTATTATTATTATTATTATTATTATTATTATTACTATTATTATGTCCTTGCCATTATCACTAATTCCCAGAGGAAGGACACCGCCTGTAACCTTGTAAATTCATATATACAAAAATTTCTACTTCACTTTGTCCTTTCACTTATACTCACCTAATTGTGGTTGCAGGGGTCGATTCACATTGTGTGTGTGTGTGTGTGTGTGTGTGTGTGTGTGTGTGTGTGTGTGTGTGTGTGTGCTCACGCAGGAGCACTAAGAACAAACAATGTACACAAGGTAATGCTATTAATTCACATGAAAGCCTTGCCAGAGTGCATCAATCATGAGGGATTCTTGTTGATGACGCGAATATAGCGAGAAGAATAAGAACACTAGAGGAAAGAAAGGTAGAGAGAGAGAGAACAAGACGGAGATTTGGACAGACCTACAAGAATGTTCAAACAAGTGGCTACTGGAGTTCAATCTACATAGACACATACGAGGTCAACCAAATCGCAGTGGGAAGATCAGATTCAGACAATTATAGACCCAGAGGGAAGACGTTATAACAAACTTGTAGGTAGAAGGTACTGTCAGCGAGAATTACATCGAACATATCACCTCAGGTACATACCACATGGGAAAGACACGAGAGACAAATTAATATTACATACGACTGCCTTCAGAAAAACTTTAGACACGGTACACGTCAAGGAGGTTAAAAACATGTGCGACTAGTATGGAGTTACGCCTGGAAAAAGCAATTTCAGAAGCTTCTGAAAACCTAAAGATACTTAGATTGGTTCCGTAACCGAAAAATTTTAACTATAAGATGAGGCTCAAGGAACTGAAACTATAAAGCAAGTGAAGAAACCAAAGGGGATATGATAATAACGTATGAGATATTCTGAGATCTGGGGAAAAAATGGAGGCATATTGAAATGAGAAACAGGGGAAAAAGGATATAGATTGAAGCTAAAAATGTAGACGAGTCATAGAAATTCTAGGACAGACTACATCATTCTCAGGATGAAAAAAAAAGTTGAATAATCTAGAGGTGATGGCGGAGGCTTCTTTAATACACAGTTTTATGTGGAGGTATGATAGGGCACAAGAAATTGTGAATCAATGAGGAATAAGAATCAGTAATGTTAGAAATCGATAAAGAATAGTTAGTAATGTTAGGAATCAACAAACCTTTCTTAGTTACAGTCTATCTTGTGTACTTAGTCTATTTCTCACATAATGTTTTCCGCAAATTTCTCGATTTACGTTATTCAAGTTAAGTTTGAGTAGGCAGGTTTGAGATCAATCCTTCCAGTATATTTACAGGTGTTGAATATGTTGAATCTTTCTCACCTGTATTCGAATAAGTGCAATTCGAGGGACTCGAAGTGCTCCCAGTAATTTAGGTGCTTGACTGAGTTTAAATAAGCCGGTAAAGTTCTTAGTATATTTAGCGGTTCTGCAACCGCGCCAGCCTTGAAGGACGACGTTAGTATACAGTAATATTCCATCCTAGAGGGAGCGAGGGACTTAAAGAGTATCAGCACTGGCTTGGCATCTCTTGTTTTGAAAGGTCAGGTTATCCATCCTATCATTGTCATTGCACTTGTGATAATAACATTGTTTTGCCCCTTGAACGTGAGATCTTCTGACATAATCCCTCCCAGGTCTTGCACATTGGGCTTACGTTCTGAGTATTTGAATTTGTCTTGTACTCTTATCTTGTTTTTATTTCTTCAGTTCTTCTGTAAAGCAGTAACTATAATTTGTCCTCAGTGAACATCACATTGTTGTCAGTAGCCCACTGGAAGACTTGGCTTATGTCAGCTTGGAGGCTCAATGTGTCTTCTATGGATGTCACTCTAATACAAATTTGAGTATCATCTGCAAAAACAAAAAAAAAGATACAATGCCATTGTTTATGTCCCTCTTCAAATCAGATATGAGAATGAGAAAAAATGGGGTTAGTATCGCACCTTGTGGAATACAACTGTTCACTGTAGCAGCCCCTGAGTTCACTCTGTTTACTATTACTCTTTGTATTCTATTTGTTAAAAAGTTTAATATCTTTTTTCCCACCTTTCCAGTTGTATTCCCTTTTCAAGCATTCTTTTGCACAATTACCCGAAATCACACCATCACATTGGTCTCTTTTATTTGAGTCAATGGTTGCTGCATCGTTACCTGATCTCTCACTCTCCTTATTCTCCAGGTTTCTGCTTCTAATATATTTCGTAATCTCTGTTCTTCCCAGCTGGGCTTCCAGTTCGACCCGCACCAACGGCTCAACAAACAAATAAGGGAGAACACTATGCCCCCCCAGGGTTTTCCTGAACCTACCCTGAGTGATTCAAGAGTTGGGCAGGAGAGGCGGGGCACTGACAAACAGACAGATAGCTGGTAAAAGAGGAAGGGGGCAGGAGGGAGAGGATGAATAGGTTTATATCAGCGTAAACAGAAGAGGCTTGTAGAGGGTGGTACAACCAGCTGCTGCCACCCACTCTGTGTGTGTGTGTGTGTGTGTGTGTGTACTCACCTATATGTACTCACCTATATGTGGTTGCAGGGGTCGAGTCATATCTCCTAGCCCCGCCTCTTCACTGGTCGGTACTAATTCACTCTCTCACTGCCCCATGATATTTGTCATACCTCTTCTTAAAGTTATTTATGGAACTTGCTTCCACTACTTCACTCTCCAGATTATTCCAGTTCCTGACAACTCCAAGACTAAAGAAATACTTCCTAACATCCCTATGACTCATCTGGGTTTTCAGTTTCCAATTGTGTCCCCTTGTTTCTGTATCCCATCTCTGAAACATTCGATCCTTGTCCACGTTGTCAATTCCTCTTAGTATTTTATACGTTGTTATCATGTCCTCTCTATCCCTCCTATCCTCTAGTGTCATCAGGTTGAGTTCCCTTAACCTCTCCTTATAAGACATACCCCTCAGTTCCGGGACTAATCGTGTTGCAAATTTTTGCACTTTCTCCAATTTCGTGACGTGTTTGACTAAGTGAGGGTTCCATACTGGCGCTGTATATTCCAGTATAGGCCTTACGTACACTGTGTGCAATGTCATGAATGACTCCTAACTCAGATGTCTAAACGCCAATCTCAGGTTTGCCAATCTCCCATATGCTGCAGCAGTTATTTGATTGATGTGTGCCTCAGGGGACACGTTCGTTATAATACTTACCCCAAGATCCTTTTCTTTAACTGACGTTTGCAGCTGTTGGTTTCCTAACCTGTACTCCGTCTGCGGTCTTCTGTGTCCTTCCCCAATCTTCATGACCTTACACTTACTGGGGTTAAACTCTAGGAGCCATTTGTCGGACCATACTTGTAGTTTGTCCAGATCCCCTTGTAATTTTAACTGATCCTCTCCCACTTGTATTCTCCTCATCAGTTTCACATCATCAGCGAACAGTGACACTTCTGAATCTATGCCTTCCACCATGTCATTCACGTATACAAGAAACAGCACCGGGCCTAGGACTGAACCTTGTGGAACCCCAATCGACACATTCGCCCACTCCGACACTTCATCACGTACCAACACACGTTGTTTCCTTCCTGTCAGGTATTCCCTGATCCATTGCAGTACTGTCCCCGTTATTCCTGCCTGCTCCTCTATTTTTGCACAAGTCTCTTGTGTGGTACTGTGTCAAAAGCCTTCTTGCAATCTAAAAAGATGCAATCTACCCATCCCTCTCTCTCCTGTCTTACTTCTGTTACCTTATCGTAGAACTCAAGTAAATTTGTGACACAGGATTTCCCATCTCTGAAGCCATGCTGACTGTCATGTATGAGCCCAATCTTTTCAATGTGTTCCACTACTTTTCTCCTGATAATCTTTTCCATGACTTTACATACTATACAAGTCAGTGACACTGGTCTGTAGTTTAATGCTACCTGTCTGTCCCCTTTCTTAAAACTTGGAACTACATGTGCTGTCTTCCACGCCTCAGGCAACTGCCCTGTTTCGATAGATTTACTGAAGATTGCTTCTAATGGTACACACAGTTCCTCTGTTCCCTCTCTCAGTATCCATGGAGATATGTTATCTGGGCCCACAGCCTTTGAGGTATCGAGTTCGTCTAGCAGTTTCTTCACCTATAACTTGGTTATGTGTATTGTGTCCAGCGCCTGCTGGTGCACCCTACTTCCACAGTTTGCTGGAAGCATTCCTGACTCTATTGTGAATACTTCTCTAAATCTTTTGTTTAGTTCATCACATACTTCTTGGTCACTCTTCGTCAGCTCCCTCCTTCTTTCCTCAGCCTGATTACCTGGTCCTTGACTGTTGTTTTTCTCCTAATGTGACTGTATAACAACTTTGGTTCAGATTTGGTTTTTGATGCTATGTCGTTCTCGTATTGCCTCTGGGCCTCTCTCCTTATCCTTGCATATTCGTTTCTGGTTCTTCTGCTCAGCTCCTTGTTTTCTTGAGTCCTTTGCCTTTGGCCTCTTTACACCTCCAATTAAACCATAGGCTCACTCTGGTCTTACCATTTTTTCTGTTGCCCTTTGGTATAAACCTTTCCTCTGCCTCCCTGCACTTAGTGGTTACTATTTCCATCATTTCATTTACTGTCTTTCCATCTAGTTCTCTTTCCCACTGCGTTTCATGCAGGAAACTTCTCATTCCTATGTAGTCCCCTTTTTTGAAGTTTGGTTTCTCTCTTTGTTCTTGTGCTGCTGCATTCTCCACTGTTAACTCGACAAGATATTCAAAACTCAGGACATCATGATCACTAGCGCCAAGGGGTCTTTCGTGGGTGATATCCCTTATGTCTGAACTATTCAAGGTGAATATGAGATCCAGCCTTGCTGCAACATCCTCTCCTCTCTCTCTGGTTGTATCCCTAACATGTTGGTGCATGAAGTTCTCCAATACAGTCTCCAACATCTTAGCCCTCCATGTTTCTGGTCCCCCATGTGGCTCTAGGTTTTCCCAGTCAATCTCTTTATGATTGAAATCCCCCATTATAAGCAATTTTGTCCTACCCATAAGAGCCCTCCTGGCCACTTCAGCTAGTGTATCCACCATTGCCCTATTGTGCACATCATACTCTTCTCTTGTTCTCCTGCTGTTAAGTGGTGGGTTATACATCACTGCTATCATCACCTTTGGACCACCAGTCTGAAGTGTTCCTACAATGAAGTCATCTGTTTCCCTTATTTCCATTCCTTCCATCTCCTCAAAACTCCACTGGTTTTTTTTATAAGCAATGCTACTCCTCCCCCTCCTCTGTTCTCTCTGTCTTTCCTCATAATCTGATATCCAGGTGGAAAAATTGCATCTGTTATCATCCCTGTAAGTTTTGTCTCTGTTAGTGCTATGATATCAGTTGATGCATCAATGATGCCTTTTTGCCAGTCTTCACTCTTATTTGTTATTCCATCTGCATTGGTGTACCTTTAGCTTCCTTTCCATTACTGTATTTTGGGAGATGGAAGAGGAAGGTGCAGGCTGGGAGGGTGGGAGGCAGGGCACAATATTATGGAAGGCTGCTGTGATTGTGGAATTAGTGCTTAGGGGGATGGTGGCTATGGAGTGAGGTTCGTTTCTGTTTACTGTGTTTGGTTGATATGTGGTGACAGGGGTTGAGAGGTTTCTGTAAGCATTTGTGTTAGATGTTCCCCCAAAGCCTGAGTTTTCCTGTCTCTCGTTGCCTGTCCTATCTCTCTTTCCTTCCACTGGTTCTGTCTTGCTCTCACTTTCAGTTGTTCCCTTTCCTTTCGTGTTCTGTCTCGATTGAGGAACACTTTTTGATAATCTGGAGAGTCTTTTAACAGTGGTTTCTGTTGTAGTATTCTGTTCCTTACCGCATCTGTCTTGAATGTTAATCTGATTGGTCGATTTTTTTCCCTCAAATACCCCCAAGTCTGTGAAAATTTTCTACCTGAGACATGTCCCTCTCTCCTGTTATTGCAATGATGTTCTTAATCTCTGTTTTCTCCCAATGCTTTCTTTCATCATAGGTCTGCCCTTCAGCCTCCTGAAGCCCATGAGTAATTATTGGCCTCTTCCTCTCCTCTTCCCATTTCTTTTCCCTCTGTATCTCTGGATCTGATTTAAGCATCTCCTTTGCTGTTTCCCTAATCATCTCCCAGACACCATGATGGCCTGATATTACTGCTGCAAAAGACTGCTTAGATCCATCCCCTCCTTCAGTCCCCTCGCTGTCTGCTGATGTTCCCATTTCAGTCATCTTGCTCCTTTCGGACCTCATCTTTACATCCTTCTTCAGCACATCCATTTCTTCCTCCAAACTCTGTATCTTTGCCTCAGCTACTACAGCTCTTGATTCCCATTTCTTGCTCTCTGCAGATATTTGCTTTAACATGCTATTGTAAAGCTCGTTTAACCTTTTCTCCCATTGTTGTTCCATTTTGTTCTTCAGCCGTTCTACCCATTCTTCCTTTACCGACCAGCCATCATCGGTTCCCTTGCCTTTAGGTACTCACTTTTGAGAGCCCATTTTGTTTTTATCCTGTTGGGATGTTCTGGCTGCTTCAGCTTATCGTAAAAATGTGTGTGTGTGGTGGGGGGATTTATGAGCTAATGTGTTAGGTTAGGTTAGGTTTGTGTACTCACCTATTTGTACTCACCTATTTGTGGTTGCAGGGGTCGAGTCATAGCTCCTGGCCCCGCCTCTTCACTGATTGCTACTAGGTCCTCTCCCTCTCTCTGCCCCTAAGCTTTATCATACCTCGCCTTAAAACTATGTATGGTTCCCGCCTCCACTACGTCACTTTCTAGGCTATTCCACGGCCTGACAACTCTATGACTGAAGAAATACTTCCTAACATCCCTTTGATTCATCTGAGTCTTCAACTTCCAATTGTGACCCCTTGTTTCTGTGTCCCTTCTCTGGAACATCCCATCGTTGTCCACCTTGTCTATTCCGCGCAGTATTTTATATGTTGTTATCATGTCTCCCCTGACCCTCCTGTCATCCAGTGTCGTCAGGCCGATTTCCCTCAACCTTTCTTTGTAGGACAATCCCCGTAGCTCTGGGACTAGTCTTGTTGCAAACCTTTGTGCTTTCTCTAATTTCTTGACGTGCTTGACTAGGTGTGGATTCCAAACTGGTGCTGCATACTCCAGTATGGGCCTGACGTAAATGGTATACAGAGTCTTGAACGAATCCTTACTGAGGTATCGGAACGCTATCCGTAGGTACGCCAGACGCCCGTATGCTGCAGCAGTTATCTGATTGATGTGTGCCTCAGGAGATATGCTCGATGTTATACTTACCTCCAGATCTTTTTCCTTGAGTGAGGTTTGCAGTCTTTGACCATCTTGACTATTTTGTGTCTGCAGTCTTCTTTGCCCTTCCCCAATCTTCATGACTTTGCATTTGGCAGGGTTAAACTCAAGGAGCCAGTTGCTGGACCAGGCTTGTAGCCTGTCCAGGTCTCTTTGTAGTCCTGCCTGATCCTCATCCGATTTTATTCTTCTCATTAACTTCACATCATCTGCAAACAAGGACACTTCTGAGTCTATCCCTTCCGTTATGTCGTTCACATATACCAAGAACAGCACAGGTCCTAGGACTGACCCCTGTGGAACCCCGCTTGTCACACGCGCCCACTCTGACACCTCGTCACGTACCATGACTCGTTGTTGCCTCCCTGTCAGGTATTCTCTGATCCATTGCAGTGCCTTTTCTGTTATGTGTGCCTGATCCTCTAGCTTTTGCAGTAACCTCTTGTGAGGAACTGTGTCGAAGGCCTTCTTGCAGTGTGTGTGTGTGTGTGTGTGTGTGTGTGTGTGTGTGTGTGTGTGTGTGTGTGTGTGTGTGTGTGTGTGTGTGTGTGTGTGTGTGTGTGTGTGTGTGTGTGTGTGTGTGTGTGTGTGTGTATGTGTGTGTATGTGTATGTGTGTGTATGTGTGTGTATATGTGTATATGTGAATGTGTGTGTATGTGTGTGTGTATGTGTGTGTATGTGTATGTGTGTGTATGTGTGTGTATATGTGTATGTGTATGTATGTATGTGTGTGTGTATGTGTGTGTGTGTGTGTGTGTGTGTGTGTGTGTGTGTGTGTGTGTATGTGTGTGTGTGTGTTTGTGTGTGTGTACTCACCTAGTTGTGATTGTAGGAGTCGAATCACAGCTCCTTGCCCCGCCTCTTCACTGGCCGCTACTCGGTCACTTTTCCTGCCCTTAAAACTATGAATGGATCCTGCCTCCACTACATCACTACCCAGACTATTCCACTTCTTGACAACTCTGTGACTAAAGAAATACTTCCTAACATCCCTGTGGTTCATCTGAGTCTAAAACTTCCAACTGTGACCCCTCGTTGCTGTGTCCCATCTCTGGAACATCCTGTCTCTGTCCACCTTTTCGATTCGTCTCAGTATTTTATATGTCGTTATCATATTCCCCTTATCTCTCCTGTCTTCCAGTGTCGTCAAGTCGATTTCCCTTAACCTCTCCTCGTAGGACATACCCCATAGCTCCGGGACTGGTCTTGTTGCAAACCTTTGCACTTTCTCTAGTTTCCGTACATGCTTGGCTAGGTGAGGGGTCCAAACTGGCGCTGCATACTCCAATATGGGCCTAAAGTACACAGTGTACAAAGTCCTGGATGACTCCTTATTTAGGTGTCGGTATGCTTTTCTTAGGTTTGCCAGGTGCCCATATGCTGCAGCAGATATTTGGGTGAAGTGCGCCTCAAGAGATGTGCCTGGTGTTATACTCACCCCAAGATCCTTTTCCATGAGTGAGGTTTGTAGGCTCTGGCCCATTAGATTGTACTCAGTCAGTGGTCTTCTTTGCCCTTCCCCAATCTTCATGATTTTGCACTTTCTTGGGTTGAACTCCAGGAGCCAGTGGCTGGACCAGGCCTGCAACCTGTCCAGATCCCTCTGTAGCTCTGCCTTGTCCTCGTCCGACTGAATTCTTCTCATCAACTTCACATTATCTGCGAACAGGGACACTTCAGAGTCTATTCCTTCTGTCATGTCATTCACAATTACTAGAAACAGCAGCGGTAGTAGGACTGATCCCTGTGGCACCCCGCTCGTTACAGGCGCCCACTCGCACACCTCGCCAGGTACCATGACTCGCTGTTGTCTTCCTGAGAGGTATTCCCTGACTCATTGTAGTGCCTTCCCTGTTATCCCTACCTGGTCCTCCAGCTTTTGCGCTAATCTCTTGTTTGGAACTATGTCAAAAGCCTTCTTACAGTCCAAGAAAAGGCAGTCTACCTGCCCTTCTCTCTCTTGTCCTACTGCCGTCACCCTGTCATATAACTCCAGTAGGTTTGTGACACAGGATTTCCCGTCCCTTTAAAGGTGCTGGCTGTCGTTGATAAGCTCATTCCTTTCTATGTGCTCCATCACTCTTCTCCTGATAATTTTCTCCATGACCTTGCATACTATACATGTCAGTAAGACTGGTCTGTAGTTTAATGCTTCGTGTCTGTCTCCTTTTCTAAAAACTGGGTTTACATTTGCTGTCTTCCATACCTCGGGTAATCGTCCTGCTTTAATAGATGTGTTGAAGATAGTTGTTAGTGGTACACAAAGTGCCTCTGCTCCCTCTCTCAGGACCCATGGAAAGATGTTATCCGGTCCCATTGCCTTTGAGGTATCTAGCTCGCTTAGCAGCCTCTTCACGTCTTCCTCAGTTGTATGTATTGTGTCCAACACTTGATGGTGTACCCCACCTCTCCCCTTTTCTGGAGGCCCTTCTGTCTCCTCTGTGAACACTTCTTTGAATTTCATATTGAGCTCCTCACATACTTCGTGGTCATTTTTTGTGGCCTCCCCTCCTTCCTTCCTCAGCCTGATTACCTGGTCCTTGATTGTCTTTTTCCTCCTGATGTGGCTGTACAACAGCTTTGAATCAGATTTGGCTTTTGCAGCTGTCATTCTCGTATTGTTTTTGGCCTCCCTTCTTACTTGCGCATATTCATTTCGGGCACTACGACTACTCTCCTTATTCTTCTGGGTCCTTTGCCTTCTATACTTCTTCCATTCCCTAGCACACCTATGAGCCCGTGGTTCACCCAAAGGTGAACCACGGGCTCATGAGAACATAAGAACATAAGAATGAAGGAACACTGCAGAAGGCCTACTGGCCCATGCAAGGCAGGTCCTTATCAAAACGACCTCTACCTAAAGCTACCCAAGAAATAACTCTCGTACCCAATGACACCAATCAAACCCAGCCCCTCCCACTCATATATTTGTCCATTCTCTTCTTAAAGCTACCCAAGATCCTAGCCTCTATCACCCAACTGGGAAGATTGTTCCACGCATCTACAACTCTGTTAGAAAACCAGTACTTACCTATGTCCTTTCTAAATCTAAATTTATCCAACTTAAATCCACTATTTCTGGTTCTTACCTGGTTCGACACCCTCAGTACTTTATTAATATCTCCTTTGTTTATGCCCGTCATCCACTTATACACTTCAATGATATCTCCCCTCATTCTACGTCTCTCCAGAGAGTGGAGATTTAAGGCTTTAAGTCTATCTTCATACGGGAGATTCCTTACACAGTAAATCATTTTAGTCATTCTTCTCTGTATGTTCTCTAATGAATCTATATCCATCCTGTAGTAAGGGGACCAAAACTGAGCAGCATAATCTAAATGAGGCCTCACTATTGATGTATAGAGCTGTAAAGAAACTTTTGGACTTCTGTTACTTATACTTCTTGAGATAAATCCAAGTAACCTGTTAGCCTTGTTGCGCACACTAAGTCACTACTGTCTTGGCTTTACATTTCTGCTTACCATGACTCCCAAGTCTTTTTCACATTCTGTATGATCAAGCTCTACTTCACCTAGATTATAGCTTCGAGGGTTATTTTCATTACCAAGGGCAAGTACCTTACACTTATCCACGTTAAACTTCATCTGCCATTTCTCAGACCAAGACATTAATTTGTTCAAATCGTCCTGGAGTTCATTGTTATCCTCCTCAGAATGAATTATACGGCCTATCTTTGTATCATCAGCAAATTTACTCACGCCACTCGTAATTCCTTCATCAAGGTGATTAATGTAAATTATGAACAAGAGAGAGCCTAAAACTGATCCTTGTGGAACGCCACTAGTGACTAATCCCCATTCAGATTTCACCCCATTAATGGTAACTCTCTGCTTTCTATTGGTAAGCCATGCCTCTATCCATGCTAGAACTTTACCTCCTATACCATGAGCTGCCACTTTTCTTAAGAGTCTCTTGTGAGGTACTCTATCGAAGGCTTTACTAAAATCCAAATAAACAATATCATATTCCTTATCACTGTCAACTGCCTCATATGTTTTATTGAAGAGCATCAGTAAATTTGTCAGGCAGGAACGACCTCTCGTGAACCCATGATGAGATTCATTAATCAAATTATGCTGTTCAAGGTGACTTCTAATAATGTCAGCTATAATTGATTCTAATAACTTTCCCACTATAGAAGTCAGGATTATAGGACGGTAATTTGAAGGAGTGGACTTATCCCCTGATTTGAATATAGGAACCACATCAGCCATCTTCCACAACTCTGGCACAACACCGGTAAGGATGGACGCATTAAACACACTCGTTAATGGCTGACTAAGCTCCATCTTGCATTCCTTAAGTACCCTGGAAAACAACTCATCGGGTCCCGGGGACTTATTCTGGTTCAGTTTGTCTATCTGTTTGATAACCATGTCCCTCGTGACAGTAATATTAGTTAATTTGAATTCATCAGGAACTTAATAATTGTTAATTTCTGGAATCTCATTTACATCTTCCTGTTTAAAACTGACAAAAAATAGTCATTAAATAAGGAACACATTTCCAGTTCGTTATCCGTCAGCTGTCCATTCCCAATTTTCAGAGGTCCTACTTTTTCCTTCGCCTTCGTCCTATACACTTGAAAGAAGCCCTTTGGATTGGTCTTTGATTCATTAGCAACTCTAATTTCATAGTCACATTTAACCTTTCTAATCCCCTTTTTTACTTCTCCTTTAAGCTGAACATATTGGTCAGTAAGGTTAACCTCTCCTCTTTAGATGCGCCTATAAATTCCCCTTTTCTCCCCTAATAGATGCTTTAGCCTCCTGTTAACCCATTTGGGATCGTTATTATTAGACCTAATTTCTCTCTGGGGAATGTATATACTCTGAGCACGGTGTACATTATTAAGAAAAAAAATCATAAATGGAGATCCCTTCGTAATCATAAGTATGATCATCGTAAATAAGATCATTAGCTAGATATCCTCAATGGAGATTTGACAGGTGTTCCCTAAGTCCATTATAATCGGCAGAACGAAAATCAGGGATTTTTACCGTAATATCATTATTCTTGTATTCCCAGTTAATGCTAAAAGTGATGGATTTGTGATCACTTGCGCCAAGCTCTTCAGTGATCTCCAGGTTATTTACGATGTTTCCTTATTTGACAAGACTAGGTCTAGCAAATTGTTACCCCTGGTAGGCTCTGTTACACACTGCTTCAGAAAACAGTCTTGAATTGTTTCCATAAAGTCACTGGACTCCAGATTACCGGTCAAAGAATTCCAGTCAATTTGACTAAAGTTAAAATCCCCTACTATCACTATGTTATTGTTTCTAGAAACCCTAACAATTTCGTCCCAAAGAAGTCTCCCTCTGTCTCCAAGCCTGGAGGTCGGTATATTACACCTAGAATTAGTTTTTCTTGGCCTACAAACTCTAGCCAAACAGATTCTGTTACTGATCCACCCTGGCTTTTTCGTTATTCCTGTTACCCTTGGATACAAACCTCTCCTCAGCTTCCTTGCATATTGTTGTCACATATTCCATCATCTCGTTTACTGACTTCCCTGCCAGTTCTCTGTCTCACTGAGCCCCGTTCAGGAAGTTCTTCATGCTTGTGTAGTCCCCTATCTTGTAGTTTGGCTTCATTCGTCCTGCCCTTCCTGCTTCCTCCTCTACTTGTAACCCTACTATATATTCGAAGCTCAAAACCGCATGATCACTGGTCCAGAGGGGTCTTACATTCAAATTCAAATTCAAATTCAAAGTTTATTCTCTATAAGGATTACAATGCTGAGTTTACAGAAATTTGGTTATTGTGTGGTTTACATGTAGTAAAATTGTGATTACAGAGTGTACCACTAGAACGCTTAGCATGGTTAGGCATTTCAATATCCTCAATATCTGCACTTCTCAGGGTGAATATTAGGTCCATTCTCGCTTTTTCATCCTGTGTGTGTGTGTGTGTGTGTGTGTGTGTGTGTGTGTGTGTGTGTGTGTGTGTGTGTGTGTGTGTGTGTGTGTGTGCGTGTGTGTGTGTGTGTGTGCGTGTGTGTGTGTGTGTGTGTGTGTGTGTGTGTGTGTGTGTGTGTGTGTGTGTGTGTGTGTGTGTGCGTGTGTGTGTGTGCGTGTGTGTGTGTGTGTGTGTGGCACAACTGACTCAGGTGAGAAACATCTATCCTATCCACTCCCTTCCCTCACTCTCGTCCCACACTTCCTTCCCACACTTTCCACCTACACTTCCCACCCACACTCTCGTCCCACACTTCCGTCCTACACTTCCCTCTCACACTTTCCACCAACACTTTTCTCCCACACTTCCCTGACACACTTCCCTTCTACACTTTCCACCAACACTGTGCCCCCACACTTCTCTCGTCCCACATTACACTTCCACACTTCCCTCCCACACTACCCCCCCCACGCGACCCTCCCACACTTTCCTCCCACACTACACTCCAATACTACCTATCACACTACCCTCCGATACTACCTCCCACACTACCCACCGATACTACCCCCCCACTACCCTCCCACACTTCCCTCCCACACTAACATCCCACAGTACCCTCACACACTACCTTCCCACACTACCCTTCCACACTACTCTCCCACACTACTCTCCGACAGTACTCTCCAACACTACTTTCCCACACTACCCTCCCACACTACTCTCACACTCTATCCTCCCACACTACCCTCCCACACCACTCTCCCACACTACTCTCACAAACTACTCTCCCACACTACTCTCCTACACTACTCTCACACACTATCCTCCCACACTACCCTCACACACTACTCTCCCACACTACTCTCACACACTAATCTCCCACACTACTTTCCCACACTACTCTCACACACTATCCTCACACACTACCCTCACACACTACTCTCCCACACTACTCTCCCACACTACTCTCCCACACTACTCTCCCACACTACTCTCCCACACTACTCTCACACACTACTCTCCCACACTACTCTCACACACTACTCTCCCACGCTACTCTCCCACACTAATCTCACACACTATCCTCCCACACTACCCTCACACACTACTATCCCTCACTACTCTCCCACACTACTCTCCCACACTACTCTCCCACACTACTCTCCCACACTACTCTCCCACACTACCCTCCCACACTACTCTCACACACTACTCTCCCACACTACTCTCCCACACTACCCTCCCACACTACTCTCCCACACTACTCTCCCACACTACTCTCACACACTACTCTCACACATTACCCTCACACACTACTCTCACACACTACTCTCCCACACTACTCTCCCACACTACTCTCCCACACTACTCTCCCACACTACTCTCCCACACTACCCTCCCACACTACTCTCCCACACTACTCTCACACGCTACTCTCCCACACTACCCTCCCACACTACTCTCACACACTACTCTCCCACACTACTCTCCCACACTACCCTCCCACACTACTCTCCCACACTACTCTCCCACACTACTCTCCCACACTACTCTCCCACACTACCCTCACACACTACTCTCCCACACTACTCTCCCACTCTACTCTCCCACACTACTCCCCCACACTACTCTCCCACACTATCCTCACACACTACTCTCCCACACTACCCTCCCACACTACTCTCCCACACTACCCTCCCACACTACTCTCCCACACTACTCTCCCACACTACTCTCCCACACTACTCTCACACACTACTCTCCCACACTACTCTCCCACACTACCCTCCCACACTACTCTCCCACACTACTCTCCCACACTACTCTCCCACACTACTCTCCCACACTACTCTCCCACACTACTCTCTCACAGTACTCTCCCACACTCAGTACTCTCTCACACTACTCCCCCACACTCAGTACTCTCCCACACTCAGTACTCTCCCACACTCAGTACTCTCCCACACTCAGTACTCTCCCACACTCAGTACTCCCCCACACTCAGTACTCTCCCACACTCAGTACTCTCCCACACTCAGTACTCTCTCACACTACTCTCACACACTACTCTCCCACACTACTCTCCCACACTACCCTCCCACACTACTCTCCCACACTATTCTCCCACACTACTCTCCCACACTACTCTCACAGACTACTCTCCCACACTTCTCTCCCACACTACTCTCCCACACTACTCTCCCACACTACTCTCCCACACTACTCTCACACACTACTCTCCCACACTACCCTCCCACACTACTCTCCCACACTACTCTCCCACACTACTCTCCCACACTACTCTCCCACACTACTCTCCCACACTACTCTCCCATACTACTCTCACACACTACTCTCCCACACTACTCTCCCACACTACTCTCCCACACTACTCTCACACACTACTCTCCCACACTACTCTCACACACTACTCTCCCACACTACTCTCATACACTACTCTCCCACACTACCCACCCACACTACTCTCCCACACTACTCTCTCACACTACTCTCACACGCTACTCTCCCACACTACTCTCACACACTACTCTCCCACACTACTCTCATACACTACTCTCCCACACTACCCTCCCACACTACTCTCCAACACTACTCTCCCACACTACTCTCACACACTACTCTCCCACACTACTCTCAAACACTACTCTCACACACTACTCTCCCATACTACTCTCCCACACTACTCTCCCACACTACTCTCCCACACTACTCTCACACACTACTCTCACACACTACTCTCACACACTACTCTCCCACACTACACTCCCACACTACTCTCACACACTACTCTCCCACACTAATCTCCAACACTACTCACACACTACTCTCCCACACTACCCTCCCACACTACTCTCCCACACTACTCTCCCACACTACTCTCCCACACTACTCTCACACACTACTCTCCCACACTACTCTCCCACACTACTCTCCCACACTACTCTCACACACTACTCTTACACACTACTCTCCCACACTACTCTCCCACACTACCCTCCCACACTACTCTCACACACTACTCTCCCACACTACTCTCACACACTACTCTCCCACACTACTCTCCCACACTACTCTCAAACACTACTCTCCCACACTACTCTCCCACACTATTCTCACACACTACTCTCACACACTACTCTCCCACACTACTCTCCCACACTACCCTCCCACACTACTCTCCCACACTACTCTCCCACACTACTCTCCCACACTACTCTCCCACACTACTCTCCCACACTACTCTCACACACTACTCTCCCACACTACTCTCCCACACTACTCTCCCACACTACTCTCCCACACTACTCTCCCACACTACTCTCCCACACTACTCTCCCACACTACTCTCCCACACTACTCTCCCACACTACTCTCACACACTACTCTCCCACACTACTCTCCCACACTACTCTCCCACACTACTCTCCCACACTACTCTCCCACACTACTCTCCCACACTACTCTCACACACTACTCTCCCACACTACTCTCCCACACTACTCTCCCACACTACTCTCCCACACTACTCTCCCACACTACTCTCCCACACTACTCTCACACACTACTCTCCCACACTACCCTCCCACACTACTCTCCCACACTACTCTCCCACACTACTCTCCCACACTACTCTCCCACACTACTCTCCCACACTACTCTCCCATACTACTCTCACACACTACTCTCCCACACTACCCTCCCACACTACTCTCCCACACTACTCTCACACACTACTCTCCCACACTACTCTCACACACTACTCTCCCACACTACTCTCATACACTACTCTCCCACACTACCCACCCACACTACTCTCCCACACTACTCTCTCACACTACTCTCACACGCTACTCTCCCACACTACTCTCACACACTACTCTCCCACACTACTCTCATACACTACTCTCCCACACTACCCTCCCACACTACTCTCCAACACTACTCTCTCACACTACTCTCACACACTACTCTCCCACACTACTCTCAAACACTACTCTCACACACTACTCTCCCATACTACTCTCCCACACTACTCTCCCACACTACTCTCACACACTACTCTCACACACTACTCTCCCACACTACTCTCACACACTACCCTCCCACGCTACTCTCCCACACTACTCTCCCACACTACTCTCACACACTACTCTCCCACACAACTCTCCCACACTACCCTCCCACACTACCCTCCCACACTACTCTTCCACACTACCCTCCCACACTACTCTCCCACACTACTCTCCCACACTACTCTCCCACACTACTCTCCCACACTATTCTCACACACTACTCTCACACACTACTCTCCCACACTACTCTCCCACACTACCCTCCCACACTACTCTCCCACACTACTCTCCCACACTACTCTCACACACTACTCTCCCACACTACTCTCCACACTACCCTCTCCACACTACTCTCCCACACTACTCTTCCACACTACACACTACTCTCCGACACTACTCTCCCACACTACTCTCCCACACTACTCTCACACACTACTCTCCCACACTACCCTCCCACACTACTCTCCCACACTACTCTCCCACACTACTCTCACACACTACTCTCCCACACTACTCTCCCACACTACCCTCCCACACTACTCTCCCACACTACTCTCCAACACTACTCACACACTACTCTCACACACTACTCTCCCACACTACTCTCCCACACTACCCTCCCACACTACTCTCCCACACTACTCTCCCACACTACTCTCACACACTACTCTCCCACACTACTCTCCCACACTACTCTCCCACACTACTCTCCCACACTACTCTCACACACTACTCTCCCACACTACTCTCCCACACTACTCTCCCACACTACTCTCCCACACTACTCTCCAACACTACTCTCACACACTACTCTCACACACTACTCTCCCACACTACTCTCCCTACACACTACTCTCCCACACTACTCTCACAGACTACTCTCCCACACTACTCTCCCACACTACTCTCCCACACTACTCTCCCACACTACTCTCCCACACTACCCTCCCACACTACTCTCCCACACTACTCTCCCACACTACTCTCCCACACTACTCTCCCACACTACTCTCCCACACTACTTTCCCACACTACTCTCCCCACACTACTCTCCCACACTACTCTCCCACACTACTCTCCCACACTACTCTCCAACACTACTCACACACTACTCTCACACACTACTCTCCCACACTACTCTCCCACACTACTCTCCCACACTACTCTCCCACACTACTCTCACACACTACTCTCACACACTACTCTCACACACTACTCTCCCACACTACTCTCCCACACTACTCTCCCACACTACTCTCACACACTACTCTCACACACTACTCTCACACACTACTCTCCCACACTACTCTCCCACACTACTCTCACACACTACTCTCACACACTACTCTCCCACACTACTCTCACACACTACTCTCCCACACTACTCTCCCACACTACTCTCACACACTACTCTCACACACTACTCTCCCACACTACTCTCACACACTACTCTCACACACTACTCTCACACACTACTCTCACACACTACTCTCACACACTACTCTCCCACACTACTCTCCCACACTACTCTCACACACTACTCTCACACACTACTCTCACACACTACTCTCACTATTCTCCACACACTACTACACTACTCTCCCACACTACTCTCACACACTACTCTCACACACTACTCTCACACACTACTCTCACACACTACTCTCACACACTACTCTCCCACACTACTCTCCCACACTACTCTCACACACTACTCTCACACACTACTCTCACACACTACTCTCACACACTACTCTCACACACTACTCTCACACACTACTCTCACACACTACTCTCACACACTACTCTCCCACACTACTCTCACACACTACTCTCACACACTACTCTCCCACACACAGTACACTCCCACACACACTACTCTCTCACACTACTCTCACACACTACTCTCTCCCACACACTACTCTCTCACACACTACTCTCACACACACTACTCTCACACACTACTCTCCACACACTCTCACACACTACTCTCACACACTACTCTCCCACACTACTCTCCCACACTACTCTCCCACACTACTCTCACACACTACTCTCACACACTACTCTCACACACTACTCTCACACACTACTCTCCCACACTACTCTCCCACACTACTCTCACACACTACTCTCACACACTACTCTCCCACACTACTCTCCCACACACTACTCTCCTCACACTACTCTCCCACACTACTCTCACACACTACTCTCCCACACTACTACTCCACACACTACTCTCTCACACTACTCTCCCACACTACTCTCCCACACTACTCTCACACACTACTCTCCCACACTACTCTCCCACACTACTCTCACACACTACTCTCACACACTACTCTCCCACACTACTCTCCCACACTACTCTCACACACTACTCTCCCACACTACTCTCCCACACTACTCTCCCACACTACTCTCACACACTACTCTCACACACTACTCTCACACACTACTCTCCCACACTACTCTCCCACACTCTCATCTCTCACACTACTACTACTCACACACTACTCTCACACACTACTCTCCCACACTACTCTCCACACACTACTACTCTCACACACTACTCTCACACACTACTCTCACACACTACTCTCACACACTACTCTCACACACTACTCTCACACACTACTCTCCCACTACGCTACTCTCCCCACACTACTCTCACACACTACTCTCCCACACTACTCTCCCACACTACTCTCCCACACTACTCTCACACACTACTCTCACACACTACTCTCACACACTACTCTCCCACACTACTCTCACACACTACTCTCACACACTACTCTCACACACTACTCTCCCACACTACTCTCCCACACTACTCTCACACACTACTCTCACACACTACTCTCACACACTACTCTCCCACACTACTCTCACACACTACTCTCACACACTACTCTCACACACTACTCTCACACACTACTCTCACACACTACTCTCACACACTACTCTCACACACTACTCTCCCACACTACTCTCACACACTACTCTCACACACTACTCACACTACTCCTCACACTACTCTACACACTACTCACACACTACTCTACACACTACTCTCACACATCCTCACACACTATTCTCCCACACTACTCCCCTCACACTACGCTCACACACTCTCCTCACACACCACTCTCACACACTCCTCACACACTACCTCCCCTCACACTACTCTCACCTACTCTCACACACCACTCCTCACACACTACTCACACACTACTCACACACCACTCACACACACCTCTCCCACTACTCACACTACTCACACACTACTCACACACTACTCACACTACTCACACACTACTCACAATACTCACACACTACTCACAATACTCACACACTACTCACACTACTCACACACTACTCACAATACTCACACACTACTCACACTACTCACACTACTCACACTACTCACACACTACTCTCCCACACTCACTCTCCCACACTCACACACTACTTTCACACACTACTCACACACCACTCTACACACCACTCTCACACACCTACTCTCTCACACTACTCACACACCCTACTCTACACACCACTCCCACACCACTACTCACACACACCCTCACACACTACTCTCTCACTACTCTCACACTACTCTCACACACTACTCTCACATCCACTCACTCCTACTCTCACACACTACTCCCACACTCTCTCACACACTACCTCACACACTACTCTCCCACACTACTCACACACTCTCTCACACTACTCTCCCACACTACTCTCACTACTCTACACACTACTCTCCCACACTACTCTCACTACACCTACTCTCACTACACCTACTCTCACTCCACCGCCGCACTACTCTGCCACACCTCTCACACACTACTCTCACACACTCACACACTACTCTCCCACACTCAGTACTCTCCCACACTACTCACACACACTCACACACTACTCACACACTACTCCCACACCACTCTCCCTCACTACTCACACACTACTCACACACCTACTCTCCCACACTACTCTCCCACACTACACTCACACACTACTCTCCCACACTACTCTCCCACACCAGTCTCACACTACCTCACACACTCACTCACTCACTCACACACCACTCACACACTACTCCCACACTCTCACACACCACCTCACACACTACTCCTCCCACACCTCTCTCCCACACTACTCACACACTCCACTCTCATCACACCTCTCCCACACTACTCACACACACTCTCACACCTCACACACTACTCCACACACCTACTCACACACCTACTCTCCACCTACTCTCCCACACTACTCCTCACACTACTCCTCCCACACTACTCTCCCACACCACTCTCACACACTACTCACACACTCACTCTCACACCACTCTCCCACACTATCTCCCACACTACTCCCCACACTACTCCTCCCACACACCTCCCACACTCTCACACTCACACACCTACTCACACACCACTCTCACTACTCTCCCACACTACTCTCACACACTACTCTCACACACTACTCTCACACACTACTCTCCCACACTACTCTCTTACACTACTCTCACACACTACTCTCTCACACTACTCTCACACACTACTCTCACACACTACTCTCCCACACTACTCTCCCACACTACTCTCCCACACTCAACAATTTCCTTGGCCGTGTTTGCTGGCTCATATAAATTTTTAGTGCTGTCACTCCGCCTCTTCCGACTCTCCGCACAAAAATACAAATAAAATGTAAAAATGTTTTAGTCCAGGCATAGAATTTCCAAAAAATCTCCCTCTGTCTCTGTCTGTGTTTCTCTCTCTCTCTCTCTCTCTCCCTCTCTCTCCCTGTCTCTCTCTCTCTCTCTCTCTCTCTCTCTCTCTCTCTCTCTCTCTCTCTCTCTCTCTCTCTCTCTCTCTCTCTCTCTGTCTCTCTCTCTCCCTCTCTCTCTCTGTCTTTACACAGGGTTTAACAATTTTAAGGTAAGGATTCCTAACTTTATTTCCAAGCTAAGAGCAGTTACCTACATCAGCTCATTTTAAAATCTTTTTATTATGAGACATACTATTAGAGAATACGATGAAGTTGGAGCCATCTGTGGGCCAGTAATTTTATTTGATCAACTATTTTGTTGACATTATTAAGCTGTAAGAACATGTTCCAGACTCGAGTCATCCTGAGAATAAATGATCTCAGATCAAGTGATGCTCTGGAGAAGGTTACTAAGTGCAGTTGCTGCTTGCTGCCCGTCTTGTTGTGTAGAAGCTCACTTCTCGCTGTCCTCTTAGGGAAACCAAGCGGTGCTTTGACAGCATTTGCCTTGGACATAACAGTAAGGTCATCCACATCCCTCCGGTGTTGAAGACTCTGCTGAAATGACAGGTCTATCCAGGCTGGGTCTGGGCGAGAGATAAGGCATCTTGCTCTGTTGTCTACTCTGTCAAGAAGTCGTAGATGAGATTGTGAGGGAAGGGGGTCCAGGCAATCCAAGAAAATGGAGCATACTCAAGGTGTGAGCGTACTTGTGCCTCGTACGGAATCTTGCAACCTCTAAAGTCGAGCAGATGCGATGTACATCGAAGTGCTCTAGGCTTCCTGGCCGCCTTGTTTACAAGATTTACAACGTGGTTCTTCATGGTCATTCTGGAGTCAGATTTCACTCGTCCCCAGAAACCAACACTCCAATTCATACTTACTACTACTCCGACATTACCATCCTGGTGCCTAGAGACCATCCTCATTTGTGTTTTCTCAGGAAGAAATGTTACCTGCCATCGGTTTCCCCAGGCTGATATAGCTCTTAGCTATATTGTCTGCATATACATGAGATTCTGGGATGAGATGAAGATCATTGAAGTAGACATTACATAACAATAGCCCAACCACGCTTCCCTGTGGAACAATTGCCCGAATAGGATGTATTGCTGACTCTGTCCCATTGAGAACTACACATAGAGATCTACCATGAAGATAATCGCTGAGGAGACAGTGTAGAGCCTGCGATTCTCAGTGCTTGCAATTTTGCCAAGAGTCCCTGGAGCCATACTCGGTCGAAAGCACCAGCAATGTCCAGTGTAATGTCCAGTGCTACTACACAGCTGACTTTGAATTCATCTAGTGACTGTTGCCACTTAGTGGCAGCAGATCAGCAGCAGAGTAACCTTTTCTGCAGCCATAATGACGGCCACAAAGAAGCAAGTGGTAGTCGAGAAACTCTGTTATTTCCCGTGATGCTATTGTCTCAAGGATCTTGCTAGTGTTTGACATGAGTGACACTGGTCTGTAGTTGCTGATTTCTGCTCTGTGAACAGGGACAACATTTACCTCTTTTCACAGAGAAAGCCATTTTACACTGTACTAGGCAGTGCTGAAAGATGCGAGTTAGAGGTGCTGCTAGCTGGTCTGTACATCTACTCAGCAATCTTGGGCTCAGTTTGTCTAGGCCAACAGCCATTTCTTGGTCCAATGATTTAAGAAGATGCACCTCCTCTTGCCTTATTGTCACCCCTGACAGCTTGATGCAGTTCTTGCAGCTAGCCAAGGAGGGTCCCTCGCTGGATCAGGAACTTGCATCTTGGCAGCAAAGTGTTCGGCAAAGAGGTCAGCTGACTACTAGTAATCAGATGACTACCTGTACTAGTAGTCTGGTGGTCCCATCCTGTAGAGGTGGAAAGAGTTTATCAGGCAGATAACCTTGTCTGTCCTTGACCATGGACCATCAGATTTTGGAGCCCACTCTACCTGATACCAGCTTTCTTTTTGTGTCAGCCTCTCATTTAAAGATGGCCCACTTTTGAACTTCACGCATAAACCTACAGACTTAATTGTGCAGGTTCCTGTTATACGTAGTGGATGCCTTTTATACCTTAGCCAAGCCATGTACTTAGCAGTAGCAGCCTCTCTACAACGAAACCCAAACCAAGGCTGATTTATAGGCTTCGTCACTTACTGACGGTGAGGGATGTGTTCTTGTTGTAGCTTAAGGATGTGTCCAGTGAAGTCATTCACTTGATTGACAACATCACCTTGGAGAAGAACATTCCAATCAGAGACGGAGGGCTCAGAGCAAATCGCAGGCCAGTTTCCTCTTTCCCACAGCCAAGTTGTACGTATAGATCCTTCACCTCGTTCTGTTGGGATCTTTATTGTCGTAAAAACAGCCTTGTGGTCAGACGATCCAACATAACCGAGGGGTTGACACGTGACTATGCTTTCTGCCAGATCACTCACTGCTGGGTCTAGGGAGGAGCCAGAGATATAAGTAGGGAAATCATGTCGAATACTGCAAGCAGGTCATCAGAGTCCCTCTGTATAAGATGTTGGTTGAGGTCACCAACAATTATAATATGTTGACAGTTGTGTTGAAGCAGAAGGGAGTTCACATTTTCCATTAGGAAGTTGATGGGGTCTGCATATTGCCACTGCTAGTACAGAGGTACTAGTGTTTATGGATAACTTGAAGAACATCATCTCTCTCTCTCTCTCTCTCTCTCTCTCTCTCTCTCTCTCTCTCTCTCTCTCTCTCTCTCTCTCTCTCTCTCTCTCTCTCTATCAGAGAGGGAGAGAAAGGAGAGTGAAAGAGACAGTAAGAAGAAGAGGGAGAGGAAGAGGAAGGAGAAGGAGAGGGAAAAGGAGAGGAAGGAGAAGAAGAGGAAGGAGAGGGAGAGGGAGAGTAGGGAATTTCAACAAAGGGAAAATTAAATCACCATTTTTCAGTACTCAACAACGTACTAACAAGGCTTCCTGAAGCCACTTATAAACACGTGACTCACACCTCTGTTATCACCCATACTCTCATAACACACACATGTCACTCACACTTCTGTTATCTCCCACACTCTCTTCTACCACACACACATGTGACTCACACCTCTGTTATCACCCACACTCTCTTCTACCACACACACATGTGACTCACACCTCTGTTATCACCCACACTCTCTTCTACCACACACACATGTGACTCACACCTCTGTTATCGCCCACATCTATCGAAACAGGGAGATTACCTGAGGTATGGAAGACAGCAAATGTAATCCCAATTTTTAAAAAAAGAGACAGACAAGAAGCACTGAACTATAGACCAGTGTCACTGACATATATAGCATGCTAAGTCATGGAGAAGATTATCAGGAGGAACACCTAGAAAGAAATGAGCTTATCAACGACAGCCAGCACGGTTTTTGGGACGTGAAATCCTGTGTCATAAATCTACTGGAGTTCTATGACATGGCGACAGCAATAAGACAAGAGAGAGAGGGGTGGGAAAATTGCATTTTCTTGGACTGTAAGAAGGCGTTGAACACAGTTCCACACAAGAGATTAGTGCAAAAACTGGAGGACCAAGCAGGGATAACAGGGAAGGCACTACAATGGATCAGGGAATACTTGTCAGGAAGACAGCAGCGAGTCATGGTACGTGGCGAGGTGTCAAGGTGGGCGCCTGTGACCAGCGGGGTCCCACAGGGGTCAGTCCTAGGATCGGTGCTGTTTCTGGTATTTGTGAACGACATGACGGAAGGAATAGACTCTGAGGTGTCCCTGTTTGCAGATGATGTGAAGTTGATGAGAAGAATACACTCGATCGAAGACCAGGCAGAACTACAAAGGGATCTGAACAGGCTGCAGGCCTGGTCCAGAAACTGGCTCCTGGAGTTCAACCCCACCAAGTGTAAAGCCATGAAGAATGGGGAAGGCCAAAGAAGACCGCAAACGGAGTACAGTCTAGGGGGCCAGAGACTACAAACCTCACTCAAGGAAAAGGATCTTGGGGTGAGTATAACACCAGGCACATCTCCTGAAGCGCACATCAACCAAATAACTGCTGCAGCATATGGGCGCCTAGCAAACCTAAGAACAGCATTCCGACATCTTAATAAGGAATCGTTCAGGACCCTGTACACCGTATACGTTAGGCCCATATTGGAGTATGCGGCACCAGTTTGGAACCCACACCTAGCCAAGCACGTAAAGAAACTAGAGAAAGTGCAAAGGTTTGCAACAAGACTAGTCCCAGAGCTAAGGGGTATGTCCTACGAGGAGAGGTTAAGGGAAATCAACCTGACGACACTGGAGGACAGGAGAGATAGGGGGGACATGATAACGACATACAAAATACTGAGAGGAATTGACAAGGTGGACAAAAACAGGATGTTCCAGAGATTGGACACAGTAACAAGGGGACACAGTTGGAAGCTAAAGACACAGATGAATCACAGGGGTGTTAGGAAGTATTTCTTCAGCCACAGAGTAGTCAGTAAGTGGAATAGTTTGGGAAGCGGTGTAGTGGAGGCAGGATCCATACATAGCTTTAAGCAGAGGTATGATAAAGCTAATGGTGCACGGAGAGTGACCCAGTAGCGGCCAGTGAAGAGGCGGGGCCAGGAGCTATGAATTGACCCCTGCAACCACAACTAGGTGATTACATACTCTTGTACCACACACACATATGACTCACACCTGTGTTATCACCCACAATCTGTCATACCACACTCTGTCATACCACACTCTGTCATACCACACTCTGTCATACCACACTCTGTCATACCACACTCTGTCATACCACACTCTGTCTTACCACACTCTGTCATACCACACTCTGTCATACCACACTCTGTCATACCACACTCTGTCATACCACACTCTGTCATACCACACTCTGTCATACCACACTCTGTCTTACCGCACTCTGTCATACCACACTCTGTCATACCACACTCTGTCATACCACACTCTGTCATACCACACTCTGTCTTACCACACTCTGTCATACCACACTCTGTCATACCACACTCTGTCATACCACACTCTGTCATACCACACTCTGTCATACCACACTCTGTCATACCACACTCTGTCATACCACACTCTGTCATACTGTCATACCACACTCTGTCATACCACACTCTGTCATATCACACTCTGTCATACCACACTCTGTCTTACCGCACTCTGTCATACCACACTCTGTCATACCACACTGTCATACACACTCTGTCATACCACACTCTGTCTTACCACACTCTGTCATACCACACTCTGTCTTACCACACTCTGTCATACCACACTCTGTCTTACCACACTCTGTCATACCACACTCTGTCTTACCGCACTCTGTCATACCACACTCTGTCATACCACACTCTGTCTTACCACACTCTGTCACACCACACTCTGTCATACCACACTCTGTCTTGCCACACTGTCATACCACACTCTGTCATACCACACTCTGTCATACCACACTCTGTCATACCACACTCTGTCTTACCACACTCTGTCATACCACACTCTGTCATACCACACTCTGTCATACCACACTCTGTCATACCACACTCTGTCTTACCACACTCTGTCATACCACACTCTGTCATACCACACTCTGTCATACCACACTCTGTCATACCACACTCTGTCTTGCCACACTGTCATACCACACTCTGTCATACCACACTCTGTCATACCACACTCTGTCATACCACACTTTGTCTTACCACACTCTGTCATACCACACTCTGTCATATCACACTCTGTCATACCACACTCTGTCATACCACACTCTGTCATACCACACTCTGTCATACCACACTCTGTCTTGCCACACTGTCATACCACACTCTGTCATACCACACTCTGTCATACCACACTCTGTCATACCACACTCTGTCATACCACACTCTGTCTTACCACACTCTGTCATACCACACTCTGTCTTACCACACTCTGTCATACCACACTCTGTCATATCACACTCTGTCATACCACACTCTGTCATACCACACTCTGTCTTACCACACTGTCATACCACACTCTGTCATACCACACTCTGTCATACCACACTCTGTCATACCACACTCTGTCTTACCACACTGTCATACCACACTCTGTCATACCACACTCTGTCATACCACACTCTGTCATACCACACTCTGTCATACCACACTCTGTCATACCACTCTCTGTCATACCACACTCTGTCATACCACACTCTGTCATACCACACTCTGTCTTACCACACTCTGTCATACCACACTCTGTCATACCACACTCTGTCTTACCACACTCTGTCATACCACACTCTGTCATACCACACTCTGTCATACCACACTCTGTCTTACCACACTCTGTCATACCACACTCTGTCATACCACACTCTGTCATACCACACTCTGTCATACCACACTCTGTCATACCACACTCTGTCATACCACGCTCTGTCATACCACACTCTGTCATACCACACTGTCATACCACACTCATACCACACTCTGTCATACCACGCTCTGTCATACCACGCTCTGTCATACCACACTCTGTCATACCACACTGTCATACCACACTCTGTCATACCACACTCTGTCATACCACACTCTGTCATACCACACTCTGTCATACCACACTCTGTCATACCACACTCTGTCATACCACACTCTGTCATACCACACTCTGTCATACCACACTGTCATACCACACTGTCATACCACACTGTCATACCACACTGTCATACCACACGTTGACCACTAAAAATGGGTATCCGGGAACTTTTGTTCTGATGAATCAATGGTTAATGAGGTTTAGCTGGATTTTCACTCTTAATGAATCTAACTAATATTGTAGATAAGAAGAGAAGCTTCATGTACACTGTTGTTGTTGTTGTTGTTGTTGACCTTATTATACACTGTTGTTGTTGTTGACCTTATTATACACTGTTGTTGTTGTTGACCTTATTATACACTGTTGTTGTTGTTGACCTTATTATACACTGTTGTTGTTGATGACCTTATTATACACTGTTGTTGTTGTTGACCTTATTATACACTGTTGTTGTTGTTGACCTTATTATACACTGTTGTTGTTGTTGACCTTATTATACACTGTTGTTGTTGTTGACCTTATTATACACTGTTGTTGTTGTTGACCTTATTATACACTGTTGTTGTTGTTGACCTTATTATACACTGTTGTTGTTGTTGACCTTATTATACTGTTGTTGTTGTTGACCTTATTATACACTGTTGTTGTTGTTGACCTTATTATACACTGTTGTTGTTGTTGACCTTATTATACACTGTTGTTGTTGTTGACCTTATTATACTGTTGTTGTTGTTGACCTTATTATACACTGTTGTTGTTGTTGACCTTATTATACACTGTTGTTGTTGTTGACCTTATTATACACTGTTGTTGTTGTTGACCTTATTATACTGTTGTTGTTGTTGACCTTATTATACACTGTTGTTGTTGTTGACCTTATTATACACTGTTGTTGTTGTTGACCTTATTATACACTGTTGTTATTGTTAACTCACTGTACACTGTTGCTGTTGTTGTTGACCTTACTGCACACTGTTGTTGTTATTGTCGTTAACCTTGTACACTGTTGTTTTTGTTGCTGACCTTGTTGTACACTGTTATTGTTGTTGACCTTGTACACTGTTGTTGTTGACCTTCTTGTACTCTGTTGTTTTTGTTGTTGTTGTCGACTTTGTACACTGTTGTTTTTGTTGTTGTTGTTGTTGATTTTCTTGTACACTGTTGTTCTTGTTGTTATTGTTGACCTTATTGTAAACTGTTGTTGTTGTTGTTGTTGACCTTCATGTACACTGTTACTGTTGTTGTTGCTGACCTTCATGTCACTTTTGTTGCTGTTGTTATTGACCTTGTTGTTGACGGTGTTGAAATTCCTGTTCACTAGTTAAACTTACCCATTGTGACGCCTCTTGCCTGACAATCTCTCTTTGCTTCCTCTGAGATACTCTTTGATCCAGCCGAGTACGTTCCTGCTGTCCCCACCTGCAGCCGAGTACGTTCCTGCTGTCCCCACCTGCAGCCGAGTACGTTCCTGCTGTCCCCACCTGCAGCCGAGTACGTTCCTGCTGTCCCCACCTGCAGCCGAGTACGTTCCTGCTTTCCCCACCTGCAGCCGAGTACGTTCCTGCTGTCCCCACCTGCAGCCGAGTACGTTCCTGCTGTCCCCACCTGCATCCCAAGGTGTTGGCCCAGCCTCTTCTGAGGTAAAGGATCAAACGTCTTCTTACAATCTAATGAAAATACACTCCACTCAGCCCTCTCTCTCTCCCTCTCTCACTCTCTCTCTCTCTCTCTCTCTCTCTCTCTCTCTCTCTCTCTCTCTCTCTCTCTCTCTCTCTCTCTCTCTCTCTCGCTCTCTCTCTCTCCTCTCTCTCTCTATCTCTCTCTCTCTCTCTCTCTCTCTCTCTCTCTCTCTCTCTCTCTCTCTCTCTCTCTCTCTCTCTCTCTCTCTCTCTCTCTCTCTCTCTCTCTCTCTCTCTCTCTCTCTCTCTCTCTCTCTCTCTCTCTCTATTGTCCCTAAATCCTTGTTGATCATTGTGAAACCACGTCTCTCCCCCCTTACACGTTTCCAAGTTACCTTGCAAGGTATATACCAGTGAAACTAGTTTGTAGTTTAACGCCTCCTGTCTGTCTCCATTTTAAAATACAGGGACTAGAGCAGGCGCGGATATAAGGGGGGGCCCAGGGGGCCCGGGCCCCCCCCCCTTTGGCCCTCTTTGGGTTTTGGCCCAGTGTCGTAGCTGGGTTTTCATTTTGGGGCGAGGGGAAGGAGGGGCCAATCCTTTACATGGCGGGGGCATGCGCTCCTGAATTATTTGAGATTTTAAATCCGATATATATATATATATATATATATATATATATATATATATATATATATATATATATATATATATATATATATATATTTTTTTTTATACTTTTCTAGACACAAAACTATGCAGATACTCCTTTTCAAGTGGGGGGGGGCCCACAGCTCTAGTGAGGGAGAGGGGGGCGGACCCCCCAGGCTCCCCGTAGTTACGCCACTGCTTTGGGATGCATTTAAATTTGTTTCGCAACTTTGCAAGTTTACAGACCACTAATACCTCTAGCTCCATAACAATACAAAAATGCTTTTTAAGGTTGGATACTTATAATAAACATTTTGGAGCTGTATTGATGCTGAGAATAATGAGATGTGGCAAAAAAAATCGTGGAAATGTCCTAACTTGAAAGAAATTTGGCATAACAGCCAGAGAGGCAGGAAGGCTCTGAGAGAGCGAGGCTCAGCCTCAGCGAGCGTCAAGCAGTGTTGCGGGGTCATAGTGGTACCATCCACTATGACACCCGCCTCCATCTGCTTCACGTCACCTCACTACAGTATATAAGCCACGTCTACGGCCCTATGCTGTACATTCTACAAGATTGATGGACTGAACACATCGACTCCAGGTTGAGGGACTGATTACCTCATTCTCCTCCTCTCCTTACGCCTTCCTCTTTGTATTGGACTGATGAAGCCACTGTGTGGCGAAACGTTTCCTGAATAAAGATTCCCATATGCTGCATAAGTGTCTCAATCTTCAACTTGTCGGTTTTTCAAACCATTCATCACAACTGTCAGACACTGCAGCATCATGGGATCTTGTTACAAAGAATTCTTCAACACTTGTTCAAACCTTTGGACGAAGACCTACTTCGACTAGTGGATGGTACCACTATGACCCCGCCTCCATCTGCTTCACGTCACCTCACTACAGTATATAAGCCACGTCTACGGCCCTATGCTGTACATTCTACAAGATTGATGGACTGAACACATCGACTCCAGGTTGAGGGACTGATTACCTCATTCTCCTCCTCTCCTTACGCCTTCCTCTTTGTATTGGACTGATGAAGCCACTGTGTGGCGAAACGTTTCCTGAATAAAGATTCCCATATGCTGCATAAGTGTCTCAATCTTCAACTTGTCGGTTTTTCAAACCATTCATCACATCAGACGGCTGATGCGGCGTGACCCCGTGACGGTGAGTCACCGTCCCCCGGTATTTCAAGGCTCCAACACACATACTGACTCACTGCGAGCCGGGCACGAACCAGGACGAGAGGGTAAGGGTTCATGAACCATTCAGTGACCTTACTGCACCAGGTAAAGGGGCCAGGGCAAGATTAATACATTAGGCTACTGTGTTTATGCCTGTTTTGGGGCCTTGTGAGACAGTGCCAGAGTGGAGTGGGTTGGAGCCTTGGAGCTATGCCTACGGTAGCCTACCGTGAAAGAGTATTATAATAATAATAATAATAATAATAATAATAATAATAATAATAATAATAATAATAATAATAATAATAATAATAATAATAATAATAATAATAATAATAATAATAATAATAATAATTGTTATTTTTATTAGGCTAAGTTTCAACATATTTACCCATATCTCAGAGATATGTGCGTACGCACTGATTCGTGAAATCGGGACTCTATTCTCCAAATTTAGAGCGGATGCCGAGGAGTACTTCCACGCTGTGTTCGTGAAAGCCAAAGATCTTCTAGTTGAAGTGGGCTCAGCTCACGATGACGTCCCTATTCCCAGAGTCTGTGCACGACAGACACAACGCTCGAATGTCCCAGCGGCATCTGTTGAGGAGTACTATCGGCGCTCGGTGTATATTCCGTTCGTTGACCATGTGATCGCTGAGTTGAAGAGCAGATTTGATGATGACACTGTGCCCGTTGCTCTCCGATTGAAGGAGCTGCTCAGGGGCTCAAAAGCAAACGTGGATGCTGTTCTTAAAGCCACTAAACTCCACGAAAGTGACGTTGAGTCACTTTTGCTCGTGCAGACGGAAACACAGCGGTGGACATGTTCCGCTCCGGCCTTCGAATCTGTCAAGAAAGCAAAGGAATACGCCGAGGCCCGTATGTTTCCGAACATCGCGAAGCTCCTTACCATCCTACTGACCCTGCCAGTCTCAAATGCAGAAGCCGAACGATCGTTCTCAGCCCTGAAACGCCTGAAGACATACTTGAGGAGCACCATAGGTCAGGATCGCCTCAACGGCCTCGCACTACTCGCCGTCCATAACGATGTACATGTTCCTGTTGATCGTGTGATCAACAAGTTTGCGGAAAGGAACCGCCGTCTTCTCTTTGCTTAGGCTGCAGTGTGATTAATCCTTTCAGTGTAATAACCTTTGCATGTTACTTTTAAGGCTACTATTATAGGTAATATTATAAAGTATAATGCTTACTGTCTTAAGCAGGTATATATATATATATATATATATATATATATATATATATATATATATATATATATATATATATATATATATATATATATATATATATATATATATATATATATATATATATATATATACGTATATATATTCTACATTTAAGTTAATGTCTAATGTAAAAGTCTCTAGCTATTAAATTCTTACTTTTAATAAAGTTTTAATAAGATACAAAATTCCTCACATTGTAAGGTCAGTGTTTTTTTTTTTTCTCAGAAAAATCGGCCCTCTCATTTGGATCCGAAGAGAAACACTGGCACCTAGAGCAGATGGTTATGCCCATTCATTTAGGTCAGTCCGCCAGTAATTAACAAATAAGAATCCCGTTAGTGGAGAAACGGTAATGCTAATGCTCTTTAAACAACCGAAAATTCTGCCGTCGGGCCCCCCCCAAACTTTGTTCCTAGATCCGCGCCTGGACTAGAGTTGCTGTTTTCCAGATCTCTGGTAAATGTCCAGTATACAGTATACATAACTAGAAGTTTAGACAGTACTTCTGCTCCCTCTTACAGAATCCACGGCGACACGTTGTTAGGTCTCGTTCTCTTTGATGTAGCATCCAGATCCATCAGAAGTTTCTATACCTCTTTCCCTGTTGTGTGGATGGCAGCCAATACTTGTTGGTGCCTTCTGTTCCTTAGTGTGTGTGTGTGTGTGTGTGTGTGTGTGTGTGTGTGTGTGTGTGTGTGTGTGTGTGTGTCTCCCTACCTCCCTCTCTCCCACCCTCCTTCCCCATCCATCAGGACCTACACAACTGTTACATTCGCCCTAAGGACCTTCCAACTACCGCCCTCCCTCCCTCACTCTCTCTTCCCCTCTCTCTCTCTCTTCCTCTCTCTCTCTCTCTCTCTCTCTCTCTCTCTCTCTCTCTCTCTCTCTCTCTCTCTCTCTCTCTCTCTCTCTCTCTCTCTCTCTCTCTCTCTCTCTCTCTCTCTCTCTCTCTCCTTTGATGTCCTTCACGAGACTTGTAGCCATCACGACCAGGGTCAAGCGGGATGGAGGAAGAGGTAAGGGAGGATGGAGTCGCAGGGAGTGAGAGGGTTTAGCATGAGAGAGAGACTGAAGGGAGTGGTCATGAAGAGGGAGGTACAGGGAAGGAAGGCATCACAATAGAGCAGGTATCGGGCAAGTGGAGTAAAAATCAAAATCTCGGTGGTAATGAAGGCTCAATAAACATGTACGTATATATAACTGCACAAACATTTATTCATTAATAAACGAGGCAAATTACGAAAGTTATATTTTTTCAAACAAACAATTTGTAGTTTCTTAATAAAATTAAAAATCTAATTTGTAGGGACCATTTCTTAAGTTGGAAATGATGTAAAACGAACTGCAGTGGATGGCAACACCGCGAGTGTCAGCAGTGACTCGGGAGCCGGCACGACAACTGCACCTCCCATTGTCGACACACCATCACCTAACTTATGGCCTAGTGTAATATCTCGCTATTAATAACTGTCTCTGTTTGCAGTCAATAGAAATTTATTGTTTATGTTAGCAGGTTTAAGACTATCGATGACGAAGGTAAGGTAGTGTTTTGTGATTTGTCATAACAATTAGAAGTGTACAATTTAAGCATTCACTGAATTTCAATGAAACACACAATGAATTTCAGAACAATGTAGAGTTGTCCATTTTTTGTATGTCAAGTGCTGCGAAGGTTTTCAAAATTGCACACGAGGAAGCAATATAAATACAACTGCCATTTGCAACTTCTGTACCTATCTTCGCGAACAAAGATTTTCCGTTCTCATTAACTTGAAAACAAAGTCCAGAAATCGGTTGAACGTCGGAGACAGTGTCCAGATTGCTCTGACATCAATTAAAAAAACCGCTAATTATTATGAAAGTAACAAAAATAAAACATTATTTCTCTAAAATCTGAAGTGAAAATTCAGTAAAATTCTTTAATTCCTTAATAATATTTTTATTAAATTTGTCTGATACTATTTTAGATTTCATGCAGTTTATTATCAGTTTATTATTTTGTTAATTTTGTAATTTATTTTCAAAGTTGCTTTATCGCGTACAAAACAAACTTTTCAGTTGGTACGACTGTTTTTCAAACAAATGGATTCAATAAACTATTTTGAATTCGAATGTTCGTTATGTTTTTCTGGATTCTGTGAACTTTCAAGTCTAGAGGATAATTTCGCTCTATACAAATTTGTTTTGTGGTAATACCCAAAAAAGTTGGCCGCCCCCTGGCACAGAGGGCACCAGCAGGCGCCTCCATTAAGGGTCACCATCCACACTGAGTGACACTTGACGAGGTTTTAACTTGACAGAGATGGATGAGTTACACCTCCATCTGCCCTCCATTTCCCTTCCCTCAATATTCTCATTCCCTACATCACATGTGTTGTCGTACTTGATCAACCTCTTAATGTAATACTGAGCCACCTCAGGCTGACACTACTGAAGTCTCCCAGCTCAGGCTGACACTACTGAAGTCTCCCAGCCCAGGCTGACACTACTGAAGTCTCCCAGCTCAGGCTGACACTACTGAAGTCTACCAGCTCAGGCTGACACTACTGAAGTCTCCCAGCTCAGGCTGACACTACTGAAGTCTCCCAGCTCAGGCTGACACTACTGAAGTCTACCAGCTCAGGCTGACACTACTGAAGTCTCCCAGCTCAGGCTGACACTACTGAAGTCTACCAGCTCAGGCTGACACTACTGAAGTCTCCCAGCTCAGGCTGACACTACTGAAGTCTACCAGCTCAGCCTGACACTACTGAAGTCTCCCAGCTCAGGCTGACACTACTGAAGTCTACCAGCTCAGCCTGACACTACTGAAGTCTCCCAGCTCAGGCTGACACTACTGAAGTCTCCCAGCTCAGGCTGACACTACTGAAGTCTCCCAGCTCAGGCTGACACTACTGAAGTCTCCCAGCTCAGGCTAACACTACTGAAGTCTCCCAGCTCAGGCTGACACTACTGAAGTCTCCCAGCTCAGGCTAACACTACTGAAGTCTCCCAGCTCAGGCTGACACTACTGAAGTCTCCCAGCTCAGGCTGACACTACTGAAGTCTCCCAGCTCAGGCTGACACTACTGAAGTCTCCCAGCTCAGGCTAACACTACTGAAGTCTCCCAGCTCAGGCTGACACTACTGAAGTCTCTCAGCTCAGGCTGACACTACTGAAGTCTCCCAGCTCAGGCTGACACTACTGAAGTCTCTCAGCTCACGTTGACCCTACTGAAGTCTACCCGCTCAGGCTGACAAGACTGAAGTCTCCCAGGGAGAGACACTAGCCAGACAGAGACACTGGCCAGGGACAGACACAAGCCAGACAGAGACACTGGCCAGGGACAGACACAAGCCAGGGAGGGACACTAGCCAGGGAGAGACACTAGCCAGAAAGAGTCACGATCCAGGGAGAGACATTAGTCAGGGAGAGACACCAGCCAGATAGAGACACTAGTCAGCGAGAGACACTAGCCAGTGAGAGACACTAATTAGGGAGAGACACTAATCAGGGAGAGACACTAGTCAGGGAGAGACAGACACTGTACAGAGAAATACAGAATCTCGCTAGAGAGAGAGATATCAGACAGGAAGAGAGGCCAGACAGGGACAGAGGCCAGACAGGGAGAGAGAGACCAGACAATGAGGGAGACCAGACAGAGAGAGCTCAGACAGGGAGAGAGACCAGACAGGAAGAGAGACCAGACAGGGAGAGAGACCAGAGAGGGAGAGACCAGACAGGGAGAGAGACCACAGAGGGAGAGACCAGACAGGGAGAGAGACCAGACAGTGAGAGAGACCACACAGCGAGAAAGACCAGACAGGGAAAGAGACAAAAGAGGGAGAGACCAGACAGGGAGAGAGGCCAGACAGCGAGAAAGACCAGACAGGGAGAGAGACCAGACAAGGAGAGAGACCAAACAGGGAGAGATCAGACAGGGAGAGAGACCAGACAGGGAGAGAGACCAGACAGCGAGAGATCAGACAGATAGAGAGACTAGACAGGGAGAGAGACCAGACAGAGAGAGAGACCAGACAGGGAGAGATCAGACAGGGAGAGAGACCAGACAATGAGGGAGACCAGACAGAGAGAGCTCAGACAGGGAGAGAGACCAGACAGGAAGAGAGACCAGACAGGGAGAGAGACCAGAGAGGGAGAGATCAGACAGGGAGAGAGACCAGACAGGAAGAGAGACCAGACAGGGAGAGAGACCAGACAGGGAGAGAGACCAGACAGGGAGAGACCAGACAGGGAGAGAGACCAGAGAGGGAGAGAGACCAGACAGGGAGAGATCAGACAGGGAGAGAGACCAGACAGGGAGAGATCAGACAGGGAGAGAGACCAGACAGGGAGACCAGACAGGGAGAGAGACCAGACAGGGAGAGAGACCAGACAGGGAGAGAGACTAGACAGGGAGAGAGACCAGACAGGGAGAGATCAGACAGGGAGAGAGACCAGACAGGGTGAGATCAGACAGAAAGAGAGACCAGACAGAGAGAGAGACCAGACAGGGAGAGAAACCAGACAGGGAGAGATCAGACAGGGAGAGAGACCAGACAGGGAGAGAGACCAGACAGGGAGAGATCAGACAGGGAGAGAGACCAGAGAGGGAGAGAGACCAGACAGGGAGAGATCAGACAGGGAGAGAGACCAGACAGGGAGAGAGACCAAACAGGGAGAGATCAGACAGGGAGAGAGACCAGACAGGGAGAGAGACCAGACAGGGAGAGATCACACAGGGAGAGAGACCAGACAGGGAGAAAAACCACACAGGGAGAGAGACCAGACAGGGAGAGATCAGACAGAAAGAGGGACCAGACAGGGAGAGAGACCAGACAGGGAGAGAAACCAGACAGGGAGAGATCAGACAGGGAGAGAGACCAGACAGGGAGAGATCAGACAGGGACAGAGACCAGACAGGGAGAGAGACCAGACAGGGAGAGATCAGACAGGGAGAGAGACCAGACAGGGAGAGAGACCAGACAGGGAGAGAGACCAGACAGGGAGAGATCAGACAGGGAGAGAGACCAGACAGGAAGAGAGACCAGACAGGGAGAGATCAGACAGGGAGAGAGACCAGACAGGGAGAGAGACCAGTCAGGGAGAGATCAGACAGGGAGAGAGACCAGACAGGGAGAGAAACCATACAGGGAAACATCAGACAGGGAGAGAGATCAGACAGGGAGAGAGATCAGACAGGGAGAGAGACCAGACAGGGAGAGATCAGACAGGGAGAGAGACCAGACAGGGAGAGAGACCAGACAGGGAGAGAGACCAGACTGGGAGAGATCAGACAGGGAGAGAGACCAGACAGGGAGAGAGATCAGAGAGGGAGAGAGATCAGACAGGGAGAGAGATCAGACAGGGAGAGAGATCAGACAAGGAGAGAGACCAGACAGGGAGAGAGACCAGACAGGGAGAGATCAGACAGGGAGAGAGACCAGACAGGGAGAGAGACCAGAAAGAGAGAGATAAGACAGGGAGAGAGACCAGACAGGGAGAAAGACCAGACAGGGAGAGAGACCAGACAGGGAGATATCAGACAGGGAGAGAGACCAGACAGGGAGAGAGATCAGACAGGGAGATAAACCATACAGGGAAACATCAGACAGGGAGAGAGATCATACAGGGAGAGAGACCAGACAGGGAGAGATCAGACAGGGAGAGAGACCAGACAGGGAGAGAGACCAGACAGGGAGAGATCAGACAGGGAGAGAGACCAGACAGGGAGAGAGACCAGACAGGGAGAGAGACCAGACATGGAGAGAGACCAGACAGGGAGAGATAAAACAGGGAGAGAGACCAGACAGGGAGAGAAACCATACAGGGAAACATCAGACAGGGAGAGAGATCAGACAGGGAGAGAGACCAGACAGGGAGAGATCAGACAGGGAGAGAGACCAGACAGGGAGAGAGACCAGACAGGGAGAGAGACCAGACAGGGAGAGATCAGACAGGGAGAGAGACCAGACAGGGAGAGAGACCAGACAGGGAGAGAGACCAGACAGGGAGATATCAGACAGGGAGAGAGACCAGACAGGGAGAGAGACCAGACAGAGAGAGATAAGACAGGGAGAGAGACCAGACAGGGAGAAAGACCAGACAGGGAGAGAGACCAGACAGGGAGATATCAGACAGGGAGAGAGACCAGACAGGGAGAGAGATCAGACAGGGAGATAAACCATACAGGGAAACATCAGACAGGGAGAGAGATCATACAGGGAGAGAGACCAGACAGGGAGAGATCAGACAGGGAGAGAGATCAGACAGGGAGAGAGACCAGACAGGGAGAGATCAGACAGGGAGAGAGACCAGACAGGGAGAGAGACCAGACAGGGAGAGAGACCAGACAGGGAGAGATCAGACAGGGAGAGAGACCAGACAGGGAGAGAGACCAGACAGGGAGAGAGACCAGACAGGGAGAGATCAGACAGGGAGAGAGACCAGACAGGGAGAGAGATCAGACAGGGAGAGAGATCAGACAGGGAGAGAAACCATACAGGGAAACATCAGACAGGGAGAGAGATCAGACAGGGAGAGAGATCAGACAGGGAGAGAAACCATACAGGGAAACATCAGACAGGGAGAGAGATCAGACAGGGAGAGAGATCAGACAAGGAGAGAGACCAGACAGGGAGAGAGACCAGACAGGGAGAGATCAGACAGGGAGAGAGACCAGACAGGGAGAGAGACCAGACAGAGAGAGATCAGACAGGGAGAGAGACCAGACAGGGAGAAAGACCAGACAGGGAGAGAGACCAGACAGGGAGATATCAGACAGGGAGAGAGACCAGACAGGGAGAGAGATCAGACAGGGAGAGAAACCATACAGGGAAACATCAGACAGGGAGAGAGATCAGACAGGGAGAGATCAGACAGGGAGAGAGACCAGACAGGGAGAGAGACCAGACAGGGAGAGATCAGACAGGGAGAGAGACCAGACAGGGAGAGAGACCAGACAGGGAGAGAGACCAGACATGGAGAGAGACCAGACAGGGAGAGATAAAACAGGGAGAGAGACCAGACAGGGAGAGAAACCATACAGGGAAACATCAGACACGGAGAGAGATCAGACAGGGAGAGAGACCAGACAGGGAGAGATCAGACAGGGAGAGAGACCAGACAGGGAGAGAGACCAGACAGGGAGAGAGACCAGACAGGGAGAGATCAGACAGGGAGAGAGACCAGACAGGGAGAGAGACCAGACAGGGAGAGAGACCAGACAGGGAGAGATCAGACAGGGAGAGAGACCAGACAGGGAGAGAGATCAGACAGGGAGAGAGATCAGACAGGGAGAGAAACCATACAGGGAAACATCAGACAGAGAGAGAGATCAGACAGTGAGAGAGATCAGACAGGGAGAGAAACCATACAGGGAAACATCAGACAGGGAGAGAGATCAGACAGGAGAGAGACCAGACAGGGAGACATCAGACAGGGAGAGAGACCAGACAGGGAGAGAGACCAGACAGGGAGAGATCAGACAGGGAGAGAGACCAGACAGGGAGAGAGACCAGACAGGGAGAGAGACCAGACAGGGAGAGAGACCAGACAGGGAGAGAGACCAGACAGGGAGAGATCAGACAGGGAGAGAGACCAGACAGGGAGAGAGATCAGACAGGGAGAGAGATCAGACAGGGAGGGAAACCATACAGGGAAACATCAGACAGGGAGAGAGATCAGACAATGAGAGATACCAGACAGGGAGAGATCAGACAGGGAGAGAGACCACACAGGGAGAGAGACCAGACAGGGAGAGATCAGACAGGGAGAGAGACCAGACAGGGAGAGAGACCAGACAGGGAGAGAGGCCAGACATGGAGAGGTCAGACAGGGAGAGAGACCAGACAAGGAGAGAGATCAGACAGGGAGAGAGATCAGACAGGGAGAGAAACCATACAGGGAAACATCAGACAGGGAGAGAGGTCAGACAGGGAGAGAGACCAGACAGGGAGAGATCAGACAGGAAGAGAGACAAGACAAGGAGAGAGACCAGACAGGGCGAGATCAGACAGGAAGAGAGACCAGACAGGGAGAGAGACCAGACAGGGAGAGAGACCAGACAGGGAGAGAGACCAGACAGGGAGAGAGACCAGACAGGGAGAGAGACCAGACAGGGAGAGATCAGACAGGGAGAGAGACCAGACAGGGAGAGAGATCAGACAGGGAGAGAGATCAGACAGGGAGAGAAACCATTCAGGGAAACATCAGACAGGGAGAGAGATCAGACAGGGAGAGAGACCAGACAGGGAGAGATCAGACAGGGAGAGAGACCAGACAGGGAGAGAGACCAGACAGGGAGAGATCAGACAGGGAGAGAGACCAGACAGGGAGAGAGACCAGACAGGGAGAGAGACCACACAGGGAGAGATCAGACAGGGAGAGAGACCAGACAGGGAGAGAGACCAGACAGGGAGAGAGACCAGACAGGGAGAGATCAGACAGGGAGAGAGACCAGACAGGGAGAGAGATCAGACAGGGAGAGAGATCAAACAGGGAGATAAACCATACAGGGAAACATCAGACAGGGAGAGAGATCAGACAGGGAGAGAGACCAGATAGGGATAGATCAGACAGGGAGAGAGACCAGACAGGGAGAGAGACCAGACAGGGAGAGATCAGACAGGGAGAGAGACCAGACAGGGAGAGAGAACAGACAGGGAGAGATCAGACAGGGAGAGAGACCAGACAGGGAGAGAGACCAGACAGGGAGAGAGATCAGACAGGGAGAGAGACCAGACAGGGAGAGAGAAAAGACAGGGAGAGAGACCAGACAGGGAGAGAGACCAGACAGGGAGAGAGACCAGACAGGGAGAGATCAGACAGGGAGAGAGACCAGACAGGGGGAGATCAGACAGGGAGAGAAACCAGACAGGGAGAGAGACCAGACAGGGAGAGAGATCAGACTGGGAGAGAGACCAGACAGGGAGAGATCAGACAGGGAGAGAGACCAAACAGGGAGAGATCACACAGGGAGAGAGACCAGACAGGGAGAGATCACACAGGGAGAGAGACCAGACAGGGAGAGAGATCAGACAGGGAGAGAGACCAGACAGGGCGAGAGACCAGACAGGGAGAGAGACCAGACAGGGAGAGAGACCAGACAGGGAGAGATCACACAGGGAGAGAGACCAGACAGGGAGAGAGATCAGACAGGGAGAGAGACCAGACAGGGAGAGATCAAACAGGGAGAGAGACCAGACAGGGAGAGAGACCAGACAGGGAGAGAGACCAGACAGGGAGAGAGACCAGAGAGACACTACGTGAGTGTTAGAAGGAAGAAACAGAATCAGTAAAAGAGAAATGTGTAGCAACGTTAAACCAAACAACAAATTTGACTGTAAAAATTCCTAAGCTCGACAGATCTTTGTGAAAAAGAGTACATACACGCTCTCT
>NC_091292.1:84315469-84395469 GCF_038502225.1 Cherax quadricarinatus | reverse complement strand
CATGTACCTGTGTTGATGCTGCCAGATCACCTCCATGTACCTGTGTTGATGGTGCCTTGATCACCTCCATGTACCTGTGTTGATGCTGCCTTGATCACCTCCATGTACCTGTGTTGATGCTGCCTTGATCACCTCCATGTACCTGTGTTGATGCTGCCTTGATCACCCTCCCTGCACCTGTGTTGATGCTGCCTTGATCACCTCCATGTACCTGTGTTGATGCTGCCTTGATCACCTCCATGTACCTGTGTTGATGCTGCCTTGATCACCTCCATGTACCTGTGTTGATGCTGCCTTGATCACCTCCATGTACCTGTGTTGATGCTGCCTTGATCACCTCCATGTACCTGTGTTGATGGTGCCTTGATCACCTCCATGTACCTGTGTTGATGCTGCCTTGATCACCCTCCCTGCACCTGTGTTGATGCTGCCTTGATCACCTCCATGTACCTGTGTTGATGCTGCCTTGATCACCTCCATGTACCTGTGTTGATGCTGCCTTGATCACCTCCATGTACCTGTGTTGATGCTGCCTTGATCACCTCCATGTACCTGTGTTGATGCTGCCTTGATCACCTCCATGTACCTGTGTTGATGCTGCCTTGATCACCTCCATGTACCTGTGTTGATGCTGCCTTGATCACCTCCATGTACCTGTGTTGATGCTGCCTTGATCACCTCCATGTACCTGTGTTGATGGTGCCTTGATCACCTCCATGTACCTGTGTTGATGCTGCCTTGATCACCTCAATGTACCTGTGTTGATGCTGCCTTGATCACCCTCCCTGCACCTGTGTTGATGCTGCCTTGATCACCTCCATGTACCTGTGTTGATGCTGCCTTGATCACCTCCATGTACCTGTGTTGATGCTGCCTTGATCACCTCCATGTACCTGTGTTGATGCTGCCTTGATCACCTCCATGTACCTGTGTTGATGCTGCCTTGATCACCTCCATGTACCTGTGTTGATGCTGCCTTGATCACCTCCATGTACCTGTGTTGATGCTGCCTTGATCACCTCCATGTACCTGTGTTGATGCTGCCTTGATCACCCTCCCTGCTCCTGTGTTGATGGTGCCTTGATCACCTCCATGTACCTGTGTTGATGCTGCCTTGATCACCTCCATGTACCTGTGTTGATGCTGCCTTGATCACCTCCATGTACCTGTGTTGATGCTGCCTTGATCACCTCCATGTACCTGTGTTGATGCTGCCTTGATCACCTCCATGTACCTGTGTTGATGCTGCCTTGATCACCTCCATGTACCTGTGTTGATGCTGCCTTGATCACCTCCATGTACATGTGTTGATGCTGCCTTGATCACCTCCATGTACATGTGTTGATGCTGCCTTGATCACCTCCATGTACCTGTGTTGATGCTGCCTTGATCACCTCCATGTACCTGTGTTGATGCTGCCTTGATCACCTCCATGTACCTGTGTTGATGCTGCCTTGATCACCTCCATGTACATGTGTTGATGCTGCCTTGATCACCTCCATGTACATGTGTTGATGCTGCCTTGATCACCCTCCCTGCACCTGTGTTGATGCCTTGATCACCTCCGTGTACCTGTGTTGGTGCTGCCTTGATCACCTCCCTGTACCTGTGTTGATGTTGCCTTGATCACCTCCGTGTACCTGTGTTGGTGCTGCCTTGATCACCTCCATGTACCTGTGTTGATGCTGCCTTGATACCCTCCCTCCACCTGTGTTGATGCTGCCTTGATCACCTCCCTGTACCTGTGTTGATGCTGCCTTGATACCCTCCCTCCACCTGTGTTGATGCTGCCTTGATCACCCTCCCTGCGCCTGTGTTGATGCTGCCTTGATCACCTCCCAGTACTTGTGTTGATGCTGCCTTGATACCCTCCCTCCACCTGTGTTGATGCTGCCTTGATACCCTCCCTCCACCTGTGTTGATGCTGCCTTGATCACCTCCCTGTACGTGTGTTGATGCTGCCTTGATCACCTCCATGTACCTGTGTTGATGCTGCCTTGATCACCTCCCTGCACCTGTGTTGATGCTGCCTTGATCACCTCCCTGTACCTGTGTTGATGCTGCCTTGATACCCTCCCTCCACCTGTGTTGATGCTGCCTTGATCACCTCCCTGTACCTGTGTTGATGCTGCCTTGATACCCTCCCTCCACCTGTGTTGATGCTGCCTTGATCACCTCCCTGCACCTGTGTTGATGCTGCCTTGATCACCTCCATGTACCTGTGTTGATGCTGCCTTGATCACCTCCATGTACCTGTGTTGATGCTGCCTTGATCACCCTTCCTGCACCTGTGTTGATGCTGCCTTGATCACCCTTCCTGCACCTGTGTTGATGCTGCCTTGATCACCCTCCCTGCACCTGTGTTGACGATGCCTTGATCACCTCCCTGCACCTGTGTTGATGCTGCCTTGATCACCTCCATGTACCTGTGTTGATGCTGTCTTGATCACCCTCCCTGCACCTGTGTTGACGATGCCTTGATCACCTCCCTGCACCTGTGTTGATGCTGCCTTGATCACCTCCATGTACCTGTGTTGATGCTGCCTTGATCACCCTCCCTGCACCTGTGTTGACGATGCCTTGATCACCCTTCCTGTACCTGTGTTGATGCTGCCTTGATCACCCACCCTGCGCCTCTGTTGATGCTGCCTTGATCACCCTCCCTGCACCTGTGTTGACGATGCCTTGATCACCCTTCCTGTACCTGTGTTGATGCTGCCTTGATCACCCTCCCTGTACCTGTGTTGACGATGCCTTGATCACCCTTCCTGTACCTGTCTTGATGCTGCCTTGATCACCCTCCCTGCACCTGTGTTGACGCTGCCTTGATCACCTCCCTGTACCTGTGTTGATGCTGCCTTGATCACCCTCCCTGCACCTGTGTTGACGATGCCTTGATCACCCTTCCTGTACCTGTGTTGATGCTGCCTTGATCACCCTCCCTGTACCTGTGTTGACGATGCCTTGATCACCCTTCCTGTACCTGTCTTGATGCTGCCTTGATCACCCTCCCTGCACCTGTGTTGACACTGTCTTGATCACCCTCCCTGTTCCTGTGTTGATGCTTCCTTGATCACCCTCCCTGTTCCTGTGTTGATGCTGCCTTGATCACTCTGCCTGCACCTGTGTTGATGCTGCCTTGATCACCCTCCCTGCACATGTGTTGATGCTGCCTTGATCACCTCCCTGTACCTGTGTTGACACTGTCTTGATCACCCTCCCTGCTCCTGTGTTGATGCTGCCTTGATCACCCTCCCTGCACCTGTGTTATGCTGCCTTGATCACCCTCCCTGTTCCTGTGTTGATGCTGCCTTGATCACTCTGCCTGCACCTGTGTTGATGCTGCCTTGATCACCCTCCCTGCACATGTGTTGATGCTGCCTTGATCACCCTCCCTGTACCTGTGTTATGCTGCCTTGATCACCCTCCCTGCACCTGTGTTGACACTGCCTTGATCACCCTCCCTGCACCTGTGTTGATGCTGCCTTGATCATCCTCCCTGCACATGTGTTGATGCTGCCTTGATCACCCTCCCTGTACCTGTGTTATGCTGCCTTGATCACCCTCCCTGCACCTGTGTTGACACTGCCTTGATCACCCTCCCTGCACCTGTGTTGATGCTGCCTTGATCACCCTCCCTGCACTTGTGTTGACACTGCCTTGATCACCCTCCCTGCGCCTGTGTTATGCTGCCTTGGTCACCCTCCCTGCACCTGTGTTATGCTGCCTTGATCACCCTCCCTGTACCTGTGTTGATGCTTCCTTGATCACCCTCCCTACACTTGTGTTGACACTGCCTTGATCACCCTCCCTGCACGTGTGTTGATGCTTCCTTGATCACTCTCCCTGCACCTATGTTAAAGCTGCCTAGATCACCCTCCCCATACCTGTGTTGACGCTGCCTTAATCGCCCTCCCTGCACCTGTGTTGACGCTGCCTTGATCGCCCTTCCTGCACCTGTGTTGACGCTGCCTTGATCACCCTCCCTGCACCTGTGTTGACGTTTCCTTGATCACCCTCCCTGCACCTGTGTTGACATTGCCTTGATCACCCTCCCTGTACCTGTGTTGACGCTGCCTTGATCACCCTCCCTGCACCTGTGTTGACGTTTCCTTGATCACCCTCCCTGTACCTGTGTTGACGCTGCCTTGATCACCCTTCTTGCACCTATGTTGACGCTGCCTTGATCACCCTCTCTGCACCTGTGTTGTCACTGCCTTGATCACCCTTTTTGCACCTGTGTTGACGCTGTTTTCAACACCCTCCCTGCGCTTATATTGACGCTGCCTTGATCTCCCTCCCTGTACCTGTGTTGACGCTGCTAGTGTAGCCGGAGGCAGTTACCTGAATGTTACCTGGACGCCGTTCCTGACGTCACCGCCGTGGGCCGGTCCCAGATCACGTCTCCTGGTTGCTGTTAGCGCCCGCCACCCGCAGTCCATTGTATCCACTACAGCCCGGCTGGTCAGGAAAGGAGTTGAGGAATTTCGATTTCCCTCACGAAGACAGCCAAATGTTTGTTGGTAATCTCTCTCGTGCTGAAGAGTCGTGGTCCCGTTACACTTATTATGTTCTCTTAGTGTAGTCTTCTCACAGTCTACAAAGACTCGTATTATGATAAGTTGTAATTTCGGTATGCGGATTCGGAGCTAATCCATGCAGTGTCTTCCTGGTGTAAATTGTGATGCATCTTTCACGTCGACGTTCTAAGAAGTGCTGTTACAGGAACTTCAATCACTCCCTTTAATTTACAGCAAGTGCTTGATTGTACATTTTACAGTTCTGTAATTTCGCTCGCTATAAATGGGTCGCTAGTACGCAGTAATATTCCATCCTAGAGAACGAGTGACCTAAAGAATATCATCATTGGCTTGCCAGCTCTTGTTTCGAAATTTCTGGTTATCCAATCTATCATTTTCCTTGTAGTTGCAATAATAAACATTATTGTGCTTCTTGAACGTGAGATCTTTTGACATTATCACTCTCAGGTCTCTCCCACTAAACTTGCGTTGTATTACGTGATTTGAACTTGTCTTGTACTACGACCTTGTTATTTATTTCCTCCATCCTTCCTTAATGCAGTAACTGAGGTTCTCCTCACTGAATATCATATTATTATCATATTATTATCAGTAACTCACTGGAAGACTTGGTTTAAATCAGCTTGGATGCTATTACAACCCAGGATTTCAAAGGCCTGTTATCCCAGGTGTAATGGGAGCAAAAGAAACACAGCAGAAAAAGTTTAGACTTATATTATCCTTCACCAATTTAGAACAGCAATATGTACACTATGTACAGTAATAAGTATAGTGCACGTCACGGTAAGCAAGGCAGAAATAGAAGCCACAAGATAGCAGACCGTGCTCAACCAGCTCTAGAATGGGAATGACAAGGGCAGACAGGAGAGCGGTATCCACATAACCTCTGCGATTGCCAATCCCACCTTCTTATTGGCTAGAACCTGGTCACTAGTTGAACGATGGGGCCCCATCACCAACTCTTAGCAACCTGGTTCGCTGGTTGGGGGAGATAGCCTGTAAATGAGGGTGTGCCCATGCGCCGAATAAAGGTTACGTACTCTTTGCATGCCACAGATGCTCGTCATGTTTTCTATGGATATCGTTCTGATGCAGATTCTAGCATCATCGGTTGATACTGTCTTATGGTTTATCTTCTTATCTACGTCGGTGATGAGAATAATAAAGAGAAGGTGAGCGAGTACTGTGTCTCGTGTAACACAACTTTCACTGTGTCTCGTGTAACACAACTTTCACTGTGTCTCGTGTAACACAACTTTCACTGTGTCTCGTGTAACACAACTTTCACTGTGCCTCGTGTAACACAACTTTCACTGTGCCTCGTGTAACACAACTTTCACTGTGTCTCGTGTAACACAACTTTCACTGTGTCTCGTGTAACACAACTTTCACTGTGTCTCGTGTAACACAACTTTCACTGTGTCTCGTGTAACACAACTTTCACTGTGTCTCGTGTAACACAACTTTCACTGTGTCTCGTGTAACACAACTTTCACTGTGTCTCGTGTAACACAACTTTCACTGTGTCTCGTGTAACACAACTTTCACTGTGCCTCGTGTAACACAACTTTCACTGTGCCTCGTGTAACACAACTTTCACTGTGTCTCGTGTAACACAACTTTCACTGTGTCTCGTGTAACACAACTTTCACTGTGTCTCGTGTAACAACTTTCACTGTGTCTCGTGTAACAACTTTCACTGTGCCTCGTGTAACACAACTTTCACTGTGCCTCGTGTAACAGAACTTTCACTGTGTCTCGTGTAACACAACTTTCACTGTGTCTCGTGTAACACAACTTTCACTGTGTCTCGTGTAACACAACTTTCACTGTGTCTCGTGTAACACAACTTTCACTGTGTCTCGTGTAACACAACTTTCACTGTGTCTCGTGTAACACAACTTTCACTGTGTCTCGTGTAACACAACTTTCACTGTGTCTCGTGTAACACAACTTTCACTGTGTCTCGTGTAACACAACTTTCACTGTGCCTCGTGTAACACAACTTTCACTGTGTCTCGTGTAACATAACTTTCACTGCAGCAGCCACTGATTTTAATTTGCATAGTACTATTCTTTGAATTTTTTATTAGAAAGTTAAATATAAATCTGCCCATCTTTCCAATTATTTCTTTTTGCACGCAATTTGTACACAGTTACAAGCGGCTTTATAACAGCCTTTTGTCAAAGGCTTTTATAAAGTCAATTATTATTATTATTATTATTATTATTATTATTAAAGATTAGCCGGTATTCTCCCGGCCCGGGCCTTTTCCAAGTGGTGGCCCGGCCTTGGCTCCCTCTTTAGGGAGTGTCTGAGACCTAAGTCTCCCATGGGAGAAGGCACAAGTACCTCCTCATCTTTGGGACCAACTGTCCCCAGGCCTAGCCACAAGCTAGGCCTCTCTGGTCTGCCATCCCCGCACCAAGGGGGCAAATGGGAATGACAGTCTTATGAGCTAAAGGCTCGGGCTCAGGCACCTACCCTACCCTAGAAGGGTTAGGCATGGTGTCGAATCAAGTCAATGTTATTATTATTATTATTAAAGATTCGCCGGTATTCTCCCGGCCCGGGCCTTTTCCAAGTGGTGGCCCGGCCTTGGCTCCCTCTTTAGGGAGTGTCTGAGACCTAAGTCTCCCATGGGAGGAGGCACAAGCACCTCCTCATCTTTGGGACCAACTGTCCCCAGGCCTAGCCACAAGCTAGGCCTCTCTGGTCTGCCATCCCCGCCCCAAGGGGGCTAATGGGAATGACAGTCTTATGAGCTAAAGGCTCGGGCTCAGGCACCTACCCTACCCTAGAAGGGTTAGGCATGGTGTCGATCCAAGTCAATTATTATTATTATTAAAGATTCACCGGTATTCTCCCGGCCCGGGCCTTTTCCAAGTGGTGGCCCGGCCTTGGCTCCCTCTTTAGGGAGTGTCTGAGACCTAAGTCTCCCATGGGAGGAGGCACAAGTACCTCCTCATCTTTGGGACCAACTGTCCCCAGGCCTAGCCACAAGCTAGGCCTCTCTGGTCTGCCATCCCCGCCCCAAGGGGGCTAATGGGAATGACAGTCTTATGAGCTAAAGGCTCGGGCTCAGGCACCTACCCTACCCTAGAAGGGTTAGGCATGGTGTCGATCCCAAGTCAATGTTAGTTAGTTAAAGATTAGCCGGTATTCTCCCGGCCCGGGCCTTTTCCAAGTGGTGGCCCGGCCTTGGCTCCCTCTTTAGGGAGTGTCTGAGACCTAAGTCTCCCATGGGAGGAGGCACAAGTACCTCCTCATCTTTGGGACCAACTGTCCCCAGGCCTAGCCACAAGCTAGGCCTCTCTGGTCTGCCATCCCCGCCCCAAGGGGGCAAATGGGAATGGCAGTCTTATGAGCTAAAGGCTCGGGCTCAGGCACCTACCCTACCCTAGAAGGGTTAGGCATGGTGTCGATGCCAAGTCAATGTATATTACCTCTGTTTATGCTTAACTGCAGCAATAATTTTCAGAGAATATATATTCTATTATGTTGCTTTATATTATAATTTAATTAACTATTACCACTCATCCTCTTAGAACTAGACAATTATATTTTGTATTTTCTTATTTTATTAATTTTCTTGTAACTTGTATGTTTTTCAGAACCTTTAAAGAAAATATAATAAATCTACGTAGATTCTGAGATATCTAAGTTCTACCTGAAATGTTATATATACATGCCATCAGCCTTCAGATAATTGTTTTGTGTGCACAGTAATTTTAAAATAAAGATTTGTGTTTGTACTGGTATTTGTTGGTCTCTGTGAAGGTTATAAACATTCCCGTCGACTCAGTGAGGTGATCACTGATCAATGTTATTTCGTTGTTGTTATTCCGTTTAAGACTCTTAATGTTTGCTAAAACAACAAACGTTATTCTGTTGTCTGTGTACTAGGGCGGACTTGTTTTTTGATAGATTTAATATATGCGACTGGTGAGGATATACCATTACTGGTGAGGATATACCATTACTGGTTAGGATATACCATTACTGGTGAGGATATACCATTACTGGTGAGGATATACCATTACTGGTGAGGATATACCATTACTGGTGAGGATATACCATTACTGGTGAGGATATACCATTACTGGTGAGGATATACCATTACTGGTGAGGATATACCATTACTGGTTAGCATATACCATTACTGGTGAGGATATACCATTACTGGTGAGGATATACCATTACTGGTGAGGATATACCATTACTGGTGAGGATATACCATTACTGGTGAGGATATACCATTACTGGTGAGTTTATACCATTACTGGTGAGGATATACCATTACTGGTGAGGATATACCATTACTGGTGAGGATATACCATTACCGAGGCGGTGTATCCTCACCATTTCTTGACATTTTTTACGTTTCCCGGCACTGAAAAAAAAAAGTCATTGCTGGTGTATGGTTGTAGTTTCTGTGATCAGATGTACGTTCTTGTTACTTTGTACGACTCGTTCCCTTCACGAGGATCACCGGGTAATTTGCATTGTACAGTGGAAGTGACTCGTTGATGTGATTCAGACGGCGTGTTAAAATTTGCCGAGAAGTGACCCAGATTCCTTGGGTCATAAAAAATAATCTGTCCCGAAGGGATAGTCAAAAATAAAATTTCCATAGGGTATCCAGGGGATCCCTGCCCCTGAAACCCCCATAGTCCTGGGAAAATCATATGCTCCCATTGTCATACAAATCTTAGTAACCAAGTAAGACATAGACATGAATAACATTATTTTATACATGCTAAGACATGTTATTTATCCATATAAGTATGTCCTCCCGACCAGCGAACAAGCTACTAACAGTATACCAAGCTGGGCCCCTTTATTATGCTAGTACCTTGGTTCACCCAGCCAATCACAAGGGCCCCTTTGTTATGCTAGTACCTTGGTTCACCCAGCCAATCACAAGGGCCCCTTTGTTATGCTAGTACCTTGGTTCACCCAGCCAATCACAAGGGCCCCTTTGTTATGCTAGTACCTTGGTTCACCCAGCCAATCACAAGGGCCCCTTTGTTATGCTAGTACCTTGGTTCACCCAGCCAATCACAAGGGCCCCTTTGTTATGCTAGTACCTTGGTTCACCCAGCCAATCACAAGGGCCCCTTTGTTATGCTAGTACCTTGGTTCACCCAGCCAATCACAAGGGCCCCTTTGTTATGCTAGTACCTTGGTTCACCCAGCCAATCACAAGGGCCCCTTTGTTATGCTAGTACCTTGGTTCACCCAGCCAATCACAAGGGCCCCTTTGTTATGCTAGTACCTTGGTTCACCCAGCCAATCACAAGGGCCCCTTTGTTATGCTAGTACCTTGGTTCACCCAGCCAATCACAAGGGCCCCTTTGTTATGCTAGTACCTTGGTTCACCCAGCCAATCACAAGGGCCCCTTTGTTATGCTAGTACCTTGGTTCACCCAGCCAATCACAAGGGCCCCTTTGTTATGCTAGTACCTTGGTTCACCCAGCCAATCACAAGGGCCCCTTTGTTATGCTAGTACCTTGGTTCACCCAGCCAATCACAAGGGCCCCTTTGTTATGCTAGTACCTTGGTTCACCCAGCCAATCACAAGGGCCCCTTTATTATGCTAGTACCTTGGTTCACCCAGCCAATCACAAGGGCCCCTTTATTATGCTAGTACCTTGGTTCACCCAGCCAATCACAAGGGCCCCTTTGTTATGCTAGTACCTTGGTTCACCCAGCCAATCACAAGGGCCCCTTTGTTATGCTAGTACCTTGGTTCACCCAGCCAATCACAAGGGCCCCTTTGTTATGCTAGTACCTTGGTTCACCCAGCCAATCACAAGGGCCCCTTTGTTATGCTAGTACCTTGGTTCACCCAGCCAATCACAAGGGCCCCTTTGTTATGCTAGTACCTTGGTTCACCCAGCCAATCACAAGGGCCCCTTTGTTATGCTAGTACCTTGGTTCACCCAGCCAATCACAAGGGCCCCTTTGTTATGCTAGTACCTTGGTTCACCCAGCCAATCACAAGGGCCCCTTTGTTATGCTAGTACCTTGGTTCACCCAGCCAATCACAAGGGCCCCTTTGTTATGCTAGTACCTTGGTTCACCCAGCCAATCACAAGGGCCCCTTTGTTATGCTAGTACCTTGGTTCACCCAGCCAATCACAAGGGCCCCTTTGTTATGCTAGTACCTTGGTTCACCCAGCCAATCACAAGGGCCCCTTTGTTATGCTAGTACCTTGGTTCACCCAGCCAATCACAAGGGCCCCTTTGTTATGCTAGTACCTTGGTTCACCCAGCCAATCACAAGGGCCCCTTTGTTATGCTAGTACCTTGGTTCACCCAGCCAATCACAAGGGCCCCTTTGTTATGCTAGTACCTTGGTTCACCCAGCCAATCACAAGGGCCCCTTTGTTATGCTAGTACCTTGGTTCACCAGCCAATCACAAGGAAGCTCGCCAAAGTTGTGAGGCGATATCTGAGACTCTTGGATCAAAGTAGGTACTTACCTCAAGTCTGGTTGCCAACAGTTCTCACTGTATCTCTTGCCTGTATCTTACTATTTGTACATAGTACATATACACTGTATATGTACACTGTACATATATTTGCACTCATATTTGGTGAAGAAAATATATATTAAGTATTTACTGCTATCTTTTGCTCGTTCCTCATTCCTACCTTGGTTAATAGTGCTACAAGCAGCAGGTTTACAGCAGGTGTACAGCAGGTGTACAACAGGTGTACAGCAGGTGTACAACAGGTGTACAGCAGGTGTACAGGCCACAGGACTACACTTGTGTTCGTAATATGACATGAGGAATCAGATTTCATCACTATTTTATTGTTAAATATGCCTGAAGCGCTTAAGCGCTCTATTTTTACCGTAAAAAACTCTAGGGAAAATTACGATAATCAATATTTGTATCCCAGTCACAGGCATACATGCATTATGTTAGCTTGCTAGTGAAACCAAACTGACCATCCAAAAATGACGTACAGCAAAGTAAGAGTAAATTATGCAAGATTAATAATTTCAGTAGTGATTGAAGCAGTCATAACTGAAGAGGGTTGTGCCGAACACCTACAAGATTGACTACAAGATTTTCGATAACCATCTTTACCAGCACCTGACACACCGCTGCAATATAAGGAATGGTATCTACTATGCAACGAGCTTCCCTTCAATTCTTGAAGGGAACAGATACCCAGACGCTGACCTGGTAGGGAGCCCTTTAACAGTGGTGGCAGAGAACATTCAGAGTTGGTGGAATCACCTCTACAATGTAATTTCTCTGGCAGAACAACTGTTGCCTCCATAGACTTGAATAATGAAATGCTCAAAGAAACTGAAAAGCTGACTTTCTATCATCAGGTTATTAGTGAGCTGTCAGGAACCCAATTTCAAATATTTCTGCAAGGCTTTGAAATAAAGGCGTTGTAAGCGGCTTCTCAGGCCAGAAGTAGAATCATAGTCAATAAATATAGCAAAGATAGGAAGGGTGGTACATTGTTATCTACCTAAGGTTTTAGTAATGTCCCTGATTTTCAAAATGCTTTAATACCTCCCAGAGTCGTAGCTGACAGAAACTTTACAGTTGGTAATAAATGAAAATGAGAGGTAAGAATTTTCACAACATTAGAGACAGAGGTTCTCACCAAAATGTTTGACTACCAAGTCCTCAGAGCGTGAAGAATGTGCAGCACGAGTTGTGTGTCTCCTTCTCCTGGTCCGTCCATGTCTTAACCTGGTCCCCAGTGCTTAACTGTCTCCCCATCAGCACTGGGGATGTATACATCACCAGGAGACCACTGGGTCTCGATGCAACAAATTCACCTTCACCTGTATTTGTTGCAGTGTACCTTTGGGCGAAGACTGAGCCGGAGTCCTTGAAGAACTGAACTTTCTTTTGCTCGTTTTATACTCCTTTTTTATTTAATAAAGGAGGAAGCAGTTCTTTGTAAAGATGTCTATAAAGAATTTTTCCTCTCATTCATGATATCTTTAAAAAATCTGTCGTACTGCTCTTGTCCCAGCTTTTCAAAATTCCTGACTGAATCGTTCTTAGTACGAATTTTTGCATCCAAACTCACTAGGTCTCCTCTATTTTCTAAAAAAAAGACTTCCCCGGCTTCGAACGATATAAAAAACGTTTTGGATATAAGTGAAGAAGTTAGTTTGTTGCTCGATTCCCTCATCACGATGAAAGAAATCTGATTCCTAGTGTGTGTAATCTCCCCTGAAGTCCTGAAGCAACTGGCTTTTCATTGGTCCACAAAGAGACCATTTAACAAGAAAAGCTGGATCCTGTATTAGTCAATATTTTGTTCAGTTGCTGAAAATCTCTTCCTGGATAGTTTCACAACAAAGTTCCCTTCCTTGAAGGCCTTTAAAGTTTGTTCTGGCAGTTCTTGAAGCTCTTGTACATAAACATTATCGTATCTGCGGCGGGACTCCACAAAACAGCTTGTGTTGGTGTTGAGGATATGTTCGCCACAAGACCATCAACTGCCGCACTGTACAGAACATGATCTTCATTCACCATTCACGCCTTCAATTTCGCTTTATTGGCAAGACAAACTTTCTGTAATTCATAGAGAGATCGATTCCCGGTGATCTCTATGTTGCAGTACAACACATCTTGGGAACTACGACTGGCGTCCCGGCTGATCTGGGCGTTCTTGTGGCTGTTGTTTCTTGCCTTGAACTCCAAGATAGAAGGTACTGAAACCTGTCCTTTCAAAATTTCTGCCAGCAATTCTTGTGCCGTCTGGCATTTTCGTTTCATATTTTTTTTTTATGCTTGTTGATGACTTCAAGAGAGCACAAATCACGTGTCAGAACACAAATCAGGTGTTATACAATAACTCCCCCCCCCCAGCAGCTCTGCTTGGGAGGGAAATTCTCATTATCATACTTTTTCGAAAAAAAATAGGGCAAAAATATTTCTTTTGTGCTTCAGGTACATTTAGCAATAAATAATGGTGACAAAACCTTACACCTTAAGCCTTAAAAACAAACATGAAATGATGAATCTCTCATATCTTTATCTTATCTGAGTGCTAAGATACGAATGACAATGGTTGTATGTAATTTTATTAGGCCTACAACGTTTCAGGGGGGTGGGGAGGTCCTCAGGAGGCACTAAGAGGCATTTCTTTGGTCTCTCTTCGACATCTTATATTCACGAGTCACTGAATCTGGGAAACAATCTGGCCAAACTTCAGTACACAGCAGGAATCACATCTCACGTCTACTCGATGTGTTGGCGAATACTAACAGAATTGTCTCTCATTTATAGATTCACAGTATGTACAGTGAGTTATTATCGTGTTCATGACTTGTATTGATGCTAGTAGTGTAGCCAGGGTCAGTGAGTTATTATTGTGTTCATGACTTGTATTGATGCTAGAAGTGTAACCAGGGTCAGCGAGTTATTATCATCAGTAGGTACGACATAAGTAGGTGAAGCCAAAGAGTAATACATCAATACTCCATGTACTCTACATGTATCCAACACGTACCCTACATGTTACCCTACATGTTCCTCTACATGTACTCCACATGTACCCTACATGTACCCTACATGTTACCCTACATGTTCCTCTACATGTACTCCACATGTACCCTACATGTACCCTACATGTACCCTACATGTACCCTACATGTACCCTACATGTACCCTACATGTGTGTCTGGTGTGGCAGGGTGTGTCTGGCGTGGCAGGGTGTGTCTGGCGAGGCTGGGTGTCTCTGGCGTGGCAGGGTGTGTCTGGTGTGGCAGGGTGTGTCTGGTGTGGCAGGATGTGTCTGGTGTGGCACGGTGTGTCTGGTGTGGCAGGGTATGTCTGGTATGGCAGGGTGTGTCTGGTGTGGCATGGTGTGTCCGGTGTGGCATGGTGTGTCTGGTGTGGCACGGTGTGTCTGGTGTGGCAGGGTGTGTCTAGTATGGCAGGATGCGTCTGGTGTGGCAGGGTGTGTCTGGTGTGGCAGAGTGTGTCTGGTGTGGCAGGGTGTGTTTGGTGTGGCAGGGTGTGTCTGGGGTGGCAGAGTGTGTCTGGTGTGGCACGGTGTGTCTGGTGTGGCACGGTGTGTCTGGTGTGACAGGGTGCGTCTGGTGCGGCAGGGTGTGTCTGGTGTGGCAGGGTGTGTCTGGTGTGGCAGGGTGTGTCTGGCGTGGCAGGGTGTGTCTGGTGTGACACGGTGTGTCTGGTGTGAGAGGGTGTGTCTGGTGTGACAGGGTGTGTTTGGTGTGGCAACTGGCAGGGTGTGTCTGGTGTGGCAGGGTGTGTCTGGTGTGGCAGAGTGTGTCTGGGGTGGCAGAGTGTGTCTGGAGTGGCAGTGTGTACTTGGTGTGGCAGAATGTGTCTGGTGTGGCAGAGTGTGTCTGGTGAGACAGGGTGCGTCTGGTGTGGCAGGGTGCGCCTGGTGTGGCAAGGTGTGTCTGGTGTGGCATGGTGTGTCAGGAGTCGCAGAGTGTGTCTGACGTCGCAGGGTGTGTCTGGCGTGGCAGGGTGTGTCTGGTGTAGCAGGGTGTGTCTGGTGTGGCAGGGTGTGTCTGGTGTAGCAGGGTATGTCTGGTGTGGCAGGGTGTGTCTGGCGTGGCAGGGTGTGTCTGGCGTGGCAGGATGTGTCTTTCGAGGCAGGTTGTGTCTTGCGTGGCAGGGTGTGTCTGGTGTGGCAGGGTGTGTCTGGTGTGGCAGGGTGTGCCTGGTGTGGCAGGGTGTGTCTGGCGAAGAAGGGTGTGTCTGGTGTGGCAGGGTGTGTCTGGTGTTCCAGGGTGTGTCTGGCGTGGCAGTGTGTGTCTGGCGTGGAAGGGTGTGTCTGGTGTGGCAGGGTGTGTCTGGTGTGGCAGGGTGTGTCTGGTGTGGCAGGGTGTGTCTGGTGTGGCAGGGTGTGTCTTGTGTGGCATGGTGTGTCTGGTGTGGCACGGTGCGAATGTCTGGTGTTGAAGAAAGGAAGCCACCAGCTGGCGAAGGCTTCCCCTCACCTCCTCGTTGAGGGAAGGAAGCCACCAACTGGCGAAGGCTTCCACTCACCTCCTCGTTGAGGGAAGGAAGCCACCAGCTAGGGAAGGCTTCCCCTCACCTCCTCGTTGAGGGAAGGAAGCACCAGCTGGGGAAGGCTTCCTCTTTCGTCCTCGTTGAGGGAAGGAAGCCACCAGCTGGCGAAGGCTTCCCCTCACCTCCTCGTTGAGGGAAGGAAGCCACCAGCTGGGGAAGGCTTCCCCTCACCTCCTCGTTGAGGGAAGGAAGCCACCAGCTGATGAAGGCTTCCCCTCATCTCCTCGTTGAGGGAAGGAAGCCCCCAGATGGCGAAGGCTTCCCCTCACCTCCTCGTTGAGGGAAGGAATCCACCAGCTGGGGAAGGCTTCCCCTCTCATCCTCGTTGAGGGAAGGAAGCCACCAGCTGGCGAAGGCTTCCCCTCACCTCCTCGTTGAGGGAAGGAAGCCACCAGCTGGCGAAGGATTCCCCTCTCATCTTCGTTGAGGGAAGGAAGCCACCAGCTGATGAAGGCTTCCCCTCATCTCCTCGTTGAGGAAAGGAAGCCCCCAGCTGGCGAAGGACTCCCCTCTCATCCTCGTTGAGGGAAGGAAGCCCCCAGATGGCGAAGGCTTCCCCACACCTCCTCGCTGAGGGAAGGAAGCCACCAGCTGGCGAAGGATTCCCCTCTCATCCTCGTTGAGGGAAGGAAGCCACCAGCTGATGAAGGCTTCCCCTCATCTCCTCGTTGAGGGAAGGAAGCCCCCAGATGGCGAAGGCTTCCCCTCACCTCCTCGTTGAGGGAAGGAAGCCCCCAGCTGGCGATGACTTCCCCTCACCTCCTCGTTGAAAAAAGGAAGCCTCTAGCTGGCGAAGGATTCCAATCTCATCCTCGTTGGGGGAAGGAAGCCACCAGTTGGGGAAGTCTTCCCCTCTCTTCCTCGTTGAGGGAAGGAAGCCCCCAGCTGGCGATAGCTTCCCCTCACCTCGTCGTTGAAAAAAGGAAGCCTCTAGCTGGCGAAGGATTCCCCTCTCATCCTCGTTGAGGGAAGGAAGCCATCAGCTGGGGAAGGCTTCCCCTCTCATCCTCGTTGAGGGAAGGAAGCCCCCAGCTGGCGATGGCTTCCCCTCACCTCCTTGTTGAAAAAAGGAAGCCCCTAGCTGGCGATGGATTCCCCTCACCTCCTCGTTGAGGGAAGGAAGCCACCAGCTGGGGAAGGCTTCCCGTCACCTCCCCGTTGAGGTAAGGAAGCCACCAGCTGGGGAAGGCTTCCCCTCACCTCCTCGTTGAGGGAAGGAAGCCACCAGCTGGGGAAGGCTTCCCGTCACCTCCTCGATGAGGGAAGGAAGCCACCAGCTGGGGAAGGCTTCCCGTCACCTCCTCGTTGAGGGAAGGAAGCTACCAGCTGGGGAAGGCTTCCCCTCACTTCCTCGTTGAGGGAAGGAAGCCACCAGCTGGGGAAGGCTTCTCCTCACCTTCTCGTTGAGGGCAGGAAGCCACCAGCTGGGAAAGGCTTCCCCTCACCTCCTCGTTGAGGGAAGGAAGCCACCAGCTGGGGAAGGCTTCCCCTCACTTCCTCGTTGAGGGAAGGAAGCCACCAGCTGGGGAAGGCTTCCAGTCACCTCCTCGTTGAGGGAAAGAAGCCATCAGCTGGGAAGGCTTCCCGTCACCTCCTCGTTGAGGGAAGGAAGCCACCAGCTGGGGAAGGCTTCCCCTCACCTCCTCGTTGAGGGAAGGAAGCCACCAGCTGGGGAAGGCTTCCCCTCACTTCCTCGTTGAGGGAAGGAAGCCACCAGCTGCGGAAGGCTTCCCCTCACCTCCTCGTTGAGGGACGGAAGCAACCAGCTGGGGAAGGCTTCCCCTCACCTCCTCGTTGAGGGAAGGAAGCCACCAGCTGGGGAAGGCTTCCCCTCACCTCCTCGTTGAGGGAAGGAAGCCACTAGCTGGGGAAGGCTTCCCCTCACCTCCTCGTTGAGGGAAGGAAGCCACCAGCTGGGGAAGGCTTCCCCTCACCTCCTCGTTGAGGGAAGGAAGCCACCAGCTGGGGAAGGCTTCCCCTCACCTCCTCGTTGAGGGAAGGAAGCCACCAGCTGGGGAAGGCTTCCCGTCACCTCCTCGTTGAGAGAAGGAAGCTACCAGCTGGGGAAGGCTTCCCCTCACTTCCTCGTTGAGGGAAGGAAGCCACCAGCTGGGGAAGGCTTCCCCTCACCTCCTCGTTGAGGGACGGAAGCCACCAGCTGGGGAAGGCTTCCCCTCACCTCCTCGTTGAGGGAAGGAAGCCACCAGCTGGGGAAGGCTTCTCCTCACCTTCTCGTTGAGGGCAGGAAGCCACCAGCTGGGAAAGGCTTCCCCTCACCTCCTCGTTGAGGGAAGGAAGCCACCAGCTGGGGAAGGCTTCCCCTCACTTCCTCGTTGAGGGAAGGAAGCCACCAGCTGGGGAAGGCTTCCCGTCACCTCCTCGTTGAGGGAAAGAAGCCACCAGCTGGGGAAGGCTTCCCCTCACCTTCTCGTTGAGGGAAGGAAGCCACCAGCTGGGGAAGGCTTCCCCTCACTTCCTCGTTGAGGGAAGGAAGCCACCAGCTGGGGAAGGCTTCCCCTCACCTCCTCGTTGAGGGACGGAAGCCACCAGCTGGGGAAGGCTTCCCCTCACCTCCTCGTTGAGGGAAGGAAGCCACCAGCTGGGGAAGGCTTCCCCTCACCTCCTCGTTGAGGGAAGGAAGCCACTAGCTGGGGAAGGCTTCCCCTCACCTCCTCGTTGAGGGAAGGAAGCCACCAGCTGGGGAAGGCTTCCCCTCACCTCCTCGTTGAGGGAAGGAAGCCACCAGCTGGGGAAGGCTTCCCCTCACCTCCTCGTTGAGGGAAGGAAGCCACCAGCTGGGGAAGGCTTCCCCTCACCTCCTCGTTGAGGGAAGGAAGCCACCAGCTGGGGAAGGCTTCCCCTCACCTCCTCGTTGAGGGAAGGAAGCCACTAGCTGGGGAAGGCTTCCCCTCACCTCCTCGTTGAGGGAAGGAAGCCACCAGCTGGGGAAGGCTTCCCCTCACCTCCTCGTTGAGGGAAGGAAGCCACCAGCTGGGGAAGGCTTCCCCTCACCTCCTCGTTGAGGGAAGGAAGCCACTAGCTGGGGAAGGCTTCCCCTCACCTCCTCGTTGAGGGAAGGAAGCCACCAGCTGGGGAAGGCTTCCCCTCACCTCCTCGTTGAGGGAAGGAAGCCACAAGCTGGGGAAGGCTTCCCCTCACCTCCTCGTTGAGGGAAGGAAGCCACCAGCTGGGGAAGGCTTCCCGTCACCTCCTCGTTGAGGGAAGGAAGCCACCAGCTGGTGAAGGCTTCCCTTCACCTCCTCGTTGAGGGAAGGAAGCCACCAGATGAGGAAGGCTTCCCCTCACCTCCTCGTTGAGGGAAGGAAGCCACCAGCTGGGGAAGGCTTCCCCTCACCTCCTCGTTGAGGGAAGGAAGCCACCAGCTGGGGAAGGCTTCCCCTCACCTCCTCGTTGAGGGAAGGAAGCCACCAGCTGGGGAAGGCTTCCCCTCACCTCCTCGTTGAGGGAAGGAAGCCACCAGCTGGGGAAGGCTTCCCCTCACCTCCCCGTTGAGGGAAGGAAGCCACCAGCTGGGGAAGGCTTCCCCTCACCTCCTCGTTGAGGGAAGGAAGCCACCAGCTGGGGAAGGCTTCCCCTCACCTCCTCGTTGAGGGAAGGAAGCCACCAGCTGGGGAAGGCTTCCCCTCACCTCCTCGTTGAGGGAAGGAAGCCACCAGCTGGGGAAGGCTTCCCCTCACCTCCTCGTTGAGGGAAGGAAGCCACCAGCTGGGGAAGGCTTCCCCTCACCTCCTCGTTGAGGGAAGGAAGCCACCAGCTGGGGAAGGCTTCCCCTCACCTCCTCGTTGAGGGAAGGAAGCCACCAGCTGGGGAAGGCTTCCCCTCACCTCCTCGTTGAGGGAAGGAAGCCACCAGCTGGGGAAGGCTTCCCCTCACCTCCTCGTTGAGGGAAGGAAGCCACCAGCTGGGGAAGGCTTCCCCTCACCTCCTCGTTGAGGGAAGGAAGCCACCAGCTGGGGAAGGCTTCCCCTCACCTCCTCGTTGAGGGAAGGAAGCCACCAGCTGGGGAAGGCTTCCCCTCACCTCCTCGTTGAGGGAAGGAAGCCACCAGCTGGGGAAGGCTTCCCCTCACCTCCTCGTTGAGGGAAGGAAGCCACCAGCTGGGGAAGGCTTCCCCTCACCTCCTCGTTGAGGGAAGGAAGCCACTAGCTGGGGAAGGCTTCCCCTCACCTCCTCGTTGAGGGAAGGAAGCCACCAGCTGGGGAAGGCTTCCCCTCACCTCCTCGTTGAGGGAAGGAAGCCACCAGCTGAGGAAGGCTTCCCCTCACCTCCTCGTTGAGGGAAGGAAGCCACCAGCTGGGGAAGGCTTCCCGTCACCTCCTCGTTGAGGGAAGGAAGCCACCAGCTGGTGAAGGCTTCCCTTCACCTCCTCGTTGAGGGAAGGAAGCCACCAGATGAGGAAGGCTTCCCCTCACCTCCTCGTTGAGGGAAGGAAGCCACCAGCTGGGGAAGGCTTCCCCTCACCTCCTCGTTGAGGGAAGGAAGCCACCAGCTGGGGAAGGCTTCCCCTCACCTCCTCGTTGAGGGAAGGAAGCCACCAGCTGGGGAAGGCTTCCCCTCACCTCCTCGTTGAGGGAAGGAAGCCACCAGCTGGGGAAGGCTTCCCCTCACCTCCCCGTTGAGGGAAGGAAGCCACCAGCTGGGGAAGGCTTCCCCTCACCTCCTCGTTGAGGGAAGGAAGCCACCAGCTGGGGAAGGCTTCCCCTCACCTCCTCGTTGAGGGAAGGAAGCCACCAGCTGGGGAAGGCTTCCCCTCACCTCCTCGTTGAGGGAAGGAAGCCACCAGCTGGGGAAGGCTTCCCCTCACCTCCTCGTTGAGGGAAGGAAGCCACCAGCTGGGGAAGGCTTCCCCTCACCTCCTCGTTGAGGGAAGGAAGCCACCAGCTGGGGAAGGCTTCCCCTCACCTCCTCGTTGAGGGAAGGAAGCCACCAGCTGGGGAAGGCTTCCCCTCACCTCCTCGTTGAGGGAAGGAAGCCACCAGCTGGGGAAGGCTTCCCCTCACCTCCTCGTTGAGGGAAGGAAGCCCCCAGCTGGGGAAGGCTTCCCCTCACCTCCTCGTTGAGGGAAGGAAGCCACCAGCTGAGGAAGGCTTCCCCTCACCTCCTCGTTGAGGGAAGGAAGCCACAAGCTGGGGAAGGCTTCCTCTCACCTCCTCGTTGAGGGAAGGAAGCCACCAGCTGGGGAAGGCTTCCCCTCACCTCCTCGTTGAGGGAAGGAAGCCCCCAGCTGGGGAAGGCTTCCCCTCACCTCCTCGTTGAGGGAAGGAAGCCACCAGCTGGGGAAGGCTTCCCCTCACCTCTTCGTTGAGGGAAGGAAGCCACCAGCTGGGGAAGGCTTCCCCTCACCTCCTCGTTGAGGGAAGGAAGCCACCAGCTGGGGAAGGCTTCCCCTCACCTCCTCGTTGAGGGAAGGAAGCCCCCAGCTGGGGAAGGCTTCCCCTCACCTCCTCGTTGAGGGAAGGAAGCCACCAGCTGGGGAAGGCTTCCCCTCACCTCCTCGTTGAGGGAAGGAAGCCACCAGCTGGGGAAGGCTTCCCCTCACCTCCTCGTTGAGGGAAGGAAGCCACCAGCTGGGGAAGGCTTCCCCTCACCTCCTCGTTGAGGGAAGGAAGCCACCAGCTGGGGAAGGCTTCCCCTCACCTCCTCGTTGAGGGAAGGAAGCCACCAGCTGGGGAAGGCTTCCCCTCACCTCCTCGTTGAGGGAAGGAAGCCACCAGCTGGGGAAGGCTTCCCCTCACCTCCTCGTTGAGGGAAGGAAGCCACCAGCTGGGGAAGGCTTCCCCTCACCTCCTCGTTGAGGGAAGGAAGCCACCAGCTGCGGAAGGCTTCCCGTCACCTCCTCGTTGAGGGAAGGAAGCCACCAGCTGGGGAAGGCTTCCCCTCACCTCCTCGTTGAGGGAAGGAAGCCACCAGCTGGGGAAGGCTTCCCCTCACCTCGTTGAGGGACGGAAGCCACCAGCTGGGGAAGGCTTCCCCTCACCTCCTCGTTGAGGGAAGGAAGCCCCCAGCTGGGGAAGGCTTCCCCTCACCTCCTCGTTGAGGGAAGGAAGCCACCAGCTGGGGAAGGCTTCCCGTCACCTCCTCGTTGAGGGAAGGAAGCCACCAGCTGGGGAAGGCTTCCCCTCACCTCCTCGTTGAGGGAAGGAAGCCACCAGCTGGGGAAGGCTTCCCCTCACCTCCTCGTTGAGGGACGGAAGCCACCAGCTGGGGAAGGCTTCCCCTCACCTCCTCGTTGAGGGAAGGAAGCCCCCAGCTGGGGAAGGCTTCCCCTCACCTCCTCGTTGAGGGAAGGAAGCCACCAGCTGGGGAAGGCTTCCCCTCACCTCCTCGTTGAGGGAAGGAAGCCACCAGCTGGGGAAGGCTTCCCCTCACCTCCTCGTTGAGGGAAGGAAACCACCAGCTGGGGAAGGCTTCCCCTCACCTCCTCGTTGAGGGACGGAAGCCACCAGCTGGGGAAGGCTTCCCCTCACCTCCTCGTTGAGGGAAGGAAGCCCCCAGCTGGGGAAGGCTTCCCCTCACCTCCTCGTTGAGGGAAGGAAGCCACTAGCTGGGGAAGGCTTCCCCTCACCTCCTCGTTGAGGGAAGGAAGCCCCCAGCTGGGGAAGGCTTCCCCTCACCTCCTCGTTGAGGGAAGGAAGCCACCAGCTGGGGAAGGCTTCCCCTCACCTCCTCGTTGAGGGACGGAAGCCACCAGCTGGGGAAGGCTTCCCCTCACCTCCTCGTTGAGGGAAGGAAGCCCCCAGCTGGGGAAGGCTTCCCCTCACCTCCTCGTTGAGGGAAGGAAGCCACCAGCTGGGGAAGGTTTCCCCTCACCTCCTCGTTGAGGGAAGGAAGCCACCAGCTGGGGAAGGCTTCCCCTCACCTCCTCGTTGAGGGAAGGAAGCCACCAGCTGGGGAAGGCTTCCCCTCACCTCCTCGTTGAGGGAAGGAAGCCACCAGCTGGGGAAGGCTTCCCCTCACCTCCTCGTTGAGGGAAGGAAGCCACCAGCTGGGGAAGGCTTCCCCTCACCTCCTCGTTGAGGGACGGAAGCCACCAGCTGGGGAAGGCTTCCCCTCACCTCCTCGTTGAGGGAAGGAAGCCCCCAGCTGGGGAAGGCTTCCCCTCACCTCCTCGTTGAGGGAAGGAAGCCACCAGCTGGGGAAGGTTTCCCCTCACCTCCTCGTTGAGGGAAGGAAGCCACCAGCTGGAGAAGGCTTCCCCTCACCTCCTCGTTGAGGGAAGGAAGCCACCAGCTGGGGAAGGCTTCCCCTCACCTCCTCGTTGAGGGAAGGAAGCCACCAGCTGGGGAAGGCTTCCCCTCACCTCCTCGTTGAGGGAAGGAAGCCACCAGCTGGGGAAGGCTTCCCCTCACCTCCTCGTTGAGGGACGGAAGCCACCAGCTGGGGAAGGCTTCCCCTCACCTCCTCGTTGAGGGAAGGAAGCCCCCAGCTGGGGAAGGCTTCCCCTCACCTCCTCGTTGAGGGAAGGAAGCCACCAGCTGGGGAAGGCTTCCCCTCACCTCCTCGTTGAGGGAAGGAAGCCCCCAGCTGGGGAAGGCTTCCCCTCACCTCCTCGTTGAGGGAAGGAAGCCACCAGCTGGGGAAGGCTTCCCCTCACCTCCTCTTTGAGGGACGGAAGCCACCAGCTGGGGAAGGCTTCCCCTCACCTCCTCGTTGAGGGAAGGAAGCCCCCAGCTGGGGAAGGCTTCCCCTCACCTCCTCGTTGAGGGAAGGAAGCCACCAGCTGGGGAAGGTTTCCCCTCACCTCCTCGTTGAGGGAAGGAAGCTACCAGCTGGGGAAGGCTTCCCCTCACCTCCTCGTTGAGGGAAGGAAGCCACCAGCTGGGGAAGGCTTCCCTTCGCTTCTTTCTGATGAACTTCTCAACAATGTTTGCAACTTTGGTCTAAGTTCAGTAGCTTCCCCACACAAACGTTGGAACCCACATGAAGACAGTGGAACCCACATGAAGACAGTGGAACCCACATGAAGACAGTGGAACTCACATGAAGACAGTGGAACCCACATGAAGACAGTGGAACTCACATGAAGACAGTGGAACCCACCTGAAGACAGTGGAACCCACCTGAAGACAATGGAACCCACATGAAGACAGTGGAACCCACATGAAGACAGTGGAACCCACATGAAGACAGTGGAACCCACATGAAGACAGTGGAACCCACCTGAAGACAGTGGAACCCACATGAAGACAGTGGAACCCACATGAAGACAGTGGAACCCACATGAAGACAGTGGAACCCACATGAAGACAGTGGAACCCACATGAAGACAATGGAACCCACATGAAGACAGTGGAACCCACCTGAAGACAGTGGAACCCACCTGAAGACAGTGGAACCCACATGAAGACAGTGGAACTCACATGAAGACAGCGGAACCCACATGAAGACAGTGGAACCCACCTGAAGACAGTGGAACCCACATGAAGACAGTGGAACTCACATGAAGACAGTGGAACCCACCTGAGGACAGTGGAACCCACCTGAAGACAATGGAACCCACATGAAGACAGTGGAACCCACATGAAGACAGTGGAACCCACATGAAGACAGTGGAACCCACATGAAGACAGTGGAACCCACCTGAAGACAGTGGAACCCACCTGAAGACAATGGAACCCACATGAAGACAGTGGAACCCACATGAAGACAGTGGAACCCACATGAAGACAGTGGAACCCACATGAAGACAATGGAACCCACATGAAGACAGTGGAACCCACATGAAGACAGTGGAACCCACATGAAGACAGTGGAACCCACATGAAGACAGTGGAACCCACCTGAAGACAGTGGAACCCACATGAAGACAGTGGAACCCACATGAAGACAGTGGAACCCACATGAAGACAGTGGAACCCACATGAAGACAGTGGAACCCACATGAAGACAGTGGAACTCACATGAAGACAGTGGAACCCACCTGAAGACAGTGGAACCCACCTGAAGACAATGGAACCCACATGAAGACAGTGGAACCCACATGAAGACAGTGGAACCCACATGAAGACAGTGGAACCCACATGAAGACAGTGGAACCCACATGAAGACAGTGGAACCCACATGAAGACAGTGGAACCCACATGAAGACAGTGGAACCCACGTGAAGGCAGTGGAACTCACATGAAGACATTTTAACTCACATGAAGACAGTGGAACCCACATGAAGACAGTGGAACTCACATGAAGACAGTGGAACCCACATGAAGACAGTGGAACCCACATGAAGACAGTGGAACCCACATGAAGACAGTGGAACCCACGTGAAGACAGTGGAACTCACATGAAGACAATTTAACTCACATGAAGACAGTGGAACCCACATGAAGACAGTGGAACTCACATGAAGACAGTGGAACCCACATGAAGACAGTGGAACTCACATGAAGACAGTGGAACCCACATGAAGACAGTGGAACTCACATGAAGACAGTGGAACCCACATGAAGACAGTGGAACCCACATGAAGACAGTGTAACCCACATGAAGACAGTGGAACCCACATGAAGACAGTGGAACCCACATGAAGACAGTGGAACTCACATGAAGACAGTGGAACCCACATGAAGACAGTGGAACCCACATGAAGACAGTGGAACCCACATGAAGACAGTGGAACCCACATGAAGACAGTGGAACCCACATGAAGACAGTGGAACCCACCTGAAGACTCAGCAGGTTGTGTTGACTCCTGCTCAGTGTGTTGTTTACTCAGTGTACGAGGACAGGTTACCAACAAGTTTATGTAGTCATTGATTCGAGTCATACTGACAAGGTAATTAATCTGACTAATTTTTTCTTTATGAGTGATGAGGTGAAGCAGTTACCCTCCCCCCTCCTCCTCCTCCTCCTCCTCTTCCTCCTCCTCCTCCTCCTCCTCCTCCTCCTCCTCATATATATATATATATATATATATATATATATATATATATATATATATATATATATATATATATATATATATATATATATATATATATATAGATATATGTCGTGCCGAATATGTAAAACTGGTCAATTAGCAAGAACTCACTTAAAATTAAGTCCTTTCTAAAATTTTCTCTTATACGTTTAAAGATATATTTTTTTCATTAATGATATTGTAAAAATTTTTAATTTTGCACCAAAAGAATCTTGGAAAACTTACCTAACCTTATTATAAGAAGAACAATTTATTTTAGCCTAACCTAACTAAATATATTTTAGATTTGTTTACAGTAATTTAATACTAAACAAACACAGTGAGATATATTTTTATAGTTAGGTTCAGAATGATTTTGGCGAAATTATTGCATACACAAATTTTCACTTGTCCTATGTGGCAAGATGAGCGTTGCTATTTAAGCCAAGATCGGAAGTTCTGCCTATTCGGCACGACATATATATATATAGATATGTATATATATACATATATATATATGTATATATATACATATATACATATATATGTATATATATATATATATATATATATATATATATATATATATACGTATAATATTCTGATAATAGTACATACTGTATTACTATAGATTATTAATAAAAAAAATTAGAAAAATGGCGGAATAGTGAAATTGCAAGTGCTTTCGTGACTATAATCCAAACATGTTTTAAACAAGTAAGGCTGATGATGTAACTGGACTCTGCGTCATCACGCAGTACACAAGTTACGTGGTCTCGGCGGCAGCGGAACATAACTACTACAGTGCAGTGTAGATAAGTACTTTCCTGATGAATAAATATTTAAAACTGATTTTAGTTAAAGTAATAAAACCCTCGGTTAAAATGACCGAGCAACACAAGAGTATAAAACAGAAATACAAACAAGAAAAGAGAGTGTATACCAACAATGTCTGGACGATTTTGTTTTTACTGTTCAAGGTAAAAAGGCTGTATGTGCCTTATGTCATACAACCATCATCCACTTTGAAGCCAGTAATTTAAAGCGTCACCATATATATATTAATAAAAAAAATCCATCTGAATTTCTTCCTGAATCAGAACTGCGAAAAAAATAAGATAAAATTATGAAATATAATTTAATCACTCATCATAATAGCATATTTTTACCTCTGTAGGCAAAGTGACTTGGCTACTGAAGCTATGTTTTGTTATAGCTTGGAATATTTCTCCAAGTAAATTATCTTACAGTCATGGAGAATTTGTAAACAAGAATATTGGTAATGTGATTCCAATTCTCGCTCCAGATAACTCAAAACTTAAACATTTAATAGAACAAATTCGTATCTCCCTCGTCACTACTGAGACACATTCTGAAAATACTTCTACAATCATATGTTCACTACAGAGTGATTTGACAAGATGTGTTGCTTCCACCTTAACATGGGATGAATCTACAGACGGTCAAGATATCCCTCAGTTAGCTATATTTGTTCGCTATGTTACAAACGATGGAAATGTTAAGAATTCTTAGACCTGATAAGCTTAAAGGAAACCACAAAAGATATTGACATCAAAAATGCACTTAACAAAGCTTTGTTAAATACTTAACTACCATTGTATAAACTTGTTATCAATGCAACAGACGGAGTACCAGTTATGCTAGGTCAAAATACTGACCATTGACACATGATCTCAACTATCATAAATGTCTCTTTATCAACTGTATCATCCACCTTGAACATTTACCAAGCAAACACTTCAAGTTTAACAATATCATAAATTGCGTTTTAAAAATTGTGAATTTCATTCGGACAAGTGAAAAAAACACACCATGAATTTAGAAATTATTATATTGAGGAGCTGGAGCTGAAGAAAAGGCAAGTGAGCTTTCATTCTACTGTATTGCAAGATCAACTACCAATCATCGATACCATGCCTAACCCTTCTAGGGTAGGGTAGGTGCCTGAGCCCGAGCCTTTAGCTCATAAGACTGTCATTCCCATTTGCCCCCTTGGGGCGGGGATGGCAGACCAGAGAGGCCTAGCTTGTGGCTAGGCCTGGGGACAGTTGGTCCCAAAGATGAGGAGGTATTTGTGTCTCCTCCCATGGGAGACTTAGGTCTCAGACACTCCCTAAAGTGGGAGCCAAGGCCGGGCCACCACTTGGAAAAGGCCCGGGCCGGGAGAATACCGGCGAATCTTTAATAATAAAAATAATAACAACTACCAATGTTTGGATAAGTTTGTTGCTCTTATTAAACCAATCATTACTTTGACGAAAGAAAAGTAAATACCAACAACTAGATCACTAATGGGTACAGGATCTAATGATCTTCACAACTTTAATACAACATCTCCAGTACTTAAATCTGGCATTTCCAGGGAGGAACAAAGTTATTACAGAACTTGCTCAATCAGTTTTCAGTTTTTCAGAATATAGTTAAGATTTTCAAAGAGATCTGGCAACAGCGAAATTTGCTCACTTTCTCAACCTTATATTAAGAATAACTGCTTTTCGTGATGTTGAAATTAAAAACAGTAAATTGAAAGAATATGAAGGAAACTCAGAAACAAGTTTAGGAAACTAAAAAAGTTAAAGCTAAGTTTTGAGTTTTTTGTGAATCCTTTAGTGATTGATGTCATCAATGATGGATGTCTTGTTGATGCCTCTTTAGTGATTGATGTCATCAATGATGGATGTCCTGGTGATACCTCTTTAGTGATTGATGTTATCAATAATGGATGTTCTGTTGATGTCTCTTTAGTGATTGATGTTATCAATGATTGATGTTCTGTTGATGCCTCTTTAGTGATTAATGTTATCAATGATTGATGTTCTGTTGATGCCTCTTTAGTGATTGATGTTATCAATAATGGATGTTCTGTTGATGTCTCTTTAGTGATTGTTGTCATCAATGATGGATGTCCTGTTGATGCCTCTTGAGTGATTGATGTCATCAATGATGGATGTCCTGGGGATGCCTCTTTAGTGATTGATGTCATCAATGATGGATGTCCTGGTGATGCCTCTTTAGCGATTGATGTTATCAATAATGGATGTTCTGTTGATGCCTCTTTAGTGAGTGATGTCATCAATGATGGATGTTCTGTTGATGCCTCTTTAGTGAGTGATGTCATCAATGATGGATGTTCTGTTGATGCCTCTTTAGTGACTGATGTCATCAATGATGGATGTCCTGTTGATGCCTCTTTAGTGATTGATGTCATCAATGATGGATGTTCTGTTGATGCCTCTTTAGTGACTGATGTTATCAATGATGGATGTTCTGTTGATGCCTCTTTAGTGATTGATGTTATCAATGATGGATGTTCTGTTGATGCCTCTTTAGTGATTGATGTTATCAATAATGGATGTTCTGTTGATGCCTCTTTAGTGATTGATGTTATCAATGATGGATGTTCTGTTGATGCCTCTTTAGTGATTGATGTTATCAATGATGGATGTTCTGTTGATGCCTCTTTAGTGATTGATGTTATCAATGATGGATGTTCTGTTGATGCCTCTTTAGTGATTGATGTTATCAATGATGGATGTTCTGTTGATGCCTCTTTAGTGATTGATGTTATCAATGATGGATGTTCTGTTGATGCCTCTTTAGTGATTGATGTTATCAATGATGGATGTTCTGTTGATGCCTCTTTAGTGATTGATGTTATCAATAATGAATGTTCTGTTGATGCCTCTTTAGTGATTGATGTTATCAATGATGGATGTTCTGTTGATGCCTCTTTAGTGAGTGATGTCATCAATGATGGATGTTCTGTTGATGCCTCTTTAGTGACTGATGTCATCAATGATGGATGTCCTGTTGATGCCTCTTTAGTGATTGATGTCATCAATGATGGATGTCTTGTTGATGCCTTTTGAGTGATTGATGTCATCAATGATGGATGTCCTGTTGATGCCTCTTTAGTGATTGATGTCAGCAATGATGGATGTCCTGGTGATGCATCTTTAGTGATTGATGTCATCAATGACGGATGTCTTGTTGATGCCTCTTGAATGATTGATGTCATCAATGATGGATGTCCTGTTGATGCCTCTTTAGTGATTGATGTCATCAATGATGGATGTTCTGTTGATGCCTCTTTAGTGACTGATGTCATCAATGATGGATGTCCTGTTGATGCCTCTTTAGTGATTGATATCATCAATGATGGATGTCCTGGTGATGCCTCTTTAGTGATTGATGTCATCTATGATGGATGTTCTGTTGATGCCTCTTTAGTGATTGATGTCATCAATGATGGATGTCCTGTTGATGCCTCTTTAGTGATTGATGTCATCAATGATGGATGTTCTGTTGATGCCTCTTTAGTGATTGATGTCATCAATGATGTATATCCTGTTGATGCCTCTTTAGTGATTGATGTCATCAATGATGGATGTCCTGTTGTTGCATCAACAGCAACAGAGCTTACTGAACTGCAGGAGGATGAGTTTGAATCTAGTACACAAAAGCTCATCTTTAACTGACTTGAGGAAACAAAACCCAGAAGGAAAGTATCCCAATCCCCAGAAAACTGGCTTCTGGCTGCTCTCTGTGTTTCTGGGACAACTTACTGCTGTAAATCCCTCTTCTCTGTATTGAAATTTATCATGTCACAACATGGCGCTATCCTCACTAACAGTCACCTCACTGAGCTTCTGAGAACACCTCTGGCATCCTAACTCCAATTTTAAAATAATATTTTTATTTGTGGCTCTTGAATTTTAAAAAAAAAATATGTGAAAAGTGTTATATGTGGCTCTTCTTATGGAAGAACTTGTCCACCACTGATCTGTACAATATCAAGTATCCAGCCCAGCTCTTAGTTTAAAATAATAATAATAATGTCTTTATTTCTACAAGTACATGTACAGTTCTAGCTGACACCAGTGACATTACTACTATATAGAAAGCCGCTTATTATGCAGAACATTTCGGGCAAATTAGGTCAGTTTTGTCCCAGGATGCGACCCACACCAGTCGACTAACACCCAGTTACTCATATTACTGACGGGTGAACATAGACAACCGGTGTAAGGAAATACGCCCAATATTTCTACCCTCGCCGGGATTCCAACCCAGATCCTCGCCGTGTGAAGCTCTCGCTTCACACGGCGAGGATCTGGGTGAAGCGTTAAGCCCGTAGGTCATACAGCGCATGGTGAATGTTAGGCAATAATGTTCCATCCCAGGATGGGAACATCGCCTCTCTGGAGGGTCTCTCCCTTACAGTAAAAATGATGTGAGAGGCTTGTGTTGGTCTTGTCAAACATCGGGTTGCAAAATTCCGTTAGTAAAGGTCATATGTCTTTTTTCGTGTTTGAGAGTCAGCTGGCATGAAACTTGTTTGTTTACAAAGGTTTTCCATCCTCGCTCAATTTCTACGCAGTTGGTGTCCGAAAGTAAAGGAAATTCAATAAACGCCTGTGTGAAATCAGGGGGAAAAAAGCGAGTCCAGACGATGGTAGCCACGAGGGTAGTGACAACTGACTTGTTCATGTGCGTTTATTTTGCGGCACACTGCAGAGTGGGAACACCTATGTGGTCCGTGCCAGACACCCGGGGCAGGGACACCCGGGATAGTAACACCTGGGGTAGGGACACCCGGGATAGTAACACCTGGGGTAGTGACATTCGGGGTAGTAACACCCGTGGTAGTAACACCCTGGGGGAGTAACACCCTGGGCATGGACACTCGGGGTAGTGACACCTTGGGAAGTGACACCCTGAATAATCTAGGATCCACTAGCAGCATAATGTCAACAGTCATCTTAGTCACTGCCGCTCCTACATACAAACTTAAAACCAGTGACGTACTGCGTTCATTGTCTCACTGCTCTCTGATGATGTTCAAAGCAATCCTGGACCGGAATCAAGCCTACAGATAGATAAGAGGCACATTAAGCGCTCTTGTGTTTACTCTGATATGGGGGTAAATAGCCGCGCACGTTACCAGTGATAAATGTGAAAGGTGGAGGTGGGTGTCTGTGAGGTGCACGCACTAAATAAATAATGATGATTATGACAAATTAGTGGCCAGTAGTGATAACTTTGACTTTGTATACCAAGGAGGATAAACAAAACATAAGACCACAGAGATTGCATTGTTGCCAGACAAAACAACGTCACACTAAATCACAAATAATGTAATACTGTGATAATGTTCTAAGGTTAAATAATAAATAAAACAGATGTGAACTCTGTGAGAGATGTCAGCAACAGAATTTTTATACATAGTAACTGTGTCTCTCATCAGTCTGTAGTTAATAAAAGCATCTTAACCTTATTACCATTTAGTTGTAAGGACGTAGATGCATCAGTATTTTTTACAAGAAAATCCTTCCACTATACTGATGACGATTGTGAGTGTTTTAAAAAACAGACCTAAACTTTCCTTATGTCAAACTAGATCATGTTTTATTTAGAATATCGGACGTTATGATTCAAGCAAAATAAACTGAAGCTGCGGTAATTTCCACTTTGGATTCCTAGTTCTATGACACAGTGACTGATGTTTGTTTTTTTTTAATTCATGTTATGCAGTAACTCTGAGAGGTCATTCAGCACAAGACGTGATGGAGGCTTCATCCTCTAGTAATGAAGTTAATACAGAAGACTACAGCATTAAACGTCTGGATAGAAACAGACAACATGTGGGGAATGTACTCATATAAGAAATAACGGAACTCTTCACTAGCTCCTTGCAAGGCTGAGGGACGGATTACCTCATCTTTTGCATATAGTTCTACTGTGCGGTACTCTTCAACTCCAAGGCTGACAACCTTCTGTTGTCTGCAGATAGCAAGGGTCTCTAAGTGTCAGGAAAATCACCCACAGTATACAGCAAAAACACTATCACCTGAACTGTGGCTTCACAGAGGGAAAAAAAAAGTCATAATATTGATCAAAAAATATACTAAAATTTGAAAAAAAAAATTAGGGTACTATATAACGAGAAGCTCATGGCAGCACAAACGTCAGTGAACTATCAAGAAATATTCTTTGATCCTTTCATGTCAACCAAATTGTTTGTAAACAATGAAGACGCAGTGCTCATATAGTGTCATGTAGACTGTAGAGTATTCATGTTTTTCTTGTAACAAAACAGAGTGCAAATTATCCAGAATAAGATGTTGAGACTCATCCTGGACCTGGACTCAAGAGAACACATGAATTACATAAGCTGGAAGTGCTTTTAAAGTGACAGAGAGAGAAGCAGCTGAAACTCAACCATGTCGACACAACTGCTAACAACTAGTCCAGAATTTCTTGCTGCAGATTACGGAAATATTGCTAATTTACAATATACAACCACTGTCAAGGCTGAAAATTATGTGGAAAAAGACACTTCTTCAGTTGTGGAGAAAATTCTCCACAAAGGGTATGTCAGCCCTCTCAGACCCCTTCAGCCCCCTGAAGGACTTGAGGGACTCAGCCCTCCCGGAAGAGGGACTAATAGACTCTATTGCTTCCTGATCAACAGTTTAATTGGATCCGCATAGGTCTACCTGCGTCATAGTCACGCCACATCTCGTCTTGCAGATCAGTGTTCGTTGCAATACGAGTGACAGTGAAACGAGATTAAGTACTTTCTTTCCCTTAACAGGAAAGTTACAGAAAACCCTGCACAACTTTACATAATTTTCACTCATATTGCAACGAACACTGATCTGCAAGACGAGATAGGGCGTGAGTATGGCGCTGGTAGACGCATGCGGATTCAATTAAACTGTTGATCAGGAAGCAAGAGAATCTATTAGCCCCTCTTCCGGGAGGGCTGAATCCCACAAGTCCCTCGGGAAACTGAAGGGGTCCGAGAGGGCTGATATCCCTCTTCTGGATAATTTTCTCCACATCAGTCCTGAAGAAACTACTCATGACGGAACGTTTTCTCTAATACATATCCTGAACTATACGTAAGTGTCTTTTTCCACATCTTGTCAGCATCACCATACCATTTTTCAGTTGAAAGTTATGTATGAGATTTACACGTAAACTTGCTTATTCACTTATTACTTCTCCCTTTTCAGCATTTGCAACTTATTTTGATTCCGTAATTTCTCCTATACTAGGCCTCGTTGATGAGCAAGACTCACGTGCAACACTGGATATCTTTATTGACGAAACGTTTCGCCTGTGCTGCAGGCTTCATCAGTCAAATGTAGGGATGAATTGCAATCCCGGGGATAGATCAACCGGATAATTCATCACCGTATTTGACTGATGAAGACTGCAGCTCAGGCGAAACGTTCCGTCAATCAAGATAGTTGATGTTGCACATGTGTCATACTCATCAACTCGTCGGTATCGTGTACCATTGATAATGATATATCTCGTTCTCTATAGTTAAGCAGCATCTTTTAAAGAAAACGTTTATACTAGCGATTCGTGCGATAACCCAACTGTTTCAAGTAAGTATGTAGAGAGAGAGAGTTTACTTAGGCACAGGTACACATAAGTACAATTATCGTATATAGTGTAAATTACCAAGGACAACCCAGAAAAGTCAGACAAGGTGACTTATATCCATTGGAGTCCTTGTAATATCTTATTATTTTAGAGTTGCCTTATATAATAACTTTTGTAAATTGACCTACTGTAAGTAAGTACAAAGATAGCCACTATCATGCCGAGGCATTTCGGGAAAACTAATCCTAATACATAGTAACTAATTGAAACTAGATAAGAGAATAGTACATAGTAATTATACTTAAAACTAAAAATGGAATATGGTTAGCTGTTTTACAATCTTATTTGGACTTAATAAATCTTATGTATACTTAGTACAAAATCTAATTTACAAGGAATGGTGCAGGTGGTAATATTTTATGAAATGGCAGGATTAAAAGCCAGGAGGTCACGTGATAAAGCTAGTCAGTAGATGTTTGGTTGATGTGGTTAATATTATGAGATAAGATGATTTTTTAGCAGTCATAAATTTATAAGCTGTCTGGGGATCCATGACTTGTTCCGGTAGCGAGTTCCAGATCTTTGGGCCTTTTATGTGCATTGTGTTTTTGCACAGTGAGAGTTACTCGAGGGATGTTGAAAAGTGCCTTACGCCTTGTATTGTGACTGTGCATTCTGTTGTAACTGTCAAGGAGTAGTTTTAGGGGAGAGTTTACAGTGGAGTTTAAAGTTCTGTATATGTAGTAGGCACAATAATAAGAGTGTATGTCTTGTATATTTAGCAAGTTGAGTCTTTGGAAAAGTGGTGGTGTGTGTTGTCTAGCACAGGAGCTGGTTATCACCCGCACAGCAGCTTTTTGTTGGATTATTAAGGGTCTAAGGTGGTTTGCTGTGGTTGAGCCCCAGGCACAGATACTGTAGGTGAGTGAGGTAAGGATATATTAGAGAGTGGTACAGGGTAAGGAGAGCCGTTTGTGGTACATAGTAGCGTATCTTGGAAAGGATTCCTACTGATTTGGAAATTTTCTTGGCTTTGTGATGGGTATGGAACTGAAATTTAAAATTACAGTCAAGGAGAAGACCTAGAAATTTGTCCTCCGTGTGTCTTGATATAGGGGAACCATTTAACAGTATGTTGAGTTGAATATTTGAGGCTCTGTTGCCAAACAGCATGAAGTATGTTTTGTCTATGTTAAGTGTGAGTTTGTAGGTCATCATCCAAGCATATATCTTTAGTAGTTCATTGTTTACAGTGTTTTCAAGCACAGCTGGGTCTGAATGGGGGTAGACATATGTAGTGTCATCTGCGAATAGAACTGGTGTAAGAAGTTGGGATGCATTGGGGAGATCATTGATGTAGATGAGAAAGAGGTGTGGGCCTAGGACACTACCCTGGGGTACTCCTACAGCTACATGTTGAATAGCGGAGTTAACTCCATTTGCCTGTACATACTGGTGTCTGTCGTTAAGATAGGATTTTAGGTAGTCAAGAGAATGTCCTCTTATGCCGTAATGATTCAGTTTGAGATGCAAGAGATTATGGTCAACTGTGTCAAACGCTTTTCTTAGGTCGATAAAGAGCCCCAGGGGATATTCATTTTTATCGAGAGCTATGCATCTAATATTAGGTCAAGCATTTGTATAATAGCATCATTCGTGCTTTTTTTGGTCTAAATCCAAACTGGCATGGGTTAAGCAAGTTGTTGGATGTAAGGTAGGAGTAAAGTTGCTTGTGTATTATTTTTTCAAATATCTTAGAGAGTAAGGGCAAGTTTGATATGGGTCTGTAATTGTTCAAATCAGTTGGATCTCCACCTGTGTGGATCGGGGTGACCGTTGCTGTCTTGAGTATGAATGGGAAGGTTCAGGAAGCTATAGATTTGTTAAACATTGTTTCAATAATTGGCGACAGTTCTGGTGCAGCTTTTTTATATATGAATGGCGGCAAGTTATCTAGATCACCTGATTTGTTTTTTTAATGATTTAATGATGAGTGAGACTTCAGTGGGATTAGTTGAAGCTAGAATTAGAGTATTTGGGTAGTTGCCAGTGAGGTACTCGCTCGGATGGGTATTTGAGCTAGGAATTTGACTCGCTAGCTTTGATCCTACAGTAGAAAAGAAGACATTAAATTTGTCGGCCGTGTTTATAGGTTGCATGTGAGGTTCATCTGGTTTAGTTAAGTCTATCTCTCTATTTCCAGTCGGTTTCCTTGAGCCCAAAATTTTGGAGAGGGTTTGTCAGGTACTTTTCATGTCACCTTTCATTTCACTAAATCTATTTTCATAATACATTTGTTTTGATTTACATATTAGTTTTGTTAGTATTGATGTGTATCTTTTAGTAAATTCTTTAGTAATCAAGCCTAATCTGAACAGTTTTTCAATTTGGTGTTTTTTATTAATAGATTTGAGGATACATCTAGTTAGCCATGGGTTGTTTAGCCTCTTTTCTGTGATCTGTTTCGTTTTGACTGGACAATGTTTGTTGTAGAGGTTTAGGGTTTTATGTAAAAAAAATTAATATCTTTATCGATATTATTACTGTCATCTAGCTCTCTGCCAGTCAATGGCACCTAGAGCTAGTTTTAGGTTGTTTATCGATGTCTCGTCATGCAGGCGAAATGAGATCTTTCTTGTTTCTTGAAGCAGTTTAGATAAGTTGGTTATAAGAAAGGTAGAGTAGTGGTCTGTGGTGTTATCTGTGATTATACCTGCTTGTAGTGGGGATATTATGTTTGTCCAGATATGGTCGAGTAACGAAGCACTAGTGTCAGAGATTCTTGTTGGCTTTGTTATAGTGGGTAGCAATAAGCTGTTGTTCATAGCATTTGTGAAATCAACTACTGGAGGGTCGGTTGCTTGGATAAGGTTGATGTTGAAGTCTCCTGCTTGTATCAGATGGTGTTTATTCAACTCTGACTCAGTTATCATGTTTCTAAGGTTATTGCTAAAAGTGTAAGTGTTTGAGTGTGGTAGTCTGTAGACTGTGCCAACTGTTATAGGTTTTGTAAGTGTTCTTAATGTGTATTTAGCTATTACATATTCACATTTTTCGTCCCGTACATTAGTTGATTTCATACATTCTAGTTCATCAGAGTAATAGATGGCAGTGCCTCCTCCTGATTGGTCGGGCCTACAGTTATATATGGCTATGTAACCAGGTATGGTAAATATGTCTGCCAGATCTTGTCTGAGCCAGGTTTCAGTAAGTATAATGAAAGTTATAGTAGCATTTAGAGACTTAAGTAGTGCAATGAGGTCATCATAGTGTTTACTCAATGATCTAACATTGTAGTTGAAGACCGTAATGTTGTTGCTGACACTCAGAAGGGTATTAGCCTGACTAGCAGTGCAGTAATAGTAATTACTGTTAGGATTATGTGTGCTGTTCAATAAGAGGTTGATATCAGGGTCGATAATTACATTCATAAGGGGTACGTAGAGAAATAGAAGTTACAGTTGTTTAAGAACAAAAAGACAAAAGCAATGTGCGGTGCTCTGCTGTGCGGTGCTCTGCTGTGCTCTGCTCTGCTCTGCTGTGCGGTGCTCTGCTGTGCTCTGCTCTGCTATGCTCTGCTCTGCTCTGCTCTGCTGTGCGGTGCTCTGCTGTGCGGTGCTTTAGTGTTCACAAAGACGGCATAAACGAGCAAAAATGTTTGTTTCAATCTCCTGGAGAAAAATCGTCGAGGAGAGAGGCTAGCAATGTTCAGTGTTCAGTGTTCAGTGGTTAGCAGTGTTCAGTGTTCAGTGGCTAGCAGTGCTCAGTGTTCAGTGGCTAGCAGTGTTCAGTGTTCAGTGACTAGCAGTGTTCAGTGTTCAGTGGCTAGCAGTGTTCAGTGGTTAGCAGTGTTCAGTGGCTAGCAGTGCTCAGTGGATAGCAGTGCTCAGTGGATAGCAGTCCTCAGTGGCTAGCAGAGCTCAGTGGCTAGCAATGTTCAGTGGCTAGCAGTGCTCAGTGGCTAGCAGTGCTCAGTGGCTAGCAGTGTTCAGTGGCTAGCAGTGCGCAGTGGCTAGCAGTGCTCAGTAGCTACCAGTGCTCAGTGACAGGTAGTGCTCAGTGGCTTGCAATGCTCAGTGGCTAGCAGTGCTCAATGGTTAGCAGTGTTCAGTGGCTAGCAGTGCTCAGTGGCTAGCAGTGCGCAGTGGCTAGCAGTGCTCAGTGGCTAGCAGTCAGTGGCTAGCAGTGTTCAGTGGCTAGCAGTACTCAATGGTTAGCAGTGTTCAGTGGCTAGCAGTGCTCAGTGGCTAGCAATGCTCAGTGGCTAGCAATGAGCAGTGGCTAGCAGTATTCAATGGCTAGCAGTGTTCAGTGGCTAGCAGTGCTCAGTGGCTAGCAGTGCTCAGTGGTTAGCAGTGATCAGTGGCTAGCAGTGTTCAGTGGCTAGCAGTGTTCCGTGGCTAGCAGTACTCAGTGGCTAGCAGAGCTCAGTGGCTAGCAGTGCTCAGTGGCTAGCAGTACTCAGTGGCTAGCAGTCCTCAGTGGCTAGCAGAGCTCAGTGGCTAGCAATGTTCAGTGGCTAGCAGTGCTCAGTGGCTAGCAGTGCTCAGTGGCTAGCAGTGCTCAGTGGCTAGCAGAGCTCAGTGGATAGCAATGTTCAGTGGCTAGCAGTGCTCAGTGGCTAGCAGTGTTCACTGGCTAGCAGTGCGCAGTGGCTAGCAGTGCTCAGTGGCTAGCAGTACTCAGTGGCTAGCAGTGCGCAGTGACTAGCAGAGCTCAGTGGCTAGCAGTGCGCAGTGGCTAGCAGTATTCAATGGCTGGCAGTGCTAAGTGGCTAGCAGTGCTCAGTGGCTAGCAATGATCAGTGGCTAGCAGTGCTCAGTGGCTAGCAGTGTTCAGTGGCTAGCAGTGCACAGTGGCTAGCAGAGCTCAGTGGCTAGCAGTGCACAGTGGCTAGCAGTATTCAATGGCTAGCAGTGCTCAGTAGCTAGCAGTGCTCAGTGGTTAGCAGTGCTCAGTGGCTAGCAGTGCTCAGTGGCTAGCAGTGCTCAGTGGCTAGTAGTGTTCAGTGGCTAGCAGTGCTCAATGGTTAGGATTGTTCAGTGGCTAGCAGTGCTCAGTGGCTAGCACTGCTCAGTGGCTAGCAGTATTCAATGGCTAGCAGTGCTCAGTGGTTAACAGTGCTCAGTGGCTAGCAGTGTTCAGTGGCTAGTAGTGTTCAGTGGCTAGCAGTGCTCAGTGGCTAGCAGTGCTCAGTGGCTAGCAGTGCTCAGTGGCTAGCAGTGTTCAGTGGCTAGTAGTGCTCAATGGTTAGCATTGTTCAGTGGCTAGCAGTGCTCAGTGGCTAGCAGTGTTCAATGGCTAGCAGTGCTCAGTAGCTAGCAGTGCTCAGTGGCTAGCAGTGCTCAGTAGCTAGTAGTGTTCAGTGGCTAGCAGTGCTCAGTGGCTAACAGTGCTCAGTGGCTAGCAGTGCTCAGTGGCTAGTAGTGTTCAGTGGCTAGCAGTGCTCAGTGGCTAGCAGTGCTCAGTGGCTAGTAGTGCTCAGTGGCTAGCAGTGCTCAGTGGCTAGCAGTGCTCAGTGGCTAGCAGTGCTCAGTGGCTAGCAGTGTTCAGTGGCTAGTAGTGTTCAGTGGCTAGCAGTGCTCAGTGGCTAGCAGTGCTCAGTGGCAAGCAGTGCTCAGTGGCTAGTAGTGCTCAGTGGCTAGCAGTGCTCAGTGGCTAGCAGTGCTCAGTGGCTAGCAGTGCTCAGTGGCTAGCAGTGTTCAGTAGCTAGCAGTGCTCAGTGGCTAGCAGTGCGCAGTGGCTAGCAGTGCGCAGTGGCTAGCAGTACGCAGTGGCTAGTAATGTTTAGTGGCTAGCAGTGCTCAGTGGCTAGCAGTGCTCATTGGCTAGCAGTGTTCATTGGCTAGCAGTGCTCAATGGTTAGCATTGTTCAGTGCCTAGCAGTGCTCAGTGGCTAGCAGTGCGCAGTGCCTAGCAGTGTTCAATGGTTCGCAGTGCTCAGTAGCTAGCAGTGCTCAGTGGCTAGCAGTGCTCAGTGGCTAGTAGTGTTCAGTGGCTAGCAGTGCTCAGTGGTTTGCAGTGCTCAGTGGCTAGCAGTGCTCAGTGGCTAGCAGTGCTCAGTGGCTAGTAGTGTTCAGTGGCTAGCAGTACTCAGTGGCTAGCAGTACTCAGTGGCTAGTAGTGCTCATTGGCTAGCAGTGCTCAGTGGCTAGCAGTGCTCAGTGGCTAGCAGTGCTCAGTGGCTAGCAGCGCTCAGTGGCTAGCAGTGCTCAGTGGCTAGCAGTGTTCAGTGGCTAGTAGTGTTCAGTGGCTAGCAGTGCTCAGTGGCTAACAGTGCTCAGTGGCTAGCAGTGCGCAGTGGCTAGTAGTGTTCAGTGGCTAGCAGTGCTCAGTGGCTAGTAGTGCTCAGTGGCTAGCAGTGCTCAGTGGCTAGCAGTGCTCAGTGGCTAGCAGTGTTCAGTGGCTAGCAGTGTTCAGTGGCTAGCAGTGCTCAGTGGCTAGCAGTGCGCAGTGGCTAGCAGTGCGCAGTGGCTAGTAGTGTTCAGTGACTAGCAGTGCTCAGTGGCTAGCAGTGCTCAGTGGCTAGTAGTGCTCAGTGGCTAGCAGTCCTCAGTGGCTAGCAGTGCTCAGTGGCTAGCAATGCTCAGTGGCTATCAGTGCTCAGTGGCTAGCAGTGTTCAGTGGCTAGCAGTGCTCAGTGGCTAGCAGTGTGCAGTGGCTAGCAGTGCGCAGTGGCTAGTAGTGTTCAGTGGCTATCAGTGCTCAGTGGCTAGCAGTGTTCAGTGGCTAGCAGTGCTCAGTTGCTAGCAATGCTCAGTGGCTAGCAGTGCTCAGTGGCTAGCAGTGTTCAGTGGCTAGCAGTGCTCAGTGGCTAGCAGTGCGCAGTGGCTAGTAGTGTTCAGTGGCTAGCAGTGCTCAGTGGCTAGCAGCGCTCAGTGGCTAGCAGTGCTCAGTGGCTAGTAGTGTTCAGTGGCTAGCAGTGCTCAGTGGCTAGCAGTGCTCAGTGGCTAGTAGTGCTCAGTGACTAGCAGTGCTCAGTGGTTAGCAGTGCTCAGTGGCTAGCAGTGTTCAGTGGCTATTAGTGTTCAGTGACTAGCAGTGCTCAGTGACTAGTAGTGTTCAGTGGCTAGCAGTGCTCAGTGGCTGGTAGCGCTCAGTGACTAGCAGTGCTCAGTGGCTAGCAGTGCCCAGTGGCTAGCAGTGCTCAGTGACTAGCAGTGCTCAGTGACTAGCAGTGCTCAGTGGCTAGCAGTGCTCAGTGACTAGCAGTGCTCAGTGACTAGCAGTGCTCAGTGACTAGCAGTGCTCAGTGACTAGCAGTGCTCAGTGACTAGAAGTGCTCAGTGGCTGGCAGTGCTCAGTGACTAGCAGTGCTCAGTGGCTAGCAGTGCGCAGTGGCTAGTAGTGTTCAGTGGCTAGCAGTGCTCAGTGGCTAGCATCGCTCAGTGGCTAGCAGTGCTCAGTGGCTAGCAGTGTTCAGTGGCTAGTAGTGTTCAGTGGCTAGCAGTGCTCAGTGGCTAGCAGTGCTCAGTGACTAGCAGTGCTCAGTGGCTAGCAGTGCGCAGTGGCTAGTAGTGTTCAGTGGCTAGCAGTGTTCAGTGGCTAGCAGCGCTCAGTGGCTAGCAGTGCTCAGTGGCTAGCAGTGTTCAGTGGCTAGTAGTGTTCAGTGGCTAGCAGTGCTCAGTGGCTAGCAGTGCTCAGTGGATAGTAGTGCTCAGTGACTAGCAGTGCTCAGTGGCTAGCAGTGCTCAGTGGCTAGCAGTGTTCAGTGGCTATTAGTGTTCAGTGGCTAGCAGTGCTCAGTGGCTAGTAGTGTTCAGTGGCTAGCAGTGCTCAGTGGCTAGTAGCGCTCAGTGACTAGCAGTGCTCAGTGGCTAGCAGTGCTCAGTGACTAGCAGTGCCCAGTGGCTAGCAGTGCTCAGTGACTAGCAGTGCTCAGTGACTAGCAGTGCTCAGTGGCTAGCAGTGCTCAGTGACTAGCAGTGCTCAGTGACTAGCAGTGCTCAGTGACTAGCAGTGCTCAGTGACTAGAAGTGCTCAGTGGCTGGCAGTGATCAGTGACTACCAGTGCTCAGTGGCTAGCAGTGCTCAGTGGCTAGTAGCGCTCAGTGACTAGCAGTGCTCAGTGGCTAGCAGTGCTCAGTGACTAGCAGTGCCCAGTGGCTAGCAGTGCTCAGTGACTAGCAGTGCTCAATGACTAGCAGTGCTCAGTGGCTAGCAGTGCTCAGTGACTAGCAGTGCTCAGTGGCTAGCAGTGCTCAGTGACTAGCAGTGCTCAGTGGCTAGGAGTGCTCAGTGACTAGCAGTGATCAGTGGCTAGCAGTGCTCAGTGACTAGCAGTGCTCAGTGGCTAGCAGTTCTCAGTGGCTAGCAGTGCTCAGTGGCTAGCAGTGCTCAGTGGCTAGCAGTGCGCAGTGGCTAGCAGTGCGCAGTGGCTAATGGTGTTCAGTGGCTAGCAGTGCTCAGTGGCTAGCAGCGCTCAGTGGCTAGCAGTGCTCAGTGGCTAGCAGTGTTCAGTGGCTAGTAGTGTTCAGTGGCTAGCAGTGCTCAGTGGCTAGCAATGCTCAGTGGCTAGTAGTTCTCAGTGACTAGCAGTGCTCAGTGGCTAGCAGTGCTCAGTGGCTAGCAGTGTTCAGTGGCTAGTAGTGTTTAGTGGCTAGCAGTGTTCAGTGGCTATTAGTGTTCAGTGGCTAGCAGTGCTCAGTGACTAGTAGTGTTCAGTGGCTAGCAGTGCTCAGTGGCTAGTAGCGCTCAGTGACTAGCAGTGCTCAGTGGCTAGCAGTGCTCAGTGGCTAGCAGTGCTCAGTGGCTAGCAGTGCTCAGTGGCTAGCAGTGCTCAGTGACTAGCAGTGCTCAGTGACTAGCAGTGCTCAGTGACTAGCAGTGCTCAGTGGCTAGCAGTGTTCAGTGGCTAGCAGTGCTCAGTGGCTAGCAGTGCTCAGTGCCTAGCAGTGCTCAGTGGCTAGCAGTGCTCAGTGGCTAGCAGTGCTCAGTGGCTAGCATTGCTCAGTGGCTAGCAGTGCTCAGTGGCTAGCAGTGCTCAGTGGCTAGCAGTGCTCAGTGGGTGGCTAGCAGTGCTTAGTGGCTAGCAGTGCTCAGTGGCTAGCAGTGCTTAGTGGCTAGCAATGCTCAGTGGCTAGCAGTGCTCAGTGCCTAGCAGTGCTCAGTGGCTAGCAGTGCTCAGTGGCTAGCAGTGCTCAGTGGCTAGCATTGGTCAGTGGCTAGCAGTGCTCAGTGGCTAGCAGTGCTCAGTGGCTAGCAGTGCTCAGTGGGTGGCTAGCAGTGCTCAGTGTCTAGCAGTGCTCAGTGGCTAGCAGTGCTCAGTGGCTAGCAGTGCTCAGTGGCTAGCAGTGCTCAGTGGCTAGCAGTGCTCAGTGGCTAGCAGTGCTCAGTGGGTGGCTAGCAGTGCTTAGTGGCTAGCAGTGCTCAGTGGCTAGCAGTGCTTAGTGGCTAGCAGTGCTCAGTGGCTAGCAGTACTCAGTGGGTAGCAGTGCTCAGTGGCTAGCAGTGCTCAGTGGGCGGCTAGCAGTGCTCAGTGTCTAGCAGTGCTCAGTGGCTAGCAGTGCTCAGTGGCTAGCAGTGCTCAGTGGCTAGCAGTGCTCAGTGGCTAGCAGTGCTCAGTGTCTAGCAGTGCTCAGTGGCTAGCAGTGCTCAGTGGCTAGCAGTGCTCAGTGGGTGGCTAGCAGTGCTCAGTGTCTAGCAGTGCTCAGTGGCTAGCAGTGCTCAGTGTCTAGCAGTGCTCAGTGGCTAGCAGTGCTCAGTGGCTAGCAGTGCTCATTGGCTAGCAGTGCTCAGTGGCTAGCAGTGCTCAGTGTCTAGCAGTGCTCAGTGGCTAGCAGTGCTCAGTGGCTAGCAGTGCTCAGTGGCTAGCAGTGCTCAGTGGCTAGCAGTGCTCAGTGTCTAGCAGTGCTCAGTGGCTAGCAGTGCTCAGTGGCTAGCAGTGCTCAGTAGCTAGCAGTGCTCAGTGTCTAGCAGTGCTCAGTGGCTAGCAGTGCTCAGTGGCTAGCAGTGCTCAGTGGGTGGCTAGCAGTGCTCAGTGTCTAGCAGTGCTCAGTGGCTAGCAGTGCTCAGTGGCTAGCAGTGCTCAGTGGCTAGCAGTGCTCAGTGGCTAGCAGTGCTCAGTGGCTAGCAGTGCTCAGTGGCTAGCAGTGCTCAGTGGCTAACAGTGCTCAGTGTCTAGCAGTGCTCAGTGGCTAGCAGTGCTCAGTGGCTAGCAGTGCTCAGTGGCTAGCAGTGCTCAGTGGCTAGCAGTGCTCAGTGGCTAGCAGTGCTCAGTAGCTAGCAGTGCTCAGTGTCTAGCAGTGCTCAGTGGCTAGCAGTGCTCAGTGTCTAGCAGTGCTCAGTGGCTAGCAGTGCTCAGTGGCTAGCAGTGCTCAGTGTCTAGCAGTGCTCAGTGGCTAGCAGTGCTCAGTGGCTAGCAGTGCTCAGTGGTTAGCAGTGCTCAGTGGCTAGCAGTGCTCAGTGGCTAGCAGTGCTCAGTGGCTAGCAGTGCTCAGTGGCTAGCAGTGCTCAGTGGCTAGCAGTGCTCAGTGGCTAGCAGTGCTCAGTGGCTAGCAGTGCTCAGTGGCTAGTCTAAATGAAACATAATTTTTTATTCACATTATGCCTTGGTAAAGCCAAGTTTATGCATGAATATGTCTGCTGGAATAATAATTTACATTTACGGCGAACGCTCGTCTATGTTCAATTTGAACATGAGAAATAATCTCATTATTTTGAATCAGATGCTGAGTAATGGCCAAAAATTCTTGAATACAAATAAGATAAGATTGATTCCCATTACAGTCCTGACTAAAGAAGTCTGCTACCCGTCCCTTCCCACCTGACGCCAGTATATAAGCACCAGCCTTCTTGCCTGTGCTCCAGAATCTTGACGACTACGGTGCTCTTCACACCATCTCCAAGGCTGAGGGACTGATTACCTGGAGTTTACCTGGAGAGAGTTCCGGGGGTCAACGCCCCCGCGGCCCGGTCTGAGACCAGGCCTCCTGGTGGATCAGAGCCTGATCAACCAGGCTGTTGCTGCTGGCTGCACGCAAACCAACATACGAGCCACAGCTCGGCTGATCCGGAACTGACTTTAGGTGCTTGTCCAGTGCCAGCTTGAAGACTGCCAGGGGTCTGTTGGTAATCCCCCTTATGTGTGCTGGGAGGCAGTTGAACAGTCTCGGGCCCCTGACACTTATTGTATGGTCTCTTAACGTGCTAGTGACACCCCTGCTTTTCATTGGGGGGATGGTGCATCGTCTGCCAAGTCTTTTGCTTTCGTAATGAGTGATTTTCGTGTGCAAGTTCGGTACTAGTCCCTCTAGGATTTTCCAGGTGTATATAATCATGTATCTCTCCCTCCTGCGTTCCAGGGAATACAGGTTTAGGAACCTCAAGCGCTCCCAATAATTGAGGTGTTTTATCTCCGTTATGCGCGCCGTGAAAGTTCTCTGTACATTTTCTAGGTCGGCAATTTCACCTGCCTTGAAAGGTGCTGTTAGTGTGCAGCAATATTCCAGCCTAGATAGAACAAGTGACCTGAAGAGTGTCATCATGGGCTTGGCCTCCCTAGTTTTGAAGGTTCTCATTATCCATCCTGTCATTTTTCTAGCAGATGCGATTGATACAATGTTATGGTCCTTGAAGGTGAGATCCTCCGACATGATCACTCCCAGGTCTTTGACGTTGGTGTTTCGCTCTATTTTGTGGCCAGAATTTGTTTTGTACTCTGATGAAGATTTAATTTCCTCATGTTTACCATATCTGAGTAATTGAAATTTCTCATCGTTGAACTTCATATTGTTTTCTGCAGCCCACTGAAAGATTTGGTTGATGTCTGCCTGGAGCTTTGCAGTGTCTGCAATGGAAGACACTGTCATGCAGATTCGGGTGTCATCTGCAAAGGAAGACACGGTGCTGTGGCTGACATCCTTGTCTATGTCGGATATAAGGATGAGGAACAAGATGGGAGCGAGTACTGTGCCTTGTGGAACAGAGCTTTTCACCGTAGCTGCCTCGGACTTTACTCTGTTGACGACTACTCTCTGTGTTCTGTTAGTGAGGAAATTATAGATCCATCGACCGACTTTTCCTGTTATTCCTTTAGCACGCATTTTGTGCGCTATTACGCCATGGTCACACTTGTCGAAGGCTTTTGCAAAGTCTGTATATATTACATCTGCATTCTTTTTGTCTTCTAGTGCATTTAGGACCTTGTCGTAGTGGTCCAGTAGTTGAGACAGACAGGAGCGACCTGTTCTAAACCCATGTTGCCCTGGGTTGTGTAACTGATGGGTTTCTAGATGCGTGGTGATCTTGCTTCTTAGGACCCTTTCAAAGATTTTTATGATATGGGATGTTAGTGCTATTGGTCTGTAGTTCTTTGCTGTTGCTTTACTGCCCCCTTTGTGGAGTGGGGCTATGTCTGTTGTTTTTAGTAACTGTGGGACGACCCCCGTGTCCATGCTCCCTCTCCATAGGATGGAAAAGGCTCGTGATAGGGGCTTCTTGCAGTTCTTGATGAACACAGAGTTCCATGAGTCTGGCCCTGGGGCAGAGTGCATGGGCATGTCATTTATCGCCTGTTCGAAGTCATTTGGCGTCAGGATAACATCGGATAGGCTTGTGTTAATCAAATTTTGTGGCTCTCTCATAAAAAATTCATTTTGATCTTCGACTCTCAGTCTGGTTAGCGGCTTGCTAAAAACTGAGTCATATTGGGACTTGAGTAGCTCACTCATTTCCTTGCTGTCATCTGTGTAGGACCCATCTTGTTTAAGTAGGGGCCCAATACTGGACGTTGTTCTCGATTTTGATTTGGCATAGGAGAAGAAATACTTTGGGTTTCTTTCGATTTCATTTATGGCTTTTAGTTCTTCCCGCGATTCCTGACTCCTAAAGGATTCTTTTAGCTTAAGTTCGATGCTTGCTATTTCTCTGACCAGTGTCTCCCTACGCATTTCAGATATATTGACCTCTTTTAGCCGCTCTGTTATTCTTTTCCGTCGCCTGTAAAGGGAGCGCCTGTCTCTTTCTGTTTTACATCTACTCCTCCTTTTTCTTAGAGGAATAAGCCTTGTGCATACATCGAGTGCCACCGAGTTAATCTGTTCTAGGCATAAGTTGGGGTCTGTGTTGCTTAGTATATCTTCCCAGCTTATATCGGTTAGGACTTGGTTTACTTGGTCCCACTTTATGTTTTTGTTATTGAAGTTGAATTTGGTGAATGTTCCCTCGTGACTAATCTCATTATGTCGGTCTGGGGCTCCGCGCATACATGACTGAACCTCAATTATGTTGTGATCTGAGTATATTGTTTTTGATATGGTGATATTTCTTATCAGATCATCATTGTTAGTGAAGATGAGGTCTAGTGTATTCTCCAGTCTAGTAGGCTCTATTATTTGCTGGTTTAAATTGAATTTTGTGCAGAGATTTAAAAGCTCGTGTGAGTGTGAGTTTTCATCAGAGCTGCCTCCTGGTGTTATTACTGCAACAATATTATTTGCTATATTCCTCCATTTTAGGTGCCTTAAGTTGAAATCCCCCAGGAGCAAGATGTTGGGTGCAGGAGCTGGAAGGTTTTCCAGACAGTGGTCAATTTTTAACAGCTGTTCCTGGAATTGCTGGGATGTTGCATCCGGAGGCTTGTAGACTACCACAATGACTAGGTTTTGGTTCTCGACCTTTACTGCTTAAACTTCCACTACATCATTTGAGGCATTAAGCAGTTCTGTGCAAACAAGTGACTCTGCAATGTACCTCATCTTTTGTATATAGTTCTACTGTCTTTCATTCATGTCCTTGAATCTGTGTTGATAAAGCCACTGGATGGCAAAACGTCTACAGTGAAGATACCCAGATGTTGCCCATGTGTCTAAATTTTCTAACTAAAGTAGACTAAAAATTCTGCATTAAGGTTTGAATCAACTACATGTGAAAGGCCTAGTCATGGACTGGGCCGCGGGGGCATTGACCCCCGGGACACCCTCCAGGTATACTCCCCGTGGCCTAGGTGCGGCACTGGCCATGATACCATAAGTGTCCCCTTGTTCTGGCCCTTCCTGGCCATGATGACATCTATTTCCCTTCGTTCTGGTCACTCTTGGTCATGACACCAAGTGTATCCCCTCGTTCTGGTCCCTCTCAGCTATGACACCAAGTGTATCCCCTAATTATGTGCCCTCCTTGCCATGATACCTAGTGTATTCCCTCGTTCTGTGCCTTCCTGGCCATGATACCTAGTGTATCCCTTCGTTCTGTGCCCTCCTGGCCATGATACCTAGTGTATCCCCTCGTTATGTGCCCTCCTGGCCATGATACCTAGTGTATCCCCTCGTTCTGTGCCCTCCTGGCCATGATACCTAGTGTATCCCCTCGTTCTGTGCCCTCCTGGCCATGATACCTAGTGCATCCCGTAGTTCTGTGCCTTCCTGGCCATGATACCTAGGCTGGAATACTGTTGTACAGTAACATCTCCATTCAAAGCAGGTGAAATCGCAGATCTAGAGAGTGTACAGAGATCCTTTACTGCACGTATAAGTTCTGTCAAGCACCTTAACTACTGGGAACGCTTGGAAGCACTTGACTTGTACTCGTTGGAACGCAGGAGGGAGAGATATATCATAATCTACACTTGGAAAATCCTGGAAGGAATGGTCCCAAATCTGCACACAGAAATCACTCCCTACGAAAGTAAAAGACTGGGCAAGCGATGCAAAATGCCCCCAATTAAAAGTAGGGGCGCCATTGGTACACTAAAGGAAAACACCATAAGCGTCCGGGGCCCAAGACTGTTCAACAGCCTCCCATCAACCATTAGGGGAATTGCCAATAAACCCCTAGCTGCCTTCAAGAGAGAGCTGGACAGATACCTAAAGTCAGTGCCGGATCAGCAGGGCTGTGGCTCGTACGTTGGACTGCGTGCGGCCAGCAGTAACAGCCTAGTTGATCAGTCCCTGATCCATTGGGAGGCCTGGTCATGGACCGTGCCGCGGGGGCGTTGATCCCCGGAATAACTTCCAGGTAACCTCCAGGTAACCAGGTATTCCCTCGTTCTGTGCCCTCCTGGCCATGTTACCAAATATATCCCCTCGTTCTGTGCCCTCCTGGCCATGATACCAAGTATATCTCCTCGTTCTGTGCCCTCCTGGCCACAATACCAAGTATATCTCCTCGTTCTGTGTCCTCCTGGCCACGATACCAAGTATATCTCCTCGTTCTGTGCCCTCCTGGCCATGATACCAAGTATATCTCCTCGTTCTGTGCCCTCCTGGCCACGATACCAAGTATATCTCCTCGTTCTGTGCCCTCCTGGCCACGATACCAAGTATATCTCCTCGTTCTGTGCCCTCCTGGCCACGATACCAAGTATAGCTCCTCGTTCTGTGCCCTCCTGGCCACGATACCAAGTATATCTCCTCGTTCTGTGCCCTCCTGGCCACGATACCAAGTATATCTCCTCGTTCTGTGCCCTCCTGGCCACGATACCAAGTATAGCTCCTCGTTCTGTGCCCTCCTGGCCACGATACCAAGTATAGCTCCTCGTTCTATGCCCTCCTAGCCACAATACCAAGTATATCTCCTCGTTCTGTGCCCTCCTGGCCACGATACCAAGTATATCTCCTCGTTCTGTGCCCTCCTGGCCACGATACCAAGTATACCCCCTCGTTCTGTGCCCTCCTGGCCATGATACCAAGTATACTCCCTCGTTCTGTGCCCTCCTGGCCACGATACCAAGTATACCCCCTCGTTCTGTGCCCTCCTGGCCATGATACCAAGTATACCCTCTCGTTCTGTGCCCTCCTGGCCACGATACCAAGTATATCTCCTCGTTCTGTGCCCTCCTGGCCACGATACCAAGTATATCTCCTCGTTCTGTGCCCTCCTGGCCACGATACCAAGTATACCCCCTCGTTCTGTGCCCTCCTGGCCATGATACCAAGTATACCCCCTCGTTCTGTGCCCTCCTTGCCACGATACCAAGTATACCCCCTCGTTCTGTGACCTACTGGCCATGATACCAAGTATACTCCCTCGTTCTGTGCCCTCCTTGCCACGATACCAAGTATACCCCCTCGTTTTGTGCCCTCCTGGCCACGATACCAAGTATATCTCCTCGTTCTGTGCCCTCCTGGCCACGATACCAAGTATACCCCCTCGTTCTGTGCCCTCCTGGCCATGATACCAAGTATACCCCCTCGTTCTGTGCCCTCCTGGCCACGATACCAAGTATATCTCCTCGTTCTGTGCCCTCCTGGCCACGATACCAAGTATATCTCCTCGTTCTGTGCCCTCCTGGCCACGATACCAAGTATACCCCCTCGTTCTGTGCCCTCCTGGCCATGATACCAAGTATACCCCCTCGTTCTGTGCCCTCCTGGCCACGATACCAAGTATACCCCCTCGTTCTGTGCCCTCCTGGCCATGATACCAAGTATACTCCCTCGTTCTGTGCCCTCCTTGCCACGATACCAAGTATACCCCCTCGTTTTGTGCCCTCCTGGCCACGATACCAAGTATATCTCCTCGTTCTGTGCCCTCCTGGCCATGATACCAAGTATACCCCCTCGTTCTGTGCCCTCCTGGCCACGATACCAAGTATATCTCCTCGTTCTGTGCCCTCCTGGCCATGATACCAAGTATACCCCCTCGTTCTGTGCCCTCCTGGCCATGATACCAAGTATACCCCCTCGTTCTGTGCCCTCCTGGCCACGATACCAAGTATACCCCCTCGATCTGTGCCCTCCTGGCCATGATACCAAGTATACTCCCTCGTTTTGTGCCCTCCTGGCCACGATACCAAGTATATCTCCTCGTTCTGTGCCCTCCTGGCCACGATACCAAGTATATCTCCTCGTTCTGTGCCCTCCTGGCCATGATACCAAGTATACCCCCTCGTTCTGTGCCCTCCTGGCCACGATACCAAGTATATCTCCTCGTTCTGTGCCCTCCTGGCCATGATACCAAGTATACCCCCTCGTTCTGTGCCCTCCTGGCCACGATACCAAGTATATCTCCTCGTTCTGTGCCCTCCTGGCCACGATACCAAGTATACCCCCTCGTTCTGTGCCCTCCTGGCCATGATACCAAGTATACCCCCTCGTTCTGTGCCCTCCTGGCCATGATACCAAGTATACCCCCTCGTTCTGTGCCCTCCTGGCCATGATACCAAGTATACTCCCTCGTTCTGTGCCCTCCTTGCCACGATACCAAGTATACCCCCTCGTTTTGTGCCCTCCTGGCCACGATACCAAGTATATCTCCTCGTTCTGTGCCCTCCTGGCCACGATACCAAGTATATCTCCTCGTTCTGTGCCCTCCTGGCCACGATACCAAGTATATCTCCTCGTTCTGTGCCCTCCTGGCCACGATACCAAGTATATCTCCTCGTTCTGTGCCCTCCTGGCCACGATACCAAGTATACCCTCTCGTTCTGTGCCCTCCTGGCCATGATACCAAGTATACCCCCTCGTTCTGTGCCCTCCTGGCCATGATACCAAGTATACCCCCTCGTTCTGTGCCCTCCTGGCCATGATACCAAGTATACCCCCTCGTTCTGTGTCCTCCTGGCCATGATACCAAGTATACCCCCTCGTTCTGTGCCCTCCTGGCCATGATACCAAGTATACCCCCTCGTTCTGTGCCCTCCTGGCCATGATACCAAGTATACCCCCTCGTTCTGTGCCCTCCTGGCCATGATACCAAGTATATCTCCTCGTTCTGTGCCCTCCTGGCCATGATACCAAGTATATCTCCTCGTTCTGTGCCCTCCTGGCCATGATACCAAGTATACCCCCTCGTTCTGTGCCCTCCTGGCCATGATACCAAGTATATCTCCTCGTTCTGTGCCCTCCTGGCCATGATACCAAGTATACCCCCTCGTTCTGTGCCCTCCTGGCCATGATACCAAGTATACCCCCTCGTTCTGTGCCCTCCTGGCCATGATACCAAGTATATCTCCTCGTTCTGTGCCCTCCTGGCCATGATACCAAGTATACCCCCTCGTTCTGTGCCCTCCTGGCCATGATACCAAGTATACCCCCTCGTTCTGTGCCTTCCTGGCCATGATACCAAGTATACCCCCTCGTTCTGTGCCTTCCTGGCCATGATACCAAGTATACCCCCTCGTTCTGTGCCCTCCTGGCCATGATACCAAGTATACCCCCTCGTTCTTTGCCTTCCTGGCCATGATACCAAGTATACCCCCTCGTTCTGTGCCTTCCTGGCCATGATACCAAGTATACCCCCTCGTTCTGTGCCCTCCTGGCCACGATACCAAGTATATCTCCTCGTTCTGTGCCCTCCTGGCCATGATACCAAGTATACCCCCTCGTTCTGTGCCCTCCTGGCCACGATACCAAGTATATCTCCTCGTTCTGTGCCCTCCTGGCCATGATACCAAGTATACCCCCTCGTTCTGTGCCTTCCTGGCCATGATACCAAGTATACCCCCTCGTTCTGTGCCTTCCTGGCCATGATACCAAGTATACCCCCTCGTTCTGTGCCTTCCTGGCCATGATACCAAGTATGCCCCCTCGTTCTGTGCCTTCCTGGCCATGATACCAAGTATACCCCCTCGTTCTGTGCCTTCCTGGCCATGATACCAAGTATATCTCCTCGTTCTGTGCCTTCCTGGCCATGATACCAAGTATACCCCCTCGTTCTGTGCCTTCCTGGCCATGATACCAAGTATACCCCCTCGTTCTGTGCCTTCCTGGCCATGATACCAAGTATGCCCCCTCGTTCTGTGCCTTCCTGGCCATGATACCAAGTATACCCCCTCGTTCTGTGCCTTCCTGGCCATGATACCAAGTATACCCCCTCGTTCTGTGCCTTCCTGGCCATGATACCAAGTATACCCCCTCGTTCTGTGCCCTCCTGGCCATGATACCAAGTATATCTCCTCGTTCTGTGCCCTCCTGGCCACGATACCAAGTATATCTCCTCGTTCTGTGCCCTCCTGGCCACGATACCAAGTATATCTCCTCGTTCTGTGCCCTCCTGGCCACGATACCAAGTATATCTCCTCGTTCTGTGCCCTCCTGGCCACGATACCAAGTATATCTCCTCGTTCTGTGCCCTCCTGGCCACGATACCAAGTATATCTCCTCGTTCTGTGCCCTCCTGGCCACGATACCAAGTATATCTCCTCGTTCTGTGCCCTCCTGGCCACGATACCAAGTATATCTCCTCGTTCTGTGCCCTCCTGGCCACGATACCAAGTATATCTCCTCGTTCTGTGCCCTCCTGGCCACGATACCAAGTATATCTCCTCGTTCTGTGCCCTCCTGGCCACGATACCAAGTATATCTCCTCGTTCTGTGCCCTCCTGGCCACGATACCAAGTATATCTCCTCGTTCTGTGCCCTCCTGGCCACGATACCAAGTATATCTCCTCGTTCTGTGCCCTCCTGGCCATGATACCAAGTATATCTCCTCGTTCTGTGCCCTCCTGGCCATGATACCAAGTATATCTCCTCGTTCTGTGCCCTCCTGGCCACGATACCAAGTATATCTCCTCGTTCTGTGCCCTCCTGGCCACGATACCAAGTATATCTCCTCGTTCTGTGCCCTCCTGGCCATGATACCAAGTATATCTCCTCGTTCTGTGCCCTCCTGGCCATGATACCAAGTATACCCCCTCGTTCTGTGCCCTCCTGGCCATGATACCAAGTATATCTCCTCGTTCTGTGCCCTCCTGGCCATGATACCAAGTATACCCCCTCGTTCTGTGCCCTCCTGGCCATGATACCAAGTATATCTCCTCGTTCTGTGCCCTCCTGGCCATGATACCAAGTATACCCCCTCGTTCTGTGCCCTCCTGGCCACGATACCAAGTATATCTCCTCGTTCTGTGCCCTCCTGGCCACGATACCAAGTATATCTCCTCGTTCTGTGCCCTCCTGGCCACGATACCAAGTATATCTACTCGTTCTCTGCCCTCCTGGCCATGATACCATACCAAGTATACCCCCTCGTTCTGTGCCCTCCTGGCCATGATACCAATCTCCTCGTTCTGTGCCCTCCTATATCTACCAAGTATATCTCCTCGTTCTGTGCCCTCCTGGCCACGATACCAAGTATATCTCCTCGTTCTGTGCCCTCCTGGCCACGATACCAAGTATATCTCCTCGTTCTGTGCCCTCCTGGCCACGATACCAAGTATATCTCCTCGTTCTGTGCCCTCCTGGCCACGATACCAAGTATATCTCCTCGTTCTGTGCCCTCCTGGCCACGATACCAAGTATATCTCCTCGTTCTGGTTATTTTGTACATTATGATCATATCCCGATTTTTATTTCATAGTGACTGATGGTTCATTTCTATAAGTTTGCTGTTGTTAGGTAAGACACATATGCAACAGTTAGGTATCTTTATTTTGAAACGTTTCGCCTACACAGTAGGCTTCTTCAGTCGAGTACAGAAAAGTTGATAGAAGCAGAAGATACTTGAAGACGATGTAATCAGTCCATCACCCTTAAAGTTTTGAGGTGGTCAGTCCCTCAGTCTGGAGAAGAGCATTGTTCCGTTGTCTGAAACAATATCAGACCGATGCTTTCTCCAGACTGAGGGACTTCTTTAAGGGTGATGGACTAGGCGAAACGTTTCAAAATAAAGATACCTAACTGTTGCATATGTGTCTTACCTAACAATCTGTCGGTATTTTATACCATTTTAATGTTCAAGTTTGCTGTTGCATCCCTTGTAATTCAGCTTTAGAATTAATATGGTATGTACTTACCTATTTGAGGTTTCACGGGTCGATTTACAGCTCTTGGTTCCTCATCTGCACTGGTCGCTACAGCGTCCACTCTCTCCCTGCTCCATGAGCTTTCTCGTACCTCTTCTTAAAGCTATGTATGGATTCTGCCAACGCTACATCATTCTCCAGACTGTTCCACTTCCTGACAACTCTATGGCTGAAGAAATACTTCCTAACATCCCTGTGATTCATCTGAGTTTTCAACTTCATACGTATTACTATATGTATTCGTTTCATCAGTGTTAAAACGCGGTGAAAAAAATTGCAGAGAGGGTCCTTCATGGAGAAGTTTCGCCCGTGGACTGGCGAAATGTCTCAGTTAACCTCCTCTCTGGTACGGTGTCCTGTGGCCTGGTGGTTAAAGCTTTCGTTTCACACGGCGAGGTGTCCGGGTTCGATTCCCTCCGAGGGTAGAAACATTGTGCATGTTTCTTAACACCGTTGTCTATGTTCCCCATCAGTAAAATGGGCACCTAGGTGTTAGTGGACTGGCGTGGGTCGCATCCTGGGACAAAACTGACCTAATTTGCCCGAAATGCTCTGCATAACAAGCGGCTTTCTATATAGTAGTATGTCACTGATGTCAACCAGACCTGTACATGTACTTGTAGAAATAAAGACATTATTATTATTATTATTATTATTATTATTATTATTATTATTATTATTATTATTGCATTTTACACTGCTACTCAGCTTTGCATCACTTGTCTCCCTCACTGAAACACGTCCACCAGTGACCTTCACATCACTGTCACCATGTCACAGCACTTCCCTCAGTCGTTGTCAGATTTCCGCCTGCAATACTTAAAGTTAAATCTTTCCTATTTATTCTTAACCTGGTGTTATTAAATTCCATTTTTTTTTTTAAGTAGCATTTGTCAGATTTTTTATGAGATTGGTTCGTGATTTCTTTTAAAATGATGAGGAGGAATAATTCACTAATAGCCGATTCTATACTAATTCTTAGACGATGAGAGATCTTTATACCTGACGTGACTTCCGGTCACGGGCGACACAAATGACTCGATGGAGCCTGATCTCCGCAGCGTGGCGTCTGATTTCCAAAGTTTGATATCTGATTTCCTAAGTCTGTCACCTGATTTCCGAAATTTTGCACCTGATTTGAAAAGTTTTGTCATCTGATTTCCAAAATTTGGCGCCTGATGTCGAAAGTTTGTCACCTGACTTCCAAAATTTGGCACCTGATTACCAAAGCGTGGCGAATGATTTTCAAAGTGTGACACCTGATTTTAAAAGCGTGGCACCTGATTTTCCAAGCGTGGCACCTGATCTCTAAACCTTGGCACTTGATTTCCAAAGTTTGGCACCTGATTTCTGAAGCGTGGCACCTGATTTCCAAAGCTTGGAACTTGATTACCAAAACGTGGCACCTAATTTCTGAAGTTTTTCACCTGATTTCCAAAGTATGGAACCTCATTTCCAAAGCATGGCACCTGATTTCCAAAGCGTGGCACCTGATCTCCAAAGCTTAGCACCTGATTTTGAAAGCAAGATATCTAATTTACAAAGCGTGGCACCTGTTTTCCAAAGCCTGGCACCTGATTTCCAAAGCCTGGCACCTGATTTCCAAAGCCTGGCACCTGATTTCCAAAGCCTGGCACCTGATTTCCAAAGCGTGGAACATGATTTCCAAAATGTGAAACCTGAATTCCCAATCGTGGCACCTCATTTTTTAAGCGTGGCACCTGATTTCCCAAGGGTAGCATCTAATTTCCCAAGCGTGGCAACTGATTTCCTAAGCGTGGCACCTGATTTCCCAAGCGTGGCACCTGATTTCCCAAGCGTAGCATCTGATTTTTTAAGCGCGACACCTGATTTCCAAAGCGTGGCACCTTACTTTCCCAGCGTGGCACCTGATTTCCCAAGCGTGGCACCTGATTTCCCAAGCATAGCATTTAATTTCCCAAGCGTGGCTCCTAATTTCCCAAGCGTAGCACCAGTTTTCAAAAGCGTGGAACCCGAATTCCCAAGCCTGGCACCTGATCGCCAAGCGTGGCACCTGATCTCCAAGCGTGGCACCTGATCGCCAAGCGTGGCACCTGATCTCCAAGCGTGTGTAGTGGTACTTCATCACTTCAGTCCATGTGTATCAATAATCACTGGTCATTATTGATGACTGCGCAGTTTTGATTGATGATTACACTTATTTTCCACTCTTGCCCCGCCCTTTGTACATCAACTTATTCACCTGTACATGCACTGTTTCTCTCTGTATATTCGCAGTGATGTACTGTACATCACTCGGTAATTATCTAAAATAAACTCGGACTCCTTCCTAGTTTAATATATATATATATATATATATATATATATATATATATATATATATATATATATATATATATATATATATATATGCATACATATTATTGTGCCCGCGAACGAGTGGTATTGATCAATAACAACACTGCACTAGCCAAGGACTCGAGCCCATGCTGCTTTGGTCTGCCTCATGCTGAGCGAAAACTCATGATGCCTTAAGGATTGTATGATCCAGTTGATTAAGGGATCATGAGTTTTCGCCCACCATGAGGAAGGCCAAAGCAGCATGGGTTTGAGTCCTTGGCTAGTCGTAGTGTTGTTATTGATATATATATATACAGTGGTCCCTCGTTTTTCGTAATTAATCCGTTCCTGGAGGAGCTACTATAAACGAAATTTACGATTTGCGAATCAATTTTCCCCATAAGAAATAATGTAAATACAATTAATCCGTTTCTGATACTCAGAAGTATTAAAAAAAATTTTTTTACATGAAATATACATGTAGTACATAAACAATACAATGGGAAATGATGAATGAAACATTAACAGCATAACACTTACCTTTATTGGAGATTCTTCTTAGTGTATGAGAGACTGGAAGAGGAGAGAGATTGGATTGTTTATAGTTTGGAAGGGGAATCCCCTTCCAGCAACACCTCAGGTACCAACTGCTTCTCTGGGGTTGCTTCTCTTCTCTGTTTCTTAATGCCACTAGGACCACCTTGAGAGTCACTCTAGTCCTGTCTCGCAAAGTAACTGTGGAGAGAGCTCTGTTTCTGGCGTCTCTTTAACACTTCCCTAAAATGTCCCAAGACTTTGTCACTGTACATATTTCTCACCTTCTTTACCACAGGCTTGGCACTAGGAGCTTTCTTTGGAGCCATGGTAGCTTATTTAGTAATTGCAAGCACTAAAATGAGTGGAATATTATGAAATATTTCGTAGGAGCACTTGAGGGGACCTTCACTCACTGGTAAACAATGCCAGACTGGCTGGGTAGGGAGGCCGCCCCGGCTCACACCGTGCGTACATGTCCCGGACGAACTACTATTCACGAGTCAACCTATGAAAAGCGAGTCCATGTTTATACGAAAATACCCCTATGATTGGCGAAATTTACGATTGCCGAGAACTACGAAAAGCGAGGGACCATTGCATATATATATATATATATATATATATATATATATATATATATATATATATATATATATATATGCAAAACAATCACTGTGAAAGAATAGAGAAATTCCAAGCGCTTTCGTGACTAGCTTGGAATTTCTCTATTCTTTCACAGTGGTTGTTTTGCATATTCTGAAATCACCTGTTTACTGTGATCTTATTGCATATATATATATATATATATATATATATATATATATATATATATATATATATATATATATATATATATATATATATATTGAAGAATTCTTTGTATCAAGATCCCTTGATGTTGCAGTGTGTGACAGATGTGATAAATTGTTTAAAACATCAGACACTGCAGCAACATCATGGGATCTTGATACAAAGAATTCTTCAACACTTATCCAACTTTTGAACGAAGACCTACTTCGAGGAGTGGATGGTACCACTATGACCCCGCCTCCTCCTGCTTCGCCTCACCTGACTACAGTATATAAGCCACTTCTACTGCCCTATGCTGTACTTTCTACAAGACTGATGTACTGAACACATCGACTCCAGGCTGAGGGAGTGATTACCTCAAACTCCTCCTCTCTTTACACCTTTCTGATTTGTATTGGACTGATGAAGCCACTGTGTGGCGAAACGTTCCTTCAGTAAAGATTCCCATATGTTGTAGGAGTGAGGAAGAGCCAGTTGTGAGTGTGGGGGAAGTTCGTGAGGCAGTAGGTAAAATGAAAGGGGGTAAAGCAGCAGGGATTGATGGGATAAAGATAGAAATGTTAAAAGCAGGTGGGGATATAGTTTTGGAGTGGTTGGTGCAATTATTTAATAAATGTATGGAAGAGGGTAAGGTACCTAGGGATTGGCAGAGAGCATGCATAGTTCCTTTGTATAAAGGCAAAGGGGATAAAAGAGAGTGCAAAAATTATAGGGGGATAAGTCTGTTGAGTATACCTGGCAAAGTGTATGGAAGAGTTATTATTGAAAGAATTAAGAGTAAGACGGAGAACAGGATAGCAGATGAACAAGGAGGCTTTAGGAAAGGTAGGGGGTGTGTGGACCAGGTGTTTACAGTGAAACATATAAGTGAACAGTATTTAGATAAGGCTAAAGAGGTCTTTGTGGCATTTATGGATTTGGAAAAGACGTATGACAGGGTGGATAGGGGGGCAATGTGGCAGATGTTGCAGGTGTATGGTGTAGGAGGTAGGTTACTGAAAGCAGTGAAGAGTTTTTACGAGGATAGTGAGGCACAAGTTAGAGTATGTAGGAAAGAGGGAAATTTTTTCCCAGTAAAAGTAGGCCTTAGACAAGGATGTGTGATGTCACCGTGGTTGTTTAATATATTTATAGATGGGGTTGTAAGAGAAGTAAATGCGAGGGTCTTGGCAAGAGGCGTGGAGTTAAAAGATAAAGAATCACACATAAAGTGGGAGTTGTCACAGTTGCTCTTTGCTGATGACACTGTGCTCTTGGGAGATTCTGAAGAGAAGTTGCAGAGATTGGTGGATGAATTTGGTAGGGTGTGCAAAAGAAGAAAATTAAAAGTGAATACAGGAAAGAGTAAGGTTATGAGGATAACAAAAAGATTAGGTGATGAAAGATTGGATATCAGATTGGAGGGAGAGAGTATGGAGGAGGTGAATGTATTCAGATATTTGGGAGTGGACGTGTCAGCGGATGGGTCTATGAAAGATGAGGTGAATCATAGAATTGATGAGGGGAAAAGGGTGAGTGGTGCACTTAGGAGTCTGTGGAGACAAAGAACTTTGTCCTTGGAGGCAAAGAGGGGAATGTATGAGAGTATAGTTTTACCAACGCTCTTATATGGGTGTGAAGCATGGGTGATGAATGTTGCAGCGAGGAGAAGGCTGGAGGCAGTGGAGATGTCATGTCTGAGAGCAATGTGTGGTGTGAATATAATGCAGAGAATTCGTAGTTTGGAAGTTAGGAGGAGGTGCGGGATTACCAAAACTGTTGTCCAGAGGGCTGAGGAAGGGTTGTTGAGGTGGTTCGGACATGTGGAGAGAATGGAGCGAAACAGAATAACTTCAAGAGTGTATCAGTCTGTAGTGGAAGGAAGGCGGGGTAGGGGTCGGCCTAGGAAAGGTTGGAGGGAGGGGGTAAAGGAGGTTTTGTGTGCGAGGGGCTTGGACTTCCAGCAGGCATGCGTGAGCGTGTTTGATAGGAGTGAATGGAGACAAATGGTTTTTAATACTTGACGTGCTGTTGGAGTGTGAGCAAAGTAACATTTATGAAGGGGTTCAGGGAAACCGGCAGGCCGGACTTGAGTCCTGGAGATGGGAAGTACAGTGCCTGCACTCTGAAGGAGGGGTGTTAATGTTGCAGTTTAAAAACTGTAGTGTAAAGCACCCTTCTGGCAAGACAGTGATGGAGTGAATGATGGTGAAAGTTTTTCTTTTTCGGGCCACCCTGCCTTGGTGGGAATCGGCCAGTGTGATAATAATAATAATAATAATAATGTTGCATAAGTATCTCAATCTTCAATCCAGCACCTCCTCCTAATCTTCAAACTACGGATTCTCTGCACTATATTCACACCACACATTCCCCTCAGATATCATATTTCCACTGCCGCCAGCCTTCTTCTTGTTGCAACATTCACAACACATGCCTCACACCCATACAAGAGCGTTGGTATAACTATACTCTCATACATTCCCTTCTTCGCTTTCATGGATAAAATTCTTTGTCTCCACAGACTCCTCAGTGTACCACTCACCTTTTTCCCCTCATCAATTCTATGATTCACTTCATCCTTCATAGACCCATCTGCTGATACGTCCACTCCCAAATATCTGAAAACACTCACCTCCTCCATACTCTCTACCTCCGATCTGATATCCAACCTTCCGTTACCTATTTGTTTTTTGTTATCCTCATCACCTTACTCTTTCCTATACTCACTTTTAACTTCCTTTTTTACATAACTTGCCAAACTCATCAACCAACCTCTGCAACTTCTCTTCAGAATCTCCCAAAAGCACAGTGTCATCAGCAAAGAGCAACTCTGACAACTCCCACTTTGTGTTAGATGATTTATCTTTTAATCTCACACCTCTTACCAACACCCGAGCATTCATTTCTCTTACTAATCCATCTATAAATATATTGAACAACCATGGTGACATCACAGATCCTTGTCTAAGGCCTACTTTTACTGGGAAATAATTGCCCTCTCGCCTACATTTTCTATGAACCTCAATATCCTGATAAAAACTTTTCACTGCTTTCAATAACCTCCCTCCTATTCCATACATTTGCAACATCTGCCACATTACCCCCTATTCACCCTGTCATATGCCTTTTCCAAATCCATAAATGCCACAAAAACCTCTTTACCCTTATCTAAATTTATATGTTTCACTGTAAAGACTTGGTCTACACACACCCTACCTTTTCTAAAGCCTCCTTATTCATCTGCTATCCTGCTCTCTGTCTTACTCATAATTCTGTCAATAATAACTCTATCATATGCTTTACCAAGTATACTCAACAGACTTATTCCCCTATAATTTTTAAACTCTCTTTTGTCCCCTTTGCCTTTATACGAAGGAACTATGCATGCTCGCTGCCAATCCTTAGGTACTTTACCCTCTTCCATACATTTATTAAATAAAAACACTAGCCACTCCAATACTGTATCCCACTTGCTTATAACATTTCTATCTTTATCTATGTTATTCCTCCTAGCCCTATATACGAAACCACAGCTTCCCTATCTTCATCTACATTTAACAATTTCTCAAAATATTCTCTCCATCATACCGAAACCTCTAACTCTCCATTAAATAACTTTCCTCTCCTATTTTTAACTGTCAAATCCATTCTCTCCCTAGGCTTTCTCAACTTATTAATCCCACTCCAAAACTTTTTCTTATTTTCAACAAAATTTGTTGATAACATCTCACCCACTTTGTCATTTGCTCTCTTTTTACATTGCTTCACCACTCTTTTAACCTCTCTTTTTCTTTCCATATATACTCCTCCCTTCTTGCATCACTTCTACTTTGTAAAAACCTCTCATATGCTAACTTTTTCTCCCTTACTACTCTCTTTACATCATCATTCTACCAATCACTTTTCTTTCATCCCGCATCCACTTTCCTGTAACCATATATATAGCCCCACTCTAAAAAGGTGGCAGTCAAGCAATAGCAAAGAATTACAGACCACTAATGCTAACGTCTCATATCATAAAAATCTTTGAAAGGGTTCTAAGAAGCAAGATCGCCACTCATCTAGATACCCATCAGTTACACAGCCCTGGGCAATATGGGTTTAGAGCAGGTCGCTCCTGCCTGTCCCAACTACTGGACAACTATGACAAGGACTTGGATGCTCTGGAGGGCAAACAAAATGCAGATGAGGTATACACAGACTTTGCAAAAGTCATCGACATGTGTGACCAAGATGTAATCGCACACAAAATGCGTGAAAAAAGAATAATGGGAAAAGTTGGTAGATGGATCTATACCTTCCTAACAAATAGAACACAAAGAGTAATAGTAAACAGAGTAAACTCTGAGGTGGTGAAAAGCTCTGTTCCACAAGGCACAGTACTCATCATCCAAGTTCCTCATCATCAAAGCTGACATAGACAGAGATGTAAGCCACAGCACCGTGTCTTCCTTTGCGGATGATACCCGAGTTTACATGACAGTGTCTTCCATCGAAGACACTGCAAGACTCCAAGTGGACATCAACCAAATCTTTAACTGGGCCGCAGAAAAAGATATGAAGTTCAATGAAGAGAAATTTCAATTATTCCGATACGGGAAACTTCAGGAAATTAAAACTGTATCAGAGTATAAAACAAATTCCAATCACACAATAGAGCGAAAAATTAATGTGAAGGACCTGGGAGTGATAATGTCCGAGAATCGCACTTACAAAGATCACTTCAATGTATCCACCACATCTGCTAGAAAAATGGTGGGATGGATAATGAGAACCTTCAAAACTAAGGATGCAGAGCCCATGATGATTCTCTTCAAATCGTTTGTTCTCTCTAGGCTGGAATATTACCGTACACTAACCGCGCCTTTCAAGGCAGGTGAAAATGCTGACCAGGAGAGTGTACAGAGAGCCTTCACGGCACACATAATTACGATAAAACACCTATATTACTGGGAACGGTTGAAGTTTCTTGAACTGTACTCCCTGGAATGCAAATGGGAAAAATACATGATAATATATACCTTGAAATTTAGGTAGTAGATTGGTAAACAGCAACCGCCCAGGAAGGTACTACCGTCCTGCCAAGCGAGTGTAAAACGAAAGCCTGTAATTATTTTACACGATGGTAGGATTGCTGGTGTCCTTTTTTCTGTCTCATAAACATGCAAGATTTCAGGTATGTCTTGCTACTTCTACTTACACTTAGGTCACACTACACATACATATACAAGCATATATATACACACACCCCTCTGGGTTTTCTGCTATTTTCTTTCTAGTTCTTGTTCTTGTTTATTTCCTCTTATCTTCATGGGGAAGTGGAACAGAATTCTTCTTCCGTAAGCCATGCGTGTTGTAAGAGGCGACTAAAATGCCGGGGGCAAGGGGCTAGTAACCCCTTCTCTTGTATAAATTACTAAGTTTAAAAAGAGAAATTTTCGTGTTTCTTTCTGGGCCGCCCTGCCTTGTGGGATACGGCCGGTTTGTTAACAAAAATATACCTTAAAAATCGTAAAGGTATTAGCGCCAAATTTGCACATGAAACTCACTCCCTACAAAAGCAAAAGACTCGGCAGGCAGTGCAACATCCATCCAACGACAAGCAGGGGCGCCACAAGCTCGTTAAGAGATAACATAGTAAGTGTCAGGGGCCCAAGACTGACTGCCTCCTAGCATACATAAGGGGGATGTGGCATGCAAAGAGTACGTAACCTTTATTCGGTGCATGTACACACCCTCATTGAAAGGCTTTCTCCCCCAACCAGCGAACCATTACTAAGGTCGGACGATGGGGCCCCATCGTTCGATCAGTACCCAGGTTCAGCCAATGAGAAGATGGTTCTGGCAATCGCAGAGGTGTTGTGGACACCACCCGCCTGTCTGCCCTTGTCATTTCCATTCTAGAGCTGGTTGAAGCACGGTATGCTCTCTAGTGGCATTTATTCTGCCTTGCTTCCGTGGCATGCACTAATACCTATTGTGTGCATGGTGTATATAGTGTACATACTTCTGTTCTTACCTGGTGAAATGATAATATAAGTCAAAAGTTTTTCTGCTGTGTTAATTTTGCTCCCTTTACACCCAGGATAACAGTCCTTTGAATTCTTGGGTTGTAATAGGGGATTATCAATAGACCCCTGGCTGTCTTCAAGAAGGCGCTGGACAGACACCTAAAGTCACTACCTGACCAGCCGGACTGTGGTTCGTATATCAGTCTATGTGCGGCCAGCAGTAACAGCCTGGTTGATCAAGCCCTGATCCACCGCGAGGCCTGGTCACAGACCGGGCCGTGGGGGCATTGACCCCTGAAACCCTCTCCAGGTGTACCCTATGGATACATACATACATAAATCTAGTTTTTCCAAAGCAATAACAACCTATTACACTTACTATCCCGTTGCCAACACACTACTATGGAAACAACTGGAATAAGCACTAGAGGTGAGGCCCAAGACTCCCAGTAAGAAGTATCGCCTGACAACAGCTCGTGGGCAGGAAAATTGAAACTCCGGTTTCAGTCATGAATATTAATTCTCACGCAACTGCTTAACTTGCAATGTGCAATAAGCATGGAAGAGTATAAACAGGGTGGAGAGAAAGGGAAGGGATAGGAAAAAAAGACAGCTAAAAGGAAGGATCTGTGAAGACTCGGATAATTTGGGCAAGTTACTCCTGCTGTAAATATTCAGGCATCAGCGCACTGCCATGTATATAAATAATAATTATATTAATGTATCAGCCACTGGGAAGTCTAGAATCAGCACTGTTACACCTTTTGTAATAGTCGCTCTTACCTCGTGTTCCCGTCACTCTTACCTCGTGTTCCCGTCACTCTTACCTCGTGTTCCCATCACTCTTACCTCATGTTCCCGTCACTCTTACCTCATGTTCCCGTCACTCTTACCTCATGTTCCCGTCACTCTTACCTCATGTTCCCGTCACTCTTACCTCATGTTCCCGTCACTCTTACCTCGTGTTCCCATCACTCTTACCTCATGTTCCCGTCACTCTTACCTCATGTTCCCGTCACTCTTACCTCGTGTTCCCGTCACTCTTACCTCATGTTCCCGTCACTCTTACCTCGTGTTTCCGTCACTCTTACCTCGTGTTCCCATCACTCTTACCTCATGTTCCCGTCACTCTTACCTCATGTTCCCGTCACTCTTACCTCGTGTTTCCGTCACTCTTACCTCGTGTTCCTATCACTCTTACCTCATGTTCCCGTCACTCTTACCTCATGTTCCCGTCACTCTTACCTCGTGTTCCCATCACTCTTACCTCATGTTCCCGTCACTCTTACCTCGTGTTCCCGTCACTCTTACCTCATGTTCCCGTCACTCTTACCTCGTGTTCCCATCACTCTTACCTCATGTTCCCGTCACTCTTACCTCATGTTCCCGTCACTCTTACCTCGTGTTCCCATCACTCTTACCTCATGTTCCCGTCACTCTTACCTCGTGTTCCCGTCACTTTTACCTCGTGTTCCCATCACTCTTACCTCATGTTCCCGTCACTCTTACCTCGTGTTCCCATCCTGTATAATCCTACGGGTTTAGCGCTTCCCCCTTGATTATAATAATAATAATCGTGTTCCCATCACTCTTACATCGTGTTCCCGTCACTCTTACATCGTGTTCCCGTCACTCTTACATCGTGTTCCCGTCACTATTACATCGTGTTCCCGTCACTCTTACCTCGTATTCCCATCACTCTTACCTCGTGTTCCCATCACTCTTACCTCGTGTTCCTGTCACTCTTACCTGGTGTTCCCATCACTCTTACATCGTGTTCCCATCACTCTTACATCGTGTTCCCGTCACTATTACCTCGTGTTCCCTTCACTCTTACCTCATGTTCCCTTCACTCTTACCTCATGTTCCCGTCACTCTTACCTCGTGTTCCCGTTACTCTTACCTCGTGTTCCCGTCACTCTTACCTCGGGTTCCTGTCACTCTTACCTCGTGTTCCCATCACTCTTACCTCGTGTTCCCGTCACTCTTACCTCGGGTTCCCGTCACTCTTACCTCATGTTCCCGTCACTCTTACCTCGTGTTCCCGTCACTCTTACCTCGTGTTCCCGTCACTCTTACCTCGTGTTCCCATCACTCTTACCTCGTGTACCTGTCACCAGCACTTCTCCCACCTCACCTTTCCCTTGGCCACCTAGCACCTCCCCGCTCTACCTTGCCTCTCGTCACCCAGCACCTCCCCGCCCTTCCCCGCTCGTTGCACGAGAGCACCTCCCCGCTCGTTGCATACCAGCACCTCCCCGCTCGTTGCATGCCAGCACCTCCCCGCTCGTTGCATGCCAGCACCTCCCCGCTCGTTGCATACCAGCACCTCCCCGCTCGTTGCATACCAGCACCTCCCCGCTCGTTGCATGCCAGCACCTCCCCGCTCGTTGCATACCAGCACCTCCCCGCTCGTTGCATGCCAGCACCTCCCCGCTCGTTGCATACCAGCACCTCCCCGCTCGTTGCATCCCAGCACTTCCCCGCTCGTTGCATACCAGCACCTCCCCGCTCGTTGCATGCCAGCACCTCCCCGCTCGTTGCATACCAGCACCTCCCCGCTCGTTGCATGCCAGCATCTCTCCGCTCGTTGCATACCAGCACCTCCCCGCTCGTTGCATGCCAGCACCTCCCCGCTCGTTGCATACCAGCACCTCCCCGCTCGGTGCATACCAGCACCTCCCCGCTCGTTGCATACCAGCACCTCCCCGCTCGTTGCATACCAGCACCTCCCCGCTCGTTGCATGCCAGCACCTCCCCGCTCGTTGCATACCAGCACCTCCCCGCTCGTTGCATACAAGCACCTCCCCGCTCGTTGCATGCCAGCACCTCCCCGCTCGTTGCATACCAGCACCTCCCCGCTCGTTGCATGCCAGCACCTCCCCGCTCGTTGCATGCCAGCACCTCCCCGCTCGTTGCATACCAGCACCTCCCCGCTCGTTGCATGCCAGCACCTCCCCGCTCGTTGCATACCAGCACCTCCCCGCTCGTTGCATACCAGCACCTCCCCGCTCGTTGCATACCAGCACCTCCCCGCTCGTTGCATACCAGCACCTCCCCGCTCGTTGCATGCCAGCACCTCCCCGCTCGTTGCATACCAGCACCTCCCCGCTCGTTGCATACCAGCACCTCCCCGCTCGTTGCATGCCAGCACCTCCCCGCTCGTTGCATGCCAGCACCTCCCCGCTCGTTGCATGCCAGCACCTCCCCGCTCGATGCATGCCAGCACCTCCCCGCTCGTTGCATACCAGTACCTCCCCGCTCGTTACATACCAGCACCTCCCCGCTCGTTGCATGCCAGCATCTCCCCGCTCGTTGCATGCCAGCACCTCCCCGCTCGTTGCATACCAGCACCTCCCCGCTCGTTGCATTCTAGGACCTCCCCGCTCATTGCATGCCAGCACCTCCCCGCTCGTTGCATGCCAGCACCTCCCCGCTCGTTGCATGCCAGCACCTCCCCGCTCGTTGCATACAAGCACCTCCCCGCTTGTTGCATACCAGCACCTCCCCGCTCGTTGCATGCCAGCACCTCCCCGCTCGTTGCATGCCAGCACCTCTCAGCCCCTCTTCACTCGCTTCACGATAGTATCTCCCCTGCCCCCTCATCGCTAGCTTCACGGCAGCACCTCCTCCCCCCTCCTGGTTCGATTCACGCCAGCACTTCCCCGTCCCTCCTCGCTCGCTTCACGGCAGCACCTCCTCCCCCCTCCTGGTTCGATTCACGCCAGCACTTCCCCGTCCCTCCTCGCTCGCTTCACGGCAGCACCTCCCCACCCCTCCTCGCTCGCTTCACGGAAGCACCTCCTCGCCCCTTCTGGTTCGCTTCACGACATCACCTCCCCGTCCCTCCTCCCTCGCTTCACGGCAGCACCTCCCCGTCCCTCCTCGCTCGCTTCACGGCAGCACCTCCTCGCCCCTCCTGGTTCGCTTCACGGCAGCACCTCCCCACCCCTCCTGGCTAGCTTCACGGCAGCACCTCCCCGCCCCTCCTGGCTCGCTTCACGCCATCACCTCCCCGCCCCTCCTGGCTAGCTTCACGGCCGCACCCCCCCCGCCCCTCCTGGCTAGCTTCACGGCAGCACCCCCCCCGCCCCTCCTGGCTAGCTTCACGGCAGCACCCCCCCCGCCCCTCCTGGCTAGCTTCACGGCAGCAACTCCCCACCCCTCCTGGCTAGCTTCACGGGAGCACCTCCCCGCTCCTCCTGGCTAGCTTCACAGCAGCACCTCCCCGCCCCTCCTACCTAGATTCACGGCAGCACCTCCCCCCGGCTAGCTTCACGGGAGCACCTCCCCGCCCCTCCAGGCTTGCTTCACGCCATCACCTCCCCGCCCCTCCTCGCTCGCTTCACGGCAGCACCTCCCCGCCCCTCCTGGCTAGCTTCACGCCAGCACCTCCCCACCCCTCCTGGCTAGCTTCACGCCAGCACCTCCCCACCCCTCCTGGCTAGCTTCACGGTAGCACCTCCCCGCCCCTCCTGGCTAGCTTTACAGGAGCACCTCCCCACCCCTCCTGGCTAGCTTCACGGTAGCACCTCCCCGCCCCTCCTGGCTAGCTTCACGGTAGCACCTCCCCGCCCCTCCTGGCTAGCTTCACGGTAGCACCTCCCCGCCCCTCCTGGCTAACTTCACGGTAGCATCTCCCCGCCCCTCCTGGCTAACTTCACGGTAGCACCTCCCCGCCCCTCCTGGCTAACTTCAAGGTAGCATCTCCCCGTCCCTCCTGGCTAGCTTCACGGCAGCACCTCCCCGCCCCTTCTGGCTAGCTTCACGGTAGCACCTCCCCGCCCCTCCTGGCTAGCTTCACGGTAGCACCTCCCCGCCCCTCCTGGCTAACTTCACGGTAGCATCTCCCCGCCCCTCCTGGCTATCTTCACGGTAGCACCTCCCCGCCCCTCCTGGCTAGCTTCACGGTAGCACCTCCCCGCCCCTCCTGGCTAACTTCACGGTAGTACCTCCCCGCCCCTCCTGGCTAACTTCACGGTAGCACCTCCCCGCCCCTCCTGGCTAGCTTCACGGTAGCACCTCCCCGCCCCTCCTGGCTAGCTTCACGGTAGCACCTCCCCGCCCCTCCTGGCTAACTTCACGGTAGCACCTCCCCGCCCCTCCTGGCTAGCTTCACGGTAGTACCTCCCCGCCCCTCCTGGCTAACTTCACGGTAGCACCTCCCCGCCCCTCCTGGCTAACTTCACGGTAGCACCTCCCCGCCCCTCCTGGCTAGCTTCACGGTAGCACCTCCCCGCCGCCCCTCGCTGCACGCCAGCACTAGCTAGCCACCAACCTCAGCCAGTGCTGGTCGAGGCGTGTAAGAGGTGATACATTCTTGCCGCTGCTCTCCTACACCGTCTGCACCTTCACCTTCTCATCCATCTAGGAAGCCTTGACATGGTAAGTAATATCGTTTTTATTTTCCCTTTTTTAGTACATTTACCTGCTTATTTTTTGCTAATATAAGTAATTCAAGTTAATTAAAGCCTTGTTTATATCTTGTGTCAGTCATTGTGTAAAATTTGGTTTGTTATACCTGCATGTTGATCTAATGGGCGATTTAGCAAGTTTACGAGACGAATATTTGAGTTGGTCTTAACATCTAAGGGTTATAATAACCATAATTTTTAAAGGGGTGGACCGGAAAGCCAGTGGAAGGTCTCGGTCAGATGACCAAAAGCTCTAGCTGCGGGCCATCATATGACTAAGACCTGCTTCAAGAAACATTCGTCTTGTTTCCTGACACACCTTTCCTAGCCTAACCTGACAAACCTTTCCTAGCCTAACCTGACAAACCTTTCCTAGCCTAACCTGACAAACCTTTCCTAGCCTAACCTGACAAACCTTTCCTAGCCTAACCTGACAAACCTTTCCTAGCCTAACCTTACCTAACCTAGCGTTTTTGCTTAAGAATTCTGAATGAGTTTTTACAAGTTATGAGTTTAATGTTAATATACCACGACTCATTTCATAGCGTGGCCCCCCTCAAGGGAGGTTCCTTGACGGTGGTGAGGGGCTCTTGATCTAGGGAATTGGATCTGTGCTCCAGTTCCCTGAATTGAGACTGAATACCTTCCATCCCCCCCACATGCACTGTATAATCCTACGGGTTTAGTGCTCCCCCATAATTATAATTATAATCATAGCGTGGCCCTTAGCAATACCTTTATGGTTAAGTAGGTCACAGTCTCTGTTCCATAAAGAACTGCCCTGAGATATCGACCGTAAACGTACTTACCCGAGTGTAAAGTCGAGCTACAGAGTCCTAGAGCTTTCAATTTTGTCAAGAATTCCCGGTGTGACGAGCGTCCAGCAACGTACTTGATCAAAGGCACCAGCAACTTCCAGTGCCACTACACAACTGATCTTGGATTTATCCAGTGGTGAGTGCCACCTAGTTGAGAGGTTCAACAGGTTACCTAGAAGACTATCTTTCCTGAACCCATATTGACAGTCGCATAGTAGCGATTAACAGTAAAAATATAACAATTCTGACATTTACTGGGAGATTTCTATATTCTGTAAAATAATATACCAGAAATTGCAGATCTGGAGGATATGCGGATAACTTTCACTGTCCCCATCAAATCATACACTTGTAAATCACATACACCATCCTAGAAGAAAATGCAGGATAAAATATACATAATCGCCCTGGAACAACTAGTTCCAAATATGCACACTGAAATTAGTCCTCATTAAAACAAGAGGTTTGATAAACTGCCAAAAACTGAGGTATATTAAGTGCTTTAACAGTATACTCAGTAAGAGTAAAAGTTCAAAGGCTTTTCAAGACTTTCACTTCAAAAATAAAGCGACAATAACAACAGATTTGCGTCTTCATGAGGGACTGTAACAAGTACCTTCAGGAAGTTTCCGATCATCTGAGCTGGATGGCTACGTTGAGTTGTGATGAATGGTTTGAAAAACCGACAAGTTGAATATTGAGACACTTATGCAACATATGGGAATCTTTATTCAGGAAACGTATCGCCACAGAGTGGCTTCATCAGTCCAATACAAAATAGAAAGGTATAAGGAGAGGAGGAGTTTGAGGTAATCAGTCCCTCAGCCTGGAGTCGATGTGTTCAGTCCGTCAATCTTGTAGAATGTACAGCATAGGGCCGAAGACGTGGCTTATATACTGTAGTCAGGTGAGGCGAAGCAGGAGGAGGCGGGGTCATAGTGATACAATCCACTAGTCGAAGTAGGTCTTCGTCCTAAGGTTGAACTCAAGGCTGAGGGACTGATTACCTCAAACTCCTCCTCTCCTTACATCTTTCTACTTTGTATTGGACTGATGAAGCCACTGTGTGGCGATACGTTTCCTGAATAAAGATTCACATATGTTGCATAAGTGTCTCAATCTTCTACGTTGAGTTGCATGTAACAGAGCACTAATAGTCTGAGCGATCCGGCCATCAACTAGGAGGTCTTGATGATCAGGAAGCAGGAGCAGCCATGATTCCTGATGCCCTCAACAGGCGAACGGTAGAACTCTTCTACCACTAAACCTTCAACCACTATACAATCTTCCCTTCAACCATTCTCCCTGCAGTCCTCCACCGACCTTTCCAGCATTCCACGATCTTCCCCTCCACCTTACCAACATTCAACTACCCTCCTCTCCACCTTCCTATCATTCCACTACCCTCCCTCCACTCTACTATCATTCTACTACCCCCTCCACTTTACCAGCATTCCACTACCCTCCTCCACCTTGCCATCATTCCACTACCCTCCTCCACCTTGCCATCATTCCACTACCCTCCTCCACCTTGCCATCATTCCACTACCCACTACACTCACGCACACAACCACCTGTAAAGTTGGAGGTATTTGTATGGTCAATAATCCTTACTCACACGCACATCTATACAAACTCCTCCTCCTACTCCTACTTTCAGTAATAATTCTAAAAATAATAGCCTTCAAGTGTAAATGCACTGTGAGGTGTATAATCGTGTATAATCTGAGTTTCCTTTTATCTACATTCTGTAGAGTAAAGTCTCCCTGACTGATGGTGGACGACAAACACCACCCTTAATGGCCCTTTGTGTAGCCGATAGGTTTAAAACCTATTATACCAACCATGTAAGTAGGGATTCTTCAAGTCGTACATACATTCAATACATACATTCTTCTGGGATAAGCAGCGCTGTATGGCCCTTGTGGTTTAGCGCTTCTTTTTTTATTATAATAATAATCTTCTGAGATAAAGACGTGCAACTTAAAGGTGCGCAGTTTAATGCCTCACCACTGATGTCCTTGGTGACATCCGTATTTATACGTCAAGAATAAAAAGACACAATACCGTGGCTGGAACAATACACAAATAACCTGCACATAGGAGAGAGAAAACACTTTGTGTCTAGTTAATGATCCAAATACGACCGAAACGTCGCCCTAAGTTATTTGCATGTTTATACGTGTTGAGTGTCATCGTGTGTAGACAGCTGCACAGTCCTGATCCTGGGGATTAGAAACATCCGTGGCACTTAGAAATTGACCGTAGTGGGCGTGGAGCCTTCATTTCGGGGTCTTGATCCAAGGAAATGGATTTATCGTCACTTTCCATGGATCAAACGTGAATGCCTCCCATTCCCCAAATGCTATATATATATTCCGGGGATCAACGCCCCCGCAGCCCGGTCCATGACCAGGCCTCCCGGTGGATCAGGGCCTGATCAACGAGGCTGTTACTGCTGCCCGCACGTAGTCCGTCGTACAAACTACAGCCCGTCTGATCCAGCAATGACTTTAGGTATCTGTCCAGCTCCCTCTTGAAGACAACCAGGGGCCTATTAGTAATTCCCCTTATGGCTGGTGGGAGGCTGTTGAACAGTCTTGGGTCCAGGATACTTATTGTGTTTTCTCTCAGTGTACCAATGGCGCCCCTATTTTTCAGTGGGGGTATGTTGCATAGCCTACCAAGTCTTTTGTTGTCGTAGGGAATGATTTCTGTGTGAAGATTAGGGACTAGTCCCTCCAATATTCCAGGTGTAGAGTATGATGTATCTCTCTCGCCTGCACTCTAGTGGGTACAAGTCAAGTGCTTCCAAGCGTCCCCAGTAGTTAAAGTAATTGATTGAGCTTATATGTGCAGTAAAGGTTCTCTGTACACTCTCTAAATCAGCAATTTCACCTGCCTTGAATGGGAATGTTAATGTACAGCAGTATTCCAGCCGAGAGAGAGCAAGTGATTTAAAAACGATCATCAGTGGCTTGGCATCTCATGTCTTGAATGTTCTCATTATTCATCCTATCAGTTTCCTCGCAGATGTGATAGTGGCATTGTTGTGGTCCTTGAAGGCGAGATCTTCGGACATTACCACACCCAGGTCCTTCACATTACTTTTCCGCTCTATTGTGTGATTGGAGTTTGTAGTATACTCAGTTCTAGTTATTATTTCCTCCAGTTTTCCATAACGTAGTAGTTGGAATTTGTCTTCATTGAACATCATATTGTTCTCCGTTGCCCATTGGAAAACTTGGTTTATATCTTCTTGGAGATTTGCCGTGTCCTCAATGTGTCCTAGTATCGTCTACTATGGTTTACATCTCTGCCTATGTCTGATGTGAGGATGAGGACCAGGATAGGGACGAGTACTGTGCCTTGTGGAACAGAGCTATTCACTATAGCAGCTTCCGATTTAACTCTGTTTACCTCTACTCTTTGTGTGCGATTGGTTAGAAAGTTGAAGATCCATCTGCCCACTTTGCTGGTTATCCTTTTAGCACGCATTTTGTGTGCTATTACACCATGATTGCACTTGCCAAAGGCTTTTTCAAAATCTGTGTATACTACATCTGCATTCTGTTTGTTTTCCAGTGCATCCAAGATCATATCATAGTGGTTCAGTAGCTGCGAGAGGCAGGAGCGACCTGCTCTGAACCCATGTTACCCTGGATTGCGCAGTTTTTGGGGAGCCCAAGTTGTTTGCAATCCTGCTTCTTAGAACTCTTTTAAAGATTTTTATGAAGTGGGACGTTAAAGCTATTGGTCTACAGTTCTTAGATATTGCTTTGCTGCCACTTTTATGAAGTGGGGCTATATCTGTTGTTTTTAGTGACTGTGGAATCTCACCTGTGTCTATGATCCTTCTCCTTCTGTATACTTACGTCACTGTCCAAAATACATGTCGTCACCTCATCATAATCATAATTATATCGAGACAATGAGGCAGTTGTACATACAGTCATGGAGAACAATGACAGTAATACTGGGAGGAGGACGTTTGTGATGTGTATGCCGTTCCGCAGTTATATACTGTGTTAGCATCTTTAGTGTATATAAACTGTGTATATAAACTGTGTATATGTACTGTGTATATAAACTGAGAACTGTATCTGTGTATATACACTATATATTTAGTGTATATACCCCAAGAAGTATCACTGTGTATACCCAGTGTTTCCTTTGACCCTAAAATAAATATGAAGTTCTCTTGGTATTAACGAACTGTGGTTTTATCAGTTTGTATATCAGGACAAACTTCTGTCTCCTGCTGTATTTCTGCCACTGGTACTAACCTATTGATGTATTTGATAATTAACCTTTGAGTTCTGCTGTGCCTACTTACCACGTCGCTCTGGGTTTGTGAGAGTGAGAGGGTTTGGTTTAAGAATAGGAGAAGTGGGAGACAAAAGAAAAAAAGACCTTTAGAGAGAGAGAGAGAGAGAGAGAGAGAGAGAGAGAGAATGTTTATGATGATGAAGCTTCCCTTTGACCCTTGCCTCTCCATTCCTCTGACAGACTAGAGAGTGCAGTTCTAGGTCTGGTGTTCTGATCTCAGATATGGTGCCCGCTTACTCCTCCTCCCCTTCCCTTCCCAGCACAACTGGATTTTCTGGTACCTCATTGTTTAGTTAGTTTGATGTGTTTATTATGCACCCCATACCCATCCTGTGGGCGGTAGTCACCCCATACCCATCCTGTGGGCGGTAGTCACCCCATACCCATCCTGTGGGCGGTAGTCACCCCATACCCATCCTGTGGACGGTAGTCACCACATACCCATCCTGTGGGCGGTAGTCACCCCATACCCATCCTGTGGGCGGTAGTCACCCCATACCCATCCTGTGGACGGTAGTTACCCCATACCCATCCTGTGGGTGGTAGTCACCCCATACCCATCCTGTGGACGGTAGTTACCCCATACCCATCCTGTGGGTGGTAGTCACCCCATACCCATCCTGTGGACGGTAGTTACCCCATACCCATCCTGTGGGTGGTAGTCACCCCATACCCATCCTGTGGACGGTACTTACCCCATACCCATCCTGTGGGTGGTAGTCAAAAGATTACAGAGGTACATAATGGGTCCAGGGACTGGGCACCAAAGTTTTGATAGCTGAGCAAGTTACAGAGGTAATGAATCATGTAAGTAAATTTACTTACTTACGTTTATACATGGCTACAATCATGAACAAATTATAGTGTAATAAGCAATTCACACTTCCACACCCGGTCACAACTGTAATGAGTTATTGGTGCAAATATTAATTTTTGGGTCACACACACACACACACACACACACACACTGGGAGAGTGACCCAGTAGCGGCCAGTGAAGAGGCGGGGCCAGGAGCTATGACTCGACCCTTGCAACCACAACTAGGTGAGTACAACTAAGTATACACACGCACACACACACACACACACACACACACACACACACGTGGTAATGCTATATTTACAGGGAGCAAAGTCAGGGTATTTTTCCAAAATGGTCTGTAATATACCACTGTGGATAAAATACTTTGACATTTTTGAACATTTCTGAGTGGGTTGTCTCTGAATTCATTAATATTTTCGCACTCCAGTACATAATAACGCAAGGTTAGAGTATTTGCGCACAACCAAACGGCACCTGATTCGATCATTGAGATGGACGAGTCCTGTGCTTGGGATAGGGTCCATACTTATCCTGATAAGAGCCTTTTTATCTAAGGAACTGGAGCTACCCTCCTATTCTATGACTCAGATTTGGTTACCTTCCATTCTTCAGGCGTTGTATGACTTACCTACGGATTTACCGCTTCATCTTGTTTAAACAACCCCTGGAAATAAAGCACATACAGAGTCAGATATTTATTTATTGAAGGAGACTTTACGCCACTGGTGTTTCCTTCACTCCTAATATAGGATAACAGAAAACAAAGTCCATATATTACAGAAGAGACGTCAGACATGAACTAAAAAGAGAGGTAGATCGGTGAGGTCACAGGTGTGAAGAGTGGCCGTGTGCGCCATGCCACCTGATGCCGGTGTCCTAGGATTATTGTGGGAAGAATACTGAAGATGCTAAAATTTCATGAATTTTGAGTGACAGTGTCTGAAATAGCAACCAATGAAGGTTCAAAGCACCAGTCTTCATAAACCCTTTTCTTTGAGCATTTCCGCTCCTCCACCTCATGATATGACCACTGGTGCTGCGGTGTTGCATTGTTCATGTCATCACGGCTGCAGGCATATTTGTGTTCCTTAAAACAAATATGTCTGCATGGTTCTGACTCTTTTCCCTGACTGTTTCGACGGTGTTGGCTGGTTTCGACTTAACCGAGTCTCTGACAGTGGCCGTGGAATTGACTGTTATTTTCATATTACTGCCCGGTGAGTGCTGGAGAAATTTGATGGCCGCGCTGCTGACGAGGACGACTTTGTACCTTACCTGGTAGACGTTCTCTCTATTGCGTCTTTGTTGCTGTCTCTGGTGACGTGGAAGGCATGCATTTTACACTGGAGAGACAAAGTGTGATTAGAGCTGAAACTTTTCGAGGACGTACGTGATTTACTTACACTCCAATTCAGAAAAAAAGGATGTGCTGGGTATTCTATAAACCCTAACAAAGAAACCTAAGATGATGCCCCTCTTGGTATAATGACTGTTTCCTGTATTCACTAAATGTCAGTCTGTTTCCGCTAGTGTACTGTAGGACGTCCAGGAATGGCAGTCCGTTGTCATTCTCCTCTAGTGTGAATTACGTTTAATGTTGTTGAAGGTGATGAAGATATTTTGTATAATGAGTTTCTTGAGGAAGCTGATTATTGCATCGTCAACATAGAATAGGCACGTTATGGTGTTTGATATGGCTGGAAGAATGTGGAACAGACTCGAGATGCTCCATATAACCGAAACAAGCCATCGCCATTGAAACCATTACCAGAGTGTAGAGGATCCTTTGCAGAGGATGCAACAAGATCTGCATTGGGAGAAGAGCTAGAACCATAGCAAACATGCTAAAGAACTCAAATATACCTTCAGCCTTGATGACGTGAGCAATGTATGTGCATCATCGCAGCACATATGATCATATGAGGTGGGGAGAGCAGAATGATCCTGATTCTACCTAACCATAACACTGCCGTCAAGTAATGTGCTGAATACGGCCCCTCCTCCACCTCCTCTGTGACATGTGACCTCGTCGATCTACTCGTCTATTTAGGTCGCATCCGACGTTTCTTAGCTATATATACTGTGTTCTGAGCCACTGGTGGTGAAAAATATCTTTTTGAATGTGCATATATCTTTATGCTCACAATATGTCGATGTTGATATACCTGCACTTATACAATATACAACCAGTCCTAAACGAAGGCTCTTTTTTTTTTTACATCGGCTGAAGACCATTGTTAAAGCGACGGTCTCCAGCCCTTAATCCGTGAGGGTTATTCAGAGCAAGGAGTGATGGAGGCTCTATCCTCCGGCCGTTAATTGCGGTTTGATCTATAACCAGTCAGCCTTACAATCAGGTGGGATCTTCAGGGCATCAGTGTTAAGGTATCACTGTAGGTTCTCTCAGCTAGCCTGACTTGCGACAACGGACGGACGGACGAACGGACGGATGCACTCTGTGTTGAACCACTAATAAAAGCGGCCCTGAGACCCTTGATGTACACTCAGCTGTTTCATGTGTCCCTTGATAAAAACCACAGTAATGCCATATAGACAACTGCTCTCACAGCTATGTTGTGTTTTCTCTTACTGGCTCCTGGAATATACACATAGATACACGTGTGTATATCTGTGTGTATACACCGTGATGTGTGTATATCTGTGTGTATACACCGTGATGTGTGTATATCTGTGTGTATACACCGTGATGTGTGTATATCTGTGTGTATACACCGTGATGTGTGTATTTGTGTGTATACAACAAAGTGTCTTTGTATATAAAGTTATAAACATTGACGTGTGTATCAGTGTATATTAACTATGATACGTGTATGTTTCATTATTCTTTACAGTAGGAGTGAAAGATGCATGAATAATAATAATAATAATAATTATTATTATTATTATTATTATTATTATTATTATTATTATTATTATTATTATTATTATTATTATTATTATTATTATTGACAGTGTAGACCAACCTTTCTCCCTTTGTCTCCCTTGATACTGTTAACAAGGCTCTTGTTCCATGAAACTTTGGGCTACCTTCCACTTCCTTGGAACAAGTGTGGCCCGGTGGCCTGGTGGCTAAAGCTCCCGCTTCACACACGGAGGGCCCGGGTTCGATTACCGGCGGGTAGAAAAATTTCGACATATTTCCTTACACCTGTTGTCCTGTTCACCTAGCAGCAAATAGGTACCTGGGTGTTAGTCGACTGGTGTGGGTCGCATCCTGGGGGACAAGATTAAGGACCCCAATGGAAATAAGTTAGACAGTCCTCGATGATGCACTGACTTTCTTGGGTTATCCTGGGTGGCTAACCCTCCGGGGTTAAAAATCCGAACGAAATCTTATCTCTTATCTTAAACACGATTGCCTGGCGGCTTTAGCGCTTCATCGTCCTACTGTTATCTGTAATAATGAGTGTGTGAGGCGATCCATGAATGCCATATCGCCTTCTGTTGGCACCCAGCCTTCTGTTGATACCCAGCCTTCTGTTGGCACCCAGCCTTCTGTTGATACCCAGCCTTCTGTTGATACCAAGCCTTCTGTTGGCACCCAGCCTTCTGTTGATACCCAGCCTTCTGTTGGCACCCAGCCTTCTGTTGGCTCCCAGCCTTCTGTTGGGGCCCAGCCTTCTGTTGGCACCCAGCCTTCTGTCGATACCCAGCCTTCTGTTGATACCCAGCCTTCTGTTGACACCCAGCCTTCTGTTGATACCCAGCCTTCTGTTGGCATCCAGCCTTCTGTTGGCACCCAGCCTTCTGTTGGCACCCAGCCTTCTGTTGGCGCCCAGCCTTCTGTTGATACCCAGCCTTCTGTTGGCACCCAGCCTTCTGTTGGCACCCAGCCTTCTGTTGGCGCCCAGCCTTCTGTTGATACCCAGCCTTCTGTTGGCACCCAGCCTTCTGTTGGCGCCCAGACTTCTGTTGGCACCCAGCCTTCTGTTGGCGCCCAGCCTTCTGTTGGCACCCAGCCTTCTGTTGGCACCCAGCCTTCTGTTGATACCCATCCTTCTGTTGGCACCCAGCCTTCTGTTGGCACCCAGCCTTCTGTTGGCACCCAGCCTTCTGTTGGCACCCAGCCTTCTGTTGGCGCCCAGCTTTCTGTTGGCACCCAGCCTTCTGTTGATACCCAGCCTTCTGTTAGCACCCAGCCTTCTGTTGATACTCAGCCTTCTGTTGGCACCCAGCCTTCTGTTGGCACCCAGCCTTCTGTTGGCACCCAGGCTTCTGTTGGCTCCCAGCCTTCTGTTGGCACCCAGGCTTCTCTTGGCGCCCATCCTTCTGTTGGCGCCCAGCCTTCTGTTGGCACCTACCCTTCTGTTGGTACCCAGTCTTCTG